>NW_013952405.1:6613781-6637082 GCF_001266775.1 Austrofundulus limnaeus
GGAAATCCCTCCGCGCAGAGAGAGACGCACCGAGTGACCCGAGTAAAGTCTGCGCTGATTTGGATGTTGTGGCTGCAGGGGCGCTTTCTCTCGTCCTCTTAACCCCACCGCCCCCCGTCAGCCGCCCCTCAGTTGGGGGGGGGGGGGGGGGGGGGGGCTGAGACGCCTCGCGGTCACGTGACTCTGTGCGATCAGGGCTCTCCGCCGCTCCTCGGGCCAGAGCGCGAGGCGAGCGATGCTGATGAGGCTGAGATGAGAGATGCGATCTTATAGCCGCTCCTCCGGCGCGCCGAGACAAAAGTTATGGCCCAGTCATCCTGGGGAGACGAGAAGACAAGAAGGTCCTACAGCCCTTCATCTCCGACAAGTCCCGCACTCCTGACGCTCTCAGAGAGGCGCACGCGCAGGCACGGCGCGAGACGTCCCCTCAGACCATCTGTCAGGTCCGAGTGACTGAAACCTGGCTCAGAGGAGACGGGGGGAGAACTCGCAGGTACGTTTAAGCTCCTCTCGTGGAGATTTGCTGCAGCCTTCAACTCAAACCGCTCCTTTCTGTCAACTTTTTAAAAAGTTATTTTTGTTGTTAAAAACTCACTTCGGATTATTTTTTCTTTTAAAGCGTTTTTTTTTTTCTTTTCAGTTTGCATCTGTCTGAACACCCCCCTCCCTCCTCCCCCCACCGGCACTGTTGAATTGAGCAAAGAGGCGCAATGCATCAGTCCTGCCAAGTGGAGAGAAGTGTCCCACAGCAAGGCACGGTAAGACCACCCTGTTCCCCCCTCTTCTACACAATAATGCGGTTCTGTGTTTGCCCCTGAGGACTAAGCCTGCAGCTTACATTTAAACACCCCTTTTAGACATAATCTTTAAAAAAAAATATGTATAGGTTTTCTCAAAGCTCCATATAGCACTGAGGTGGAGGGAGGGAGGAATCATGTAAAACAAAAAAGTTTCTTTACAGAAAAGAATGAGTTCAGCTTGCAAAGTTAGATTTTAGTAAAGAAATAATGGAGCTCATTAGGTAATCTACTCAGAAGTAGGTTACTGGCCAGGTCAGAACATGCCGGCATTCTGCTAATTTTACAGTGTCAGTAGATAAATGTTCATTTTTTATTTTTTGACTTTGGAATGTGCCCACCGGCTTCATAAAAGTGGCCTGTGTGGATTCAGATCCTCTTGTTCACCGCAGCTGGTCAGTCTGTTTCACCGACTTTAAATGTTGCAGCCTGCACTCAGATTACTGCAGGTACATTTCACAAACACAAAAATGACAATATAAAACAATTCTTGCATACTAGAAGCTGTATATGATGGATGTTCAGTGACAACAGGCAGATTTGATTAAAATAAAGTCTCCATCCCTGTTTGTTTCAGACTTTAACCCGGTGATTGCTCTGCAGTATCAGTGTGCAACTGTTTAGAATGTGTGCTATTTGTTTGACCCACTTTTCCCAACAGGTTGCTTTATCAAGAAGCTGATTTTCTTGCCTTTAGGTCTCGAAGCCCTTTCAGAACCACCCATATAAAGAGCAAACTCTTTCAAAATTCCATTTATGTGGTAGAGTTTGTTGAGAGCTTGTGCAGAGCTTGGTCATTCATCAAAATGGAAAAAAAAAATCACAATCTTCTGAATGGTTTTATAAGATTTTTTTACATGTGTGGGTCACACTCTAAGATAAAATAAAACCTTTTCTTAAAGTTTAAAAACATGTTTAACAGGTGTGTCAAGATTTTGTGGGCGGATACGGGAGGAGACAATAAGTGCCTTTAGTATTTACTCTTTTAATGTCAAGATGTGCTGAGTTGATGCCAGCTGTTGTGAAACATATAATAGCTTTTCAAAGGTTTGTGTAACTGTGTCTGAGGCGGCTTAGATGTTCACTGATGTGAGACAAACGTCATCTGTCCAAGAATTCCTCATGTCAAACATTTTGATATTAATAGAACACCAAACACGTTGTTAGCTGCAGATAATTTGTTGTTTACTGGTTTATCATGAGTAATGCTGTTTATTTCTTAAGTTCATTCGTTAAGCGATTTATTTTCATCATTGTGTTCTCTCCTTGTAGGTTTAAAGCTGATCTGGATGCAGCCATAGTTCCAAGTGCTCTTCACCCGCCCTGAGAATGTCACTCAGAAAATAAGACTTCTGAGTTCTCTCCGCCCCCTCAGTGCCTCCAGGCATACCATAAAGACAGCACTTCAGGTAAACACCCAAATATTCACAGACAGGAGAAACAAAACCTGAAGCTCTTAAGTTTGACAAGCAAGTTCTTGTCTGTGCACAAGTAATCGCACAGAGCATCTGAGTGAGGGCTCCTGACAGTGGTTTGTACTCTTTTCATTATTATTTTATTACAGTTTATGAAATATCAAATATTTGTCACAGGAGGCTACATTTTACGCGTTACCCTGAGCTTTAAATGGCAGAACATTTTATTTCTTCGATGTGTTTGTGCAATGTGTAGATCACAGAAATAGTTTGCACACAGAATGATGATGGTCTTACAGCTTTGAATTTAATCCAGGACATTTGTTGCTGTTTGTCCTTCTGTTTGATAGAGTTTGTAGAATCCAAGCTAGGATTACAGACTGATTAGCCTGGTTTAAACCAGACTCTGTCCTTCACTTTGCTTCGTACAAGGATCTGGACTTGATGCATAGAGAATTGATTTCTTGCAGGAGGCGTGGCCTCTGCTGAAGTTTAAAATGATTGGATCAGTTGGCTGCGACGTCTGTCGCTGTGAAGGGAGCTAAGCTAAGAAGCTAACTGGAAATTGCATGTGCTGTAAACAACCCTACTGAGAGGAGAAATATACCGAGCCAAACGAGACGACTGTAAATGAGAGCTGCTGCTTTGTCAGACAAATTTATTTAATTTGGAAGCCTTATCAACATCGTTCATCGTTCAGTCGTTCAAAGCTCCTCCTTCTGTTCTCTGATTGGCCCAGGTAAAATAAACTATAAGCAGACACTGCACAGAAAATTGACGTTCTGTTCTCTGATTGGCCCGGCTAAAAATCTGCCARHRAAATCCATCTCAATGGGAGAAGTCCCAGACAAGGAAACTAGAATTGAGCGGAGCTGCGTAGGAAGGCAAGGGCCAGGCTACAGACTGATGAGCACATATTCATTTAATAAATGAAGGTTCACATTGTTCTGCTTCAGAGAAAAATGATTGTATCTTAGTAAAAATCATTTTACCGTAGAAAGCACAGAGAAATTTTCTCATATGTTAAAAAAAGAGGCGTTAAGCTGTTGAATGTTCTCATCAAATTTTTGCAGCTGCAGTGAGGTGTGGCCTCTTGTCCTGTAGGCCTTATTATAGTTATTTTTTGGGGTGGAGAGAGGGACGTAAATGAGCCAGTGGTACACATCTTTGAGTGTCGAAAGTAAGCAAACCTTTGCCTCCAGTACTTCACATGAACCCCTTGTGCAGCAGCAACTGCAGCTAAAGGTAAACTATTGATCAGCTCTGAGGAACTTTAGCCTTTTTCTGTGCAGAATATCTCCAGCTCCTTCCATGAACGACTCACTTCAGGACCTTTTTGTTTTCTACTTGTCCATTGCATTAGAATAAGTTTAACCTCGAAGCTGTGAAAATGTTCACACGTGGTGTCGTACAGCTGGTTTTTCTGTTTCTGCCATGTCAGCGGTTTGTGCTCAGAGGAAAATAGAAAAACTCAAATATAGCATTTGACTGAGAGGAATAAAAAAACGTGTTTATAGATGAATCCATGAGTAAAAATCCTTGCTTTCCCTTAAGTGTATTTTTATGTTAAAATGAGGTGTGTCATTTGGCATCCTCTTTTCCATCTAAAGTCACTGAAACATAATAAATTAAATAAATAAACTCTAATAAACTAAACCAAATTTAGCTCATTAGTAACTTTATCACAGCTGTTTTGCAGTACATGTATACAATAATTTTTTGGTCAGACTGTAATCAGTTCAGCCATGGGCGTGGAAGTGCCGGGGAAAGTGGACCTCAGTACCCAGGGCTCAAGGAGGGAGAGGGGCCCATGGAAATCCTGATTTTTTATTTATTTTTTTCCCAAATGAAATGGACCCTTCAACTAATTGGTGTAGTAATTTATTTCAAATATATTGATAAAATAATCTGAGAGAATGAACTTTATTTTACTGTCCACCCAACATATTAGACATTCTGGGGTACCCCTCTTGGAGGCGCAAAATGGTTTAGTCCGCCCGACAGCAACCAGGAAGTGTGTAACCCAGACGCAGCTGAATGGGCTGAGGGCAGACCTGGACAGACTATTGGGGAACCAGGAAGTTTCCCATGGTCTTCCTGCTGACTGGCTGTTTAAAAGCTCCTGTCGCTGTAGAACTTTTAAATAAACAATTTGGTGTGGTCAATACGCCTCGTCAGAGCTGCTGCATGTCCCGTAGTCCGATGCCCGCCCCCCTCCTCTGGCTCACTGAGACGCACACACAGTGCAGACACACAATGTTGTGATGAATTCTCAGTACTCCTCCAATTTTTGATCAAACTGTATTCTTTACAAAGAACCAGAAATAAGTCCACAGGACAGCTGTTTTTCTTATGAAAAGTTAGCTTGCTGTTATAGTCACATGTTACATGTCACATGCTGATGTTAGTGATCAATTTTAGTGATAGCATTTAATCCATTATTGAGTTGTTTTTAATCAGTTAAACTGTAGTTTAATCCTAAGATTGAGTCCAAGTCCACTCTGATATTTATTGATTATAATTTACATTCATAAATCACCAAATATTTCTGTTCTTTAGTCTACCTGCTTCAGTACCTGTATATCCTAATACAATTAATTTCCCTCTGAAAAAGTAAAGCATTTTTTAATTGAATTGAATATAGTAAAGCTTATAAATATTATAGTAGTACATTTTTATTATCTTAGCAAGAATAAATTAATCACATTAAAAAAGTTTGTTTCTTGGAGTTTCTGTATTTTCTGCATAAAAACAGAGCTTCATGCTTAGAAAACCTTTCCTTTTTAACAGTGAAATGATGCAAAGAACAAATAGTGATCTGGTATTTATTCATGTCATTTCATGATATTTTCTGGAGTTTTTAAAGCGGACTGACTTCAGGTGGCACCTTGGCAGTAAAATACCTAATACTTAAACTATCTCTAAGAGCTGGATACAGAGAGTCGGGGGTAGCAGGTAGGACAGATTGTCTCAGATAGGACAGAGTGTCTCAGGACAGATTGTCTCAGATAGGACAGAGTGTCTCAGGACAGATTGTCTCAGATAGGACAGAGTGTCTCAGGACAGATTGTCTCAGATAGGACAGTGTGTCTCAGGTAAGAGATGAGGTGATGAGCAGGTGTGAAGGAAATATAAAATGTTATTTTGAGTAGCCTACATTCTAGTCAGCTGTGTGAACTTAATGTAATAAATTACTGATCTAAAGACATAATTTACAGCATGATTAATGGCTTTATTTTACTTTTGACAAATATAAAAGTGATAGGCTTATTACTTTCATTTCTAGGAAGTTGTAGAAATTAGTTTTCATAGTTCAGATTTTCCTGGTTAAATAAACGTCAGTAAATAAATCTGTCAATCCAACCATCATTAGCTTTCTAATCAGTTCCAAACATCCATGTATCACTTGTTCCTAATTTACATGCAGGTTGGTGAAACTGACACAAGTTATTTGTACGTCACCATTCTTTGACACAGTGTTATTTTATGTTGTGAAGAAAGCTGCATGATGTCATGTCAGTTATGAGTGGGCCTGTCATCAAATCAGAAAAAAGTCAAACACTGCCCTAAATTCACCGTTGGTGGTTATAATTACACCTGTTCATTGGATAAAGTTATCAATGTTTTTAGTTTGAAACATGCAGTTGTGTGTCATCATTGTTTGGCACAATATGTTGTATTATAAATAAGATTAAATTAATAATAAACAAAATAAATGCAAAAACCTTCTCTAAGCCTGTTTGAGATAAATTATCACATTAATTTAATTCTCTGAGCCATAAGAGAGTTTAAAAACAGGACGATGCAACTAGTTTACTGAAGAATTTGTCTCTAGTTGTCTCTAATTAATTCTGTGTGTAAGTAAAAGTATTTTAACAACCTGTTAAAATACATTAGAAATCAGGAAATAGCTTCTACTTTATTTAAAAATTTCTGGGGGAGGACCCCCAGACCCCCCTCCAGTGTGTCCTTTACACACATTACAGGCCTTCTGATGCCCTGTTAGAGAGGATAAACACACCTGTAGAGCTCCACCTGTGTGTCTCTGTATGAAACTATGGCTGATTATCAAACTGTATTCTTAGTGACTTTAAAGGACTGATACACTACATGGTTTAATAAGGGTGAACATAATCTCAGTTAATATGGTTTCACTATTATTGCATCACAAAAGAAACATTGGGTGTTCAGTTTATGATGTGTGCAGACAGTTAAACTGAGCACGTCATGTACCAAATTGTCTAAAGTTCAAGAATAAATGTTTTTAAATCAAAATTTGCTCAAGTGTCATGGATCACAACATTAGTACATAAACCAGATGTAGCAAAATGTTTTAGGTATTTGAACACAGGTGGCCAAATGCATCACTTCAACTGGTGAATGAAAGAACCACTCATCAATATAATCTGACCTGATTGTAGCTTAAAACCCTATTTGTGCCTCTTTATTTAAAAGAATATCCCCCTTTTTTTCTTATGCACCTCGTGCTCTGGCATGGATAGAGGCCCACTGACATCGAGAGTGTACAGGGCCCAGAATTTGGTGGAGTTCAGCCCTCGGAGCTTGTGTGCGCACCGACAGGATAACCTTTAAGTTGATGTTGAAACTTTGACTTTCAGCTTTGTGACTCCTGTTGAGCCAGAGCCAAAACCTTTGGCCGTACTTCTTCTATCTTGCTTGATTAGTGTGATGTCTGCAGTCTGTAGATGACGATAAACCAAATCAATTACTCTGGAGTTTCAACTGTTTTAGTCAGTGGTCACTATCAGGCAGGTTTAGGGGGAAACTGCCATAACTGCATATAAAAACTGTCATTTTGTTCTCTTTTGAGAGAAAAAAATTCTTACTAAAAGACCATAAATTGCATACATGTCAAGGTGTACAGATATTCCGTACACCTTGACATGGATTTTCCCCCATTTTTACAGGTATGGGGCAATCTCACAGATTTTTTTTAAACCCAGCTTCAAATTTATTTTACATCTCAGAGTCTGTAGAACATAAAGAAATTTAATAAATAAAATTAAATACCCATCTCCTGACCCGCTCTACAGTTAGACATAAGTTCTCCACCTCTCCCCGTCCTCCTTTCCCAGCTCTTCTGCGGTGCAGACGCTATCTCTGCCTCACGTTCTGCCTTTCACCACCCCGGAATAGTATGGGTTTTTTTGGTGAAAATTTCAGGTTTTTGAGGGACATGATACAGGTAAACCTCTGAAGGGGTTGGGCTACTTATTGTGAGGCAAGGAGATGATCATCCTTATATCCATCCAAAGTCTTGGAACCAGCAGCCTGAGAAATGAGGCCTAGATATCTTTTTCTGCAGCCACCACTTCCAGCTCTCCTGGAAGGAGTCCAGGGCATTCCCAGGCTAGCCAAGAGACTTTCAGTTTCTTCAAAGTGTCCTGGGTCTCCCGCAGGGTCTCCTGGACACGCCCCCCCCCCCCCAAAAAAAAAAAAAAACTCCCTAGGGAGCCGTCCAGGGGCCATCCTTAGATGTCCTAACCACCTCAACTGCCTCCACTCATTATGGAAGAACAGCAGCTCTTCTCAGCTCTTCTCCCTCTATCTTAAAGGAAGAGTCCAGTTACCCTATGAAGAAATGTCATTGTGTCCACCTGTATCCAAGATTTTGTTCTTTTGTTCCCTAAAAGAAATGACTCATCCAGCAAAGTCCCAAGCTTTTAGATTAGATCTTTATTGTCATTGTACAGAGCACAATGAAATTACAGTTTTAAAGTGTGGTGAGTTGATTTGTAGGAAATCTAAACTTAAATGCAAATCAACCTTTTGAAAAGTAGCAAAACATTTCCTCCTTGAAGTTCAGGCTTTTTCCCATGGAAAATCTGAGCATCTGAAGAAACCTTTTAGATGAGAAATGAAACAAGAAACAAGAGAAGTCTGGTTTCCTTCTTTTGAACCACTCAGGATTGTTGTTTACTGGATGAATGAAAATCTATACCTCAGTTCAGTTGTTTTTAAAAATGTTTTCATTCATTTGTTTTTAAAGTCTTAGGAAAACCAGGGTTATTATCAGTTCTTGTTTCAGTTTTCTGTGCTAATAGATGCATAATTTTGCTTCGTATTGAAGTTATAAAATTTATCTTCAGTAGATTTTTTCCTCAAAGTGTTGAAGTGAGTTTTAAAGCACGTTAGAACTAATGAATCCGTAAAACAGACCTCAAGCCAAGCCTTTCTTTCTTTTAACTACATCACCAGTTTTCTCAGAAACCACTTTGTTTTCCAGCATCCGAGAAGATGATTCACTAAAAAACTTGGCACTGTCCCTTTAAGAAATTTCTGTCATTAGGTTGCTTGTGTGTTTTGTATATCATGCACAGTCAAGGACTCATAAATCTGTCAGTGGAGATGAAAATAACTGTATTAAGTAGAAAATGCATCTTAACTTATAGCTCTACAAGATCCAGTTTTGGAGAAAAATATTTAAATAATCAAACTAAACCATCCTTTTGAACCAGATAAATGATGAAAAAGGCACAGAGGCATGGTTATGTTGTTTTGCTCCCTGCCGCCCCTCTTACACTTAGATTCTCAGCACATTCACAAACGAGCACTCTTGAGTACAACTTGTTAACATGTTTCGGAGGCGAATACTTTCCTCACACTACACTGGCCCAATTCATTCCACTTTTAATCTGCTTTTAGCTTCCTGTCAATTTGGTCCAAACTTATTACACAAGTTTAAGTCAGATTGAGCTAACAATGCAGGCTCCAAGAAACCAATCATTTTTTACTGTCTCCAGTTTTTTCAGAGATGACTCTCAGGAAGATGAGGATTTAACTTAATGTGTTGTTTAATTGCTCCCAAAATCTTTTGTTATTTTATTTTATAAATCCTTATTAACTTATTATTACATTTATGTATGGCAAACCTAATGTGAAAGATATTCTCATATTGTTTGGGTTGTATTTTTATCAGAAATTTACTATCCAATCAGAGATTATTGTGTTTATTTTTTAGTTTTTATATTTCTCTGTGTTTGTAACTGATTTTAAAGACTTACAAGCTGCAGAAACATTACATCCCAAAATATTGCAGTAGGCTATTTTTTTATTCATGTAGTTATTATGTTTGCTCTGTTCAATATTAATGAATGACCATATGAAACCATATCTTATGTTTCTTTAGAGTTGAGAGCAGGAAATCTTATCTGAGAGGAAAGAAAGGTTTCATTTTAATTCATCTAAAAACAAGCCAATGTGTTGACAACAAAAACATCAATAAACTCCACTTACATCCGGTTTTTATTCCTGTCTCTTCTTTACACGTTGCTTCATCCTTAAAGGAGACATATCCTGTAAAATCCACTTTTTTAGCCGCTAAATGCATTATGTACTTGGAGTCTCTTAGAGGGCAGAGAAGTTTAATTATGTCTCTTGGTGCTGCACAGACATCTTTATATTCTGTTTGGGTCATGTTTTTCAACCTGTTTAGTTTTCTATGTTTACCATGATGTAATTTTTTTAATTATTACATTACATTATTTGTGACGAAACTGCTAAATAAGGTCTGGACTCACTAACTACAATTTTGTCGTCTTCATTGTTTTCTGGCTCAGGGTCAGAGTTCCAACATGTAAGGCTGGATGGACAAGTCTTCTGTTGTTGACATCTTTTAATTAATCTGTAATTAAAACATTTCTGCTCCTCGAGATAGTCGTAAACCCCTCTATCAAACTGCAGTGGATCGGTCTTGAAGCTGAAGGAAGGCGGGGTGAGAAGTGCCTTATTTAAGAGACAGTGTCAAAAAGAGTTGATCTGAGACACACCTCAGAAAAGGAAAAAGAGGGGCTTGTGGAGCTACAATAAGGAGGAATTCAGAGCAAAGTTTCGCTGTTCCACTTTATAAAGATCCCAATTGAATGATTTAAATGTGAAAAAGAACAATTTAAAAGCAGGATATGTTTCCTTTATAGCGGGTTTTTGTTCAGAGAACCTGTGGTTAATACTTGATCTGATTTATCTTTCTTTATTCAGCGAGTGCAGAATTATAGAGGCTTTTTTAACTCAGGGACAACAGAACCTGTTTGGTTTATTTGTCTATCAAGAATTGTACTTACATCACTGGACAGGTTGAGGAACTTGGCAACATGTAAGACACGACCACAACCATAAGATTAATTAATGTAACGTTCATTACTGTTTCAACACATCTTCATCGATACCCTAATGTCTCTAAAGTAAGCAGAAGCTTTTTAAAGGAGAATGTGACCAATTTATAAGAGTGAAGTCCAAGGGAATGTAAACAGGTTATTAGGGTGCAATAAAATGCTGCAAAGAGAAGGTTTCCCTGATTTTAAAAGCAAGTCAGATATTAAACAAAGCTCAAAGTCAGATCTAGTGGCTCAGATCCCTGCCCCTGAAATTTAATGATTCTTCTTTTGATACACTTATTCCCCTTTTCCATCATCATCCTGTTTGTGTATAAACTTCTGACAGACACAGAGGCTAACATCTTGCGTGACATGAGCTTTGATTTTTGATGCACAAAAGAATCTGCTTTTTTTAAGTTATTGCTTTTTAGAAAATTGACTTTAAAAACTTCTATGTCGTGTCTGCTGTGTTATATAACCTGAAATTGTCAAGTCACGAATTTCAAGCCACCAATCTATTTTAAAAGAAGCCAGCAGAATTAAGTGTTGCTGTCACTCATCACTTGTTCATGTTTGCTGCATCGTGTTTCTCATGGCACCACTCCAGCATCCATTTATGAGCTGCTTCTGTCAGTTATTCCTGAAGAGGAGAGTCGAAAGTTCAGCTCTGGTTATCTTTGATTTAATCCAACGTTTTTAATTATTCTCTTTCATTTGTTTTTGTGCGACATTAATTTGCATACAAAGCCTGGCGTGTTTGATTAAAGCTTATTCTTAAACATTTCCAAGTCCAGGGAGGAGGATCCTGGTGAAACGTGTTCCAAGAAGTGGTCGAAGTAATAAAAGTTATACTCTGCCTGTTAGCAGACAAACAGCTTCCAAGAGCATGTTGATTATAAATCAGCTCCTCACACATGTTCAGATCCATTTATCAAAGCTGAAGTCAGCTTCAAATGTATAAAAACACGCTGATGGAGAGAGACCCAGCTTGTGCAATATAATCACAATTTTAGCCAAATGTAGGTTAGAAGAACAAGGCTTTAATCAAGCCCTTTGGTGGAAAAAAAAAACCCAGTAATCAATTTTTATCAATCTGTTGACCTTCTGTTTGTGCATATTTGATTTGCTGTCTTCATATCAAGTTCTAATCATATATTTGTCAGTGATTGTTCAGGTTCAGGTTTTTCCATAGTTACCTGTGCTGAGATATTCTGTACAAAAAAACAAGTCATTAACACTTTTATGATGTGGGGAGCTGTTAAAACTGAGGCCAGGAGACACTGCACCAAATAAGTCAATCTGATCTGACCAATCAGCTCCTCTGGTCTGATCAGAGGTCACTCATTGGAACAGTTGCTAAAAAACTAGGGAGGAGTTTTTTTCTTTTATTATTATTATTATTATTATTATTATTATTATTATTATTATTATTATTATTATTATTATTGTTATTATTCCAGTCATTTTCAAACCTTTAAATATTGCATATTCCTTATAGAGCTATAAAAAGTGGAAGTGTTTTGTTCTAGAAATAGCTTTGTAATGTTTTCTCATTCACTCATTTACTTTTTTCAATTCTTTCATTGTATTTTTGTGCTTTATTGTTGCACTTTTTTTCTAGAAACATCGGGGGACGGTGTGGGGTTTATGGGGTCTTCCTTAATAAACACAACAGGGTTGGGAATCAAACTCAGACTGTCAAGGAGTCTGTCCAGAAGAGAACTAACAAAACTCTTAAAATTAAATTAGAAGTTTTAATAAATACCTGATGACCTGGATGCATGGTGACCTTCAGTGCCCTCTGTATTAGCACAAAGCCTTTACATCCGAGAGACAGAAGAATCATATAAGTTGCCACAAAATGACTTAATTATGTGTTCAGTAGTCCAAACCTCCTTTAATCAATGAACAACAAAGACAAACCCTGTTCTCAAATCAACAAATGCAAATATTAACTTTGCTGCTCAGTGATATAAAAGAGTCAGCACATGCTGTTAATCACTGTAAAAGATTTTAAAGCAACATTTGTTCCAGACAAAGATTGTATCTTGACTATGAAAATCTCCCAACAACAGCAGCTTTACTAAAGGAAGTGTTTTTCAGACTGAGTCATGTAAACTTAAAAAAAAAACTGTGTTTCAGATCCAAATTTTAGTTGATAAGTCCAGTTTTACATTTTCTTAGATCACTTATTGCATTTTATTCTTGGAGCAAGCCAATGGATTGATAACTAGAGTTAATTTCTTATCAGCCCAACATTGCAAAGAACATGCTGTTCATGACAGAAGGCATAAAAATATGTTTACTGTTCCTGCTGCTCTTGGGTCTAAATGTCTCACAAGGCCTTAAAATGTAGGCCTTTTTGGGTCATTTAAACCCAGCAGAAGTGTTAAATATTTCGTCAACTATACAAACTTAATGTGAACACTGTTCAGACATTAGTGAGAACAGAAGCGATGAAGCTTTGCAGGTTGTGCTGGGACTGACCAGTTTTATCATGAAATAATGGGATTTCACTTGATGTATTTGAAGGCATGAAAAAAAGTGGAAGGGAAACTGTTTATTTAAAGAAAAATACTTAATAATGTATATAAAAATGGTTTTTAATGTTTTTGTTTGAATGTAGACTTGAAATGCATTTGAAGCTACTGATAAAAATGAAATGATCTTGTCCATTCATTCAGATTTCAGCCGGCAAAATAACTTCTTATCTCTAATATTGTTAAATTCTCCTCAAACTTTCCAGTAGGTCTTGATAAAGAGTTCACTTTGGACTGGCTCCAAATGACTTTGATTAGATTATTTGAAACATGGATAAAATTCATAGAAACGTGCATTGTTTTCTTCAAAATGTGTCATTAAAAAAGCCTTCACTATGAGATGGTTTATCATTCTAACTGTGTGTGTTTTTGTTTTGTTTCCGTTTGCCTCCAGTGAAACAGAGGCCGTCATGAATCTGTTCAGGAAAGATGCCATGAGCACAAAGAAGGACAAGGAGAAAGAAATCCAGTATGAGGACCCTCCAGATGGAGGGTGGGGCTGGATGGTGGTGCTGCATTGTTTCCTGGTAGGTTGACCTTTAACAAAAGTTTGTTTTGTTCAAGATCTGTTAGAGAATTCAACATGGCTAAAGCCACTTTAAGACAGTCTCCTCAGGTGATGAAATCTTTGACAGTATTGTCAGTATTTTTCTAAAACTGTTTTTGTTTTTGTTTTGTTGTGTGTGTGGGGCGGGGGCGGGGGGTTGTTTCTGGTGATATTTGGGGGCAATTTTAAGACAAAATGCTTACATTTGCTGACAACTGGTGCATTTGAGGACAAAAGCCGCATCCACATTTGGTTTAAATGACATTGGTGGGTTGGGGGTTGGCTTTAGGACCAAGGTGTGAATTGAGTTTAGGTTAGTTTTAGGGTCAGATAGGTACCTGTGAGGTTAGCCTTAGGGAAAATTTTCCCAAAAAAAGCAGCCTCGTGGGGACCGAAGTGCATCGTGGGGAAAGGGAATTGGTCCCCATGGGTCCAAAGGCAAATTACAGGTAGGGGGTTAGGTTTAGGACCAAGATTTAGCTTACTTCCTTAGTCTCACAGAATGAGTTGGTCCAGAACATGAAAGTCTGGTTCAAAGGCTGACTCTGCACTTTTTTACCTCCTCTAATTCTGCTTTGAAGAATGTTATTGCTCAGTGTTGATACTAGTTTTTTTTGTCTTTCTCGATTGTTAGACTGTTTTTCTTCAAACATTAGTACCTTTGCCTACAGGTTTCTGCTTGATGAATGTAAATTCATGGTTGTGTCACAGAGGCAACAGGTCCAGGAGAGAAGCCCAGATATCCCCCTCCACAGCAACACTCACCACCTGCTCCTGGGGATCTCCAAGGCATTCCCAAGCCAGAGGGGGATGAAATTATTCCTCCAGTGAGTCTTGGGTCTGCACCTGGCCTGGGCCTCTTGGACAGAGCCAGGAGGTCGGATGGGGTGGCCATGACCATTGTAGAAAAATCTTCAGCCACCCCAACTGCTGCTTTGCCTGCAGAATTTTGGTGAAACTTTTTCTATACACGGAATATTCATTTTAACGGCAATGCTCAAATAGGTAATTCTCATTATGTAATTCTACATGGCAGTTACTCTGTGAAAATAAATGAGAGAATGATCAAGAAACACAATTATATCCTCAGCAAATTGCCATGTAGGAAAACAAATTAATTTTCTAGGCCACCCTTGTGAGACCAATGGTTCCACTGTTTAAAACTGTCTGGCTCCTCCACTGCCTCTTCCCTGTTGGACCTGCCCATAAAATACTTCAAAGAGGTGTGTCCTTTAGGCATCCTGATCAGTTACCCAAACCACTTTATTGACTTGTTTCAATATAAAGAAGCAGCAGGTCTACTTCAAGCTTCCCCTACTGACAGCACTCCTCCCCTTCTCTCTAAGATTGAGCCCAGCTGCCCCACAAAGGAAGCTCATTTCAGCTGCTTGTACCCTGGATATCGTACTTTCAGTCCATACCTCCTGACCAGAGAGTTGGAATGTTGACGGACTAGTAAATCAAGAGCTTTTAACTCAACTCTTTCTTCTTCACGACCCACCAAAGCAACGCGAACATACAAGACACCCAGATACTTGAACTCCTCCCCCGAAGGCAAGGACTCCCTGACCAGAAGGGGGTTTTCTTCATAAGATGTGCATTTTAATTTTACACAGTTTAAATGTCTAAATTTGGGTAATTCCCTCATTTGCTGAACACACAACTGCAGCAGTTTTATGTGTTTTAAAGTATGTTTTGTATGAAAGCATTAGACAGCAGATACCAAACGCCATATCTATCCATTTTCATTTGTGTGTCTGTGCAGGTGAATGTCCTTGTGATGGGAACACTAAAAAGTTTTGGTATCTTCTTTGTGGCGTTTCAAGATGAGTTTGGAGGTTCATCAGAAAGCATCAGCTGGATAGGTTCAATCATGTCCAGTCTACGTCTGTCTGGAGGTTTGAATAAAGAAAATTGTTTACCTGTTTAACTGCTAAAGTCAAAGAACTAGATTTTATTCATCATGTCATAGAAACATCTTCCTCTTTTAAATTTAGAAGTTTTCTCCATGTAAGGTATAAAAGTCAACCAGCTGGACGTTTCATGACTGAAACCCTTAAGCCACATCGATTTAACTTTGTGCATCTTTTTCTGTCACTTCTGTAGCACCCATTGCCTCTGTGGCCTGTGCCAAGCTGGGAGCAAGAGTAACGTCAATCACAGGGGCTGTGCTGGTTAGCGGGGGCTTTATTATGAGCATTTTTGCCAGCAGCGTGGTTTTCCTCTACATTAGCATGGGACTGATAGTCGGTAAGTTAAAATTGTGTTGTAAGCTGAAAACAGCTTTTTGATTGGTCACTTGAATATCATGTAACTTTTTTTTTCTTCTTAGGAATGGGTTTTGCTCTGCTGTACCAGTCTTTCTCAGTGATAACAGCATTGTACTTCAGGAAAAGACTGGCGACAGCGTATGCAATAGGGCGTTCAGGAATGGGTTTGACCTTTGCCCTCGCTCCATTCACTCAGCTGCTTCTGGATCAGTACGCTTGGCAAGGTAGGCACAGCAAATACGTAAATGAGTTGGAGTGAGTCAGTGAGATTTCATTGCGTGTGTGTGTCACCCGCAGGAGCGATGCTGATTCTCGGAGGTCTCATGCTGAACCTAGTGGCTTCCGGGATGCTTCTGCGACCCATCAATGTGAAGCCATCTGGTTCGAACCGTAACTCTTCAGCCATCCAAAAGAGCCCTGCTGTTTCCATCAAGAGTTCTCCAGAGAAGGAATACTCAAAGAGCTGCTTGAACGGTTCTACCCCTTTATCCAATGGATTCTCCAAATCAGACCCTCTCCCACCCTCTCCCCCACCTCACAGGGACACTGAGAGCCTAACAGGTGAATGTATTCAAGGACAGGCACCGAACCCTGAACTGACCAGACTGGTTCTGAACGGTGTAAACAGCCATGAGCTTCTCCATGACTCAGGCCAGTGTAAGCCGTCAACTCCCAACAGCCCAGCAGAGCTGAACGGGAGCATGAACGGGTCCACCACGGTTGGATTTTCTTCACAAGCCAGCCTGCCGAGTGAGGTGACTGTCAGAAAAGCCAAAGTCTTGGATTTTTCTTTGCTGAAGAACCCCTTCTTTTGCATCTACACTTGGTCGTTGGTCTTCAGTCAGCTGGCTTACTTCATCCCCTACTTCCACCTGTCTGCCAGGGCCAGAACTCTGGGCATCGATGCTATGGATGCTTCTTTTATCATCTCTGTGGCAGGTGAGGCTCACATTAGTCAATCAGAAATATTTAGCAGTAGTTACTGCTGTACAATGAGATCTTCTGAACCACTATATTTTTGTTAAATATAAATTAGTAAATTTTTGTGACTTCAGAGTACAGAGTAATTTGAATGTGTAAAACCTCTTCATCACCAAGACTTCAAGTTTTATTTAATGAATTTAATGAAAATCAAAACTGGTGATTTAATAAAACATCCTCTTACACAGAGTCCACATGTCCCGGTCTAACAGACAGTGGACAGTCAGCTGCAGGTCTTGACTAATCAGAGACTTTTGCGGTGACTGTTAAGGGGTGGGCCCAGTTTTTCAGTCTGGATCTTCTACATGATGCAAAGAAGTGCTCAGTCAACTTTTAGGCATTAATTATTTGTGAGCTGCTGAGACTCTGCAGTCTTATGTAATGAATCCTCTTACATAAAAGCTGAACTTTGGTCCACTGGCCTGGACGGGTGGGTTTAGCAGTCTGCCATTGATGAGGGCCCCCCCCCCCCCCCCCCATATGACCAGAAAACAGCGTTAACATTTTGACCACTGACCACTCAGACATGTTAGTTCTTCATCAGCACTTTGTCTGCCTTTCTAAATAATTAAGCAGCTGTTGTGCACCTGTGCTTTATAGTATGTCTACTGGTAATATTCAGCTTTTCACAACCCTTCAGATGCTTTGTCTTTTAGACAAGAAAAGAAACACAACCTCACTAATGTTAACTTTTATAAATTAGAGGTCTTCAGTGACATTTTTAAAGTATAAAATAAGATTGTTTAAATTGAAATGGGACTTTTTTTCTAAATGTTTTAATTCAGGCTTTCTTCTTGTTTTTATTAAAAAGAAAATTATTAAAGTCCCAGCATTCTTTGAAAAAAATGTGAAGGGACTGAGTTATAGTCATTTTTGTTAAACCATGTGAATGACATCATGCTCAATCTTTCACAGTCTTACAAAATGTGTTCATGCTCAGCCAACGTGTTGAGGATGACTCTCAACTACTGGCACACCAAATGTAGCTAAATATGTGTAAAACTGGCTG
Organism: Austrofundulus limnaeus; assembly: GCF_001266775.1. NCBI lineage: Eukaryota > Metazoa > Chordata > Actinopteri > Cyprinodontiformes > Rivulidae > Austrofundulus > Austrofundulus limnaeus. The sequence goes on from NW_013952405.1 coordinate 6,631,455, forward strand.
AGTCATAGCCATTTTAAGGTTGGTTAAGTTTGGTTAGCTGTGCTGGCCATCTTAATTCTGTGCACTTCCAAAAGTAAACCATTTGTAGACGTACACTCGTATGAGGCAACAAGTGTAAAAGGAAATAAAAAAAATTCACTAACATATTTTTCATTAATTAGCTCACTTATGTTAAACTTTTCCACCAACATTTTATCATTATTTAGCTCACTGTTCTTACATTTAGCAAATTTTTACTAAATGTTAAGTTTAAATGTTTAAAAAAATATATTTAAATAAGCTTTAAGTTTTAGCTGCATTTAAGAGCTAACGGTTGCTGAAATGGAATGCTGTTTCAGGATGATGACATCATAACATGAGCCGAGCGCCAACAGCAAAGGCTGCATTCCATTCCAAAAATATCTAAATTTCAATTTAAATATTAAATCCTGAACCTAAATGCAGCCATTTGAGGTTTAACTTTCACATTTAGATTCAGGATTTAATATTTAAATATATTTTTTAGCATTTAAATGTAGAATTTAGTAAAATTTAGCTAAATGTAAAAACAGTGAGCTAAATAATGAAAAATATGTCAGTGAAATTTCATTACATTACATTACTTGTTACACTTGGTGCCCCATATAATGTACCTGATAATTTCTTTTTGAAAGTGTCATTAAAAGTCATCCTGCAGTTCATGAGATATTCCACTAACAGACAAGCAGTTCTGACTGTAGCCTAATAGTTTATGCCAAAGTTTTTAGCAAAGATTTTTTTGCAATGTGTAGAAGTCAAAGCATGCGTTGGTAGATGACACTCAACAACTTTTAGCTCAAAATCTGTCAAGTTGGCTGAGTTAAAGACAGATTTTTTGTGTTTGCTAAGTCAGCTTAATTGTGGGGACAATTTTAAATTGGGTAAACTCCAGTTATTTATCAGTTGTAGATGTCCATGCAATAATTACTTTCTGTGAGTGTCATTGCAACTCATCCACTGGTTCAGGAAATAATTTGCTAACACTACAAAAAATAAATAAATTAAAAAACCCGTGCACACACAGACTTAGGGCAAAAACATTTGCATTTTTTTCCCGCAGCAGAGGGTAATAATAATGTTTCACATTGTGATTGACAGGAAAATTATGCAATTCCTTTGTCAGTATTTGATGCAGTCCAACACGAGCCAGCACAAAATGAGAAACATGGCAGAAAGAGCATTGAGAAATACTTTAGAGCTTGCACAAGAAGAACACAACTTATGGATCGAGCCACAGATTGGAGTCAGACTATACTGTTGTATAAAATTACACAAGCAAACCAACATTTCTGCATTGCTGTAATACAAACCCAGAGAATATAGATGTCTAAATGTTTTACCTAACCCTTTGCTCTGATGAGTTTTGTGCCAGCACACAGCAAGACTGACAGAGTCTTTGGCCTTGATGTGTTTGTTCTTGTATTCTCTGGTCATGTGCACTGACTGCAGTGAAGAAGAAAAAGAGACAGAGTTTAAGACACAGGGTGCCACCCAAGTCTCAAAAGACACCATCCTGCTGTCCTGCTGTCCCCCGTTTTCCAAACCGGCCGTGTCATCAGCTTGTCTGAGGACAGAGGGACCGCTGTCATCTGGGTCAGTGTGTTCATCAACTCAGTCACCAATGCTGGGGCTAACCGGAGTCTCTAAGCAACGGCTAACTGAGTGAAGTAGTTGGCGTGGAGATTTGGGGGGTGGGGGGTCTCAGTTCTGTTTGAATCCAGTTCTGAAGTGGATGATACTTTGCAGAGGAGCACAGAAAGTAAAGCCAGCAGTGGTTTCAGAGATTTGCTTTAAACTGCTTCACCTCAACCTTGTTTTATAAAATATCCCAGCTTGTGTTGCGTGCCATTTTCACCTCGCTTCTCCTCAGCTCTTGTCACTGCTGTGAAGATAGGTGATTTGTTTTTAGTGTTTACTGCAACAACCTTAAAGGATTTGTTTTTAGCAGAGTTGTCAAGTAGTGAATACAAAAACGTTGTTACTGTAGAAATTTAGGTTATTTATACTTTACTGGATTAATTCTTTTTCAGCCTACGTTTTACTTCTACTTCTTACATTTTTATGCAATTATTTGTACTTTCTACTCCTTACTTTTTAAAAATGCAAAAAGTATTTCATTTCTATTTCACTTCCGCTTGTTTTCATTCTGCCTTGTCATCGTACTGTATATGAAGGTGGCTCAGTTCACAGAGCTGTTGCCTCTCAGCAAGAAGGTTGTTGGATTGCATCCCAGCCTGAGGACCTTTCTGGGTAGAGTTAGCATGTCCTCTCTTAGTCCATGGGTTAGGGTGGCTCATTGTGCAAACCCCCCCCCACCCCCCACCCCCGTCTTTTATGTGTTTTTTCCCCATTACCTTTACTTTTATACTTTTAAGTGGTTTTACAACTAGTACTTTTACAATTTTACTTAAGTAAAAAGCTTGAGTTGAAACTTCAGTATTTTAAACCTTAGTATCTATACTTTTACCTGAGTGATGAATACCTTTGACACCTCTGGTTTTTAGCGTTCAGAGCAAAAAGCTTAAAGGGGTAGTTCAGATTTTTTTTCGGGTTCTGTAAAACAATTATAAACAGTTAATGTCTTACATGTTGCAGAGAGCTCTTTGATTAATCTCGAGTTGAAGAAACTTTATTTCTGACCAGATTAACAGCCAGTTCGAGTGGGGCCAAGACAAAAGTTAACTGTTGTCTTAAAAAAAGTTCTAGTTGCAAGCATTTCTTAGTAGTTCATGTGAACACAAAGAAAACACTACAGATTTACTGTTATTTGTTTGATTTTTCTTCTAATATTGGAGCTTCTTCTTGTCCCGTTCTGTTCCTCCATTCCTACTACGAATGTAGAAATTTGTGCTTTTCACAACCCAAGCTTATTTACGTAAGACGATTAGAACCACAGAGTAAAAAGAGCTCCAAAAGTCATAATTCTGAGATTAAAATCAGAATCTTAATCCTAGTATTCCTTCATTTTCACCAGTCCAATGGATCACCCATGACCATAGTTTCCACTTAATAATCCTTTCGAAATAAACTACTGCATGATGACCAGGGCCTACTTAACCGGCTGGTAGGCCCCACACCCAGGTTTGGAATCCTGTAGTGGTCATGCAACATTAATCTCATATTACAAGTTTCAACACTCATTCAGACCAATAAATGATACATAGACTGTATTTACACAACATCTTTCTAACCAATTACGCTTTTTACTGAACTGAGGTTATTCAAAGAGCAAACCACAACAGGTAGGATATTAATTGTTCACAACCTTAACATAGAACCCATGTTCAAAAACCCTCGAACTGTTCTGTTAATTGCTTTAACTCTTTCTTTACTTGATGACACAGTAGAGAGTAACGCACAGATCCAATGTCCCTGATGCACTTGGTGGAGGTGTTGCTACTTGGAGAGGCCAAATTTAAACAGCTTTGAGTTGAGTTGGAACAGGAACAGCTGCAGGGCTAAACCAACCTGCTGAGGCTAAAACACACAAACAAACTCACATCTTTTCAGTATGCAAGCAGGGGGACACTCCGGGACATTCCTCGGATCACAAAAACGAGAACACATAAACTTTGCACAGCTGCCTCATGTCATCGATTTAACCTCGTTTTAGGTCCTGTTAGGTGAGGAGTGCAGAGGTGTTCGCCGATTAAGCCTCTCATTGTTTGAGTGATCCAGGCTTCTTTCCAAACCTTAAAACCACGAAGACGCTGTCCGGTTGCTGCACAAAATTTGATTTGTTGTTGTTTTGTTTGCCAGTGGATGCAGCCTACTGCAGAGGTTCTACATAGGATGAGTTACTCTGATACACACAAAACCAGTTTGTTTCATTGATCTATAGCTCAGCGCTGCCTGCTTATTGCTATTCCTGCAACAGTCAATACACTGCTGCAGTTTCTGCATCGCTTATCACATTCCAGTTGACCTCAGCAGAGAAAAGTCCATATCTGCGCAGTCATCATGTCCCAGCAGAAATAGATGCAATCAGATGCAGGAGATGAAGTGTGTAACAACTAGACCAGGTCTGGGTTTGGGTACTATAGGATGGGTGTCATTATTGCCCAAAATAAAAAGGCAGGTGATAATGTTTTTGCCCATGTCTGCATGTTCACAGTGTAATTGTTTGTTTGTAGCATTAGCTAAAGGTCTTGTGAAATGTTCAAATTTAAATGAAACTTTTAAAAAGTAATCACAGCTAATAGTGTAAAACTCTGGCATGACATTATTTTATTTTATTTCACATTTAGTTTTAATTTACCCAGCTTCTCGTCTCTCTTCCATCCACCATTTCATTTTTGTTCCAGGTATCACAGAGACCATCGCCCAGTTGGCCTCAGGGTGGGTAACAGACCGGAACCTGCTCCATAAATATCACTATCACAAAGCCTACCTGATCCTTTGTGGTTTGGTCAACCTGCTGTCCCCTCTGGCCACATCCTACATGCTGCTGATGGTGTACGCTGTCTTCTTTGCTATCTTCTGTGGTGGATACATGGCTCTGCTGCTACCTGTTCTGGTAAGGAAAACCTCCTTAGATATGCATTGTTCTAAATTAGGAGTGTCAAAGTCATTTTCACTGAGGGCCACATGAGTATTATAGTGACCCTCAAATCACCAGTTATGGTTAACTATGATATTTTATGTTTAACTTCTACTATACACAAAACATCACATTCCTCATCTCATTGCTACAGCTGGGCACCTCACAAACAATAACTGAGCTCTACGTGGTTGACAGGTTCAAGACACCTTAAAACCCAGAGAAACTGAGAAGAGATACAAAATAGATACAGCACCAAGGTTAGATTTTACTTGCACAAGGGGAGACAGCTTTCTGTAGCAACAGTAGCTAACTTCTCCAAAGGTTTAAAAACCTCCTTGTAGCTTTTATTGACACAAAACAATAGAGGGTTGTTACAAGTTTCACATCTTTCATGAGCAATCATGTGATTTATCAGTTGTCCAAGGACCCTGTGTACTTCCACCTAGGGAGGGAATGCTACCATTTAATGGGTAAAATAATAAAAATGCATTATAGGAGATGTAGTTTATGATCTTAAAAAAACTTTTTCAAAATCTTTTATAAGTTTTAAAGTAGCATTTTTTTTTATTATTTCAAGATATTAGTACATCTTTGAAGCTCTTGTGGACCACATAAAATGCTCCGCCGGGCCACATTCAGCCCGCATGCCTTGAGTTTGACTCACATTCTAAGTCATTTTCAAGAACTGGTTCTTTAATGCAGAACAATGTTAAATGTTTTATTTGTTTAAAAAGAACCAACGAATAATACTTGCGAGCATTAAAATGTTTTAAATCTCTTGCTCAAATATGTTGTAAAAATAACATTGATCATTTAACCTTAAACCAATAGATAAATGGTTACAACTTAGTCAAATTTACAAATACTGAGCTAAAGTTTGACGTGGTAGTAGCTGAGAGTCATCCTCAGCACTGAATGTGAACACACTTTGAAAAATAGTGGTCACTATTGGCTTTAGATGGCCTGAAGTAACACACCTTTGATACTAACCACCCACTGTTACAAACCGAGAGAGGGAGGACAAAACTGGATGCAATGTTTGGGAGAAAAATTGAACTGAATTGAAT
>NW_013952405.1:6638131-6656298 GCF_001266775.1 Austrofundulus limnaeus
AAATTATATAATAATGCTATAAACATCTTTGAGTCATAATTTGATTTTGTGCATAATCATGGAATTAATAGCTATGTGGCTATTTTGATGTTTACGACAAGAGCAGCTTTATCACAAATCAGTCTTTTCATTTTGTACTTAAATGTAGACGTTAAAATTGAGAAAAATGGTTTTATCACAGAATAGTAAAATAAGTTTAAAGTTACTTCAATGTTTTTGACCCATCTCAGTAAACATGAGACTGTTTAACTGTTTTCTGGCTTCCTGTTAGCTGTTCATTAAATGTTGTTCTGCAGTGTGTAATTATGGGACTTGAGCTATGCAGTACATGCAGATTAGAACTGGTTGTAACTTTACTCTGGGTGTGAAGATCTTCAGGATAAATGTGCCTTTCTACCCTGCAGGTTGATCTCGTCGGCTCTGAGAAACTCAATAACTCTATGGGCTTCTCCATGTTCTTTGTGGGCTTGGGCTGCCTCACGGGGCCTCCTTTGGCAGGTGAGTGGATGGCTTCTTGGAAATCCTTCCAAGAGTTATGCATGTGTGGACTCATTTCTCCCAAATGTACACAAACATGTCCATGAGTTCTGCATGTGTGTTGGATGAAAGCCACAACAGTATTTCTCTTCCAAATGATACGTTGCACGGAGTTTGTGCGTGTTTCAGTGTGAGAGATGGTTCAGAGGGCTGAAGACAGGAAGCGTGTGTGGTGAGAAGAAGTGGTGCGTTAGGGAGGTGATTGACAGGTTGACGGCCCCCCTGCTTCATATTTTCACTCAGCCCTGAATTCCTGGAAGTACCTTAAAGTGTACGAACATGAAAACTCAAAACATACAGTAGAAAAACCAGCAGTGCTGGTCTCAGTGCATTACTGGAAATCTGGATTTGCTCTGAGGAGCCTGCACACAGGGGTTACTGGGTCAGAGCCTCAGAATAACAGGACCGTTTTCGTGGAAGGCCCGAGTCACTTTATTTAACTGATTGCAGCTTGCCTTTTGTAGTCTTAGAGAGCTGCTTCTAATCTGGGATCAGTTTTTTGTTACACAAGTTTTGCATCTCTGTCTCAGTGTGTGTCTAATGGCTTAAAGTCGTCTCCAGGTCAACTAAAAAAAGATAACAGTACACCTGATCTGCTGAAACCTTCCTTAATATGTGGAACACTCAACTCAGTTACATATCTTCTTGTGATTAACACACAAACTAAGCCATGCTTTTTATTTTTTTTCATTCACTAGGTCAGAGGTCTGAAAGCTTTACATCACAGCTTTACCACCAAATAAAGTTTGCCTAGAGCCACAGAATGTACTTGAGCCATGAAACACAATTGATTATTTTTTATCTATATACAAAAGCTACAGTTTAGGTTGCATTATATTGTATGCATGACTTTGTAAGTGATAGGACAAAAACATTTTCTTTTACTTACATACTTACAGTATATTACCAAATATGACACTATAAAAAAAGAGTAGCCCAGTTATAAGTAAATAAAGCATTAGGCTGCAGTCCAACGCGTTAAAAAGAATGAACATACTGTAAAAAGTGAGCTCAGTTTCTTGGTTTGTTTCGGAAATATGATGTTTATTTAAAAAGAAGACCTCAGCTTCTATTTATTTCAACTTCTTGGGTAAGTGGCTCTTATTGGAGGCGTGCCTTTATTTTTATTTTGCGCAATGTTCAGACAAACTATCTGTTTCTACAGACGTACATTTTGATGCCAATAAAGATGTATGTCAGTCTTTAAGCAAAGGTTAATCTTAAGCAAAAAACAGGGCAGAAAAACTACTAAAAAACACTTCCTATTAACAGTTTAAAACAGGCTATAAATATTACAGAGGTTCAGGTCCCACAGGTTGCAGATACCTGATCCAGGTATTTGTAGGAAAGTAACTTTTAAACCCTAATTGTTAACATTTGGTTTTAGTTAAAGTCATTTAAGCTTTGGCATATTGGTTCTGTGTTCAGGAATCTCCTCAGAGAAGCACCTGGATCACAGGGAGTGAAATATGTTGAAGGGTCTCTTTAGGGTGGTACAGAAATAACTTTAAACTCTGTTTACAATGTCCTCCACTCCAAAAAGAAACCTCCATTTGGCTGCAGGTGATTGACAATATTTAACCTGTTTTCTTCTCCTGAAAGAGTATCCTTCTGAAGTTGTCGTCTCATTCTTTTTAATCAATGACGATAACGAACATAATATGTTACTAAAGGTTAGATAAGTAGGTGAGGGGTGAAGAACTGGGTCTGTTAGCAGGTTTAATTACCTAAAGCTCACCTTATGCAGCTCAAAGGAAGGGCTGGACTGAAAAAGTTGAACTATATTAACCTACATTTTCGCAAAACATCTTGGCAATAAATAGACATTATTGAACATTTCTTGGTGGCCAAAAGCTATTTTTAGAATCTGATTGGTGCCAAACTTGTGCAACCAAATATTACTCAACATCTTTCAAAGTGTTTTGGAGAACTTAATTCTGTTTGGTATTTCAGCGTTTTAACTGTATTGATTTTTTTCTGTCTTTACTCTCTTTATTGTATTGGGCTAAATCATGGTGTGGTAGTGTCTGAGAATCATTTACAACAAATACACTGAGCAGGGCCGGCCCTAGCCAATATGGAGCCCTAGGCAAGATTTCAGGTGGCACCCCTTGTGCAGTTACCTAAATCTCACTTCCAATTTACATCCATTCATATACCAAATAAAAAAAGTTTTGTCTTTGATATTATTTGTCATCTTTAGAAACCAGGTTGTCTAATTAAAATAGTTAACAATAAAATTAATTTAAAACAGAATACCAGAAGTCAACCTCATATCTGACAACATTTGCTGACAGCAATGAGAAACACCTGTTCATGTTAACGAGCAGCTGTGGGGGGAAACAGTTCTAGGGGGGTCCAGAAGTATACTACCCTAGAAAATTTTTGAAAGATCTACTCAGAACTCTGCATTTTCCAACAGTTTGCAGAGCATTTTACTAAATTCTTGCGATTGATTAAACAACATAAAATATTTAGTATTTTATGATGGTAGAACACTGAAAACTAGACTTTAACCTGAGATCATGACTGAAACTTCCATTATCCTTATTTTGTTTTCTATTTACACATAGAGCACCAGTAATTAGTCTGACAACATCTTGTACTTTTATCATGAAATATCATTCATCTGCAACGTATAATGCCTCATAGTGACAAAGCACGACATGTTACCTTCATAAACCACAGTGACCAGTGATTATTCTACGGAACAAATCTACCATACGCTGATAAAAAGTTATATATGGTGCCCCCTACATAGATGGCACACTTAGATTTGCCTGTATTGCCTATGCCACAGACCGGCCCTGGCTCTAAGTGCTCATGGTCACATGAGATGAAAAATAGTCAGCAGATTATAAACATTTCTTCAGGAAATATTAGGCCTTTTTATTCTAGTGCATAATTTTTCTTACATGGGGCAACAGTGGTGACAAGAGGTAGGGGTTTGTCCTGTAACTGGTGGGTTGCTGGCTCAAATCCTTGCTTCATTAGACTCAATTGTTGTGTCTTTGGGCAAAACATTTCCCCCTCCTTGCCTGCTGGTGGTGGTCAGAGGACCTGGTGGCTCTAGTGCATGGCAGCCTCACCTGTCAGTGTGCCCCAGGGCAGCTGTGGCTACAGTGTAGCTTACCACCTTCAGTGTGTGAATATGTATGTGAGCGGGTGAAGTGTGAAGCGCTGTACAAGTTCAGGCCATTACCATTTACCACATCCATTTGTTGTAATATTCAAAGATAACCGGTTGACATTTTGTATACTTTTGTGTTTTTAAAAAGGTAATGAACAAATACAGTATAATCACACCTTTTGTTGATATGTAGCTCTTTGGATGACCTCAGTTTGGAGAAGGAGTTTGATTCTGATAAGATTCCAAGCTAAGCATGACCTCATGAACCACCATGAAACTTTGGAGATTTGCGTTGTTTTAAGAGGGCAGCAGTCCACTTTGATCTTGGTTCCTTTCAGTCTAGCCGTTGGGTCGTTACCCTTACCAGACTTAAACTCTCCTTTTCCAAAAACTAGGTCATTCAAAGATTTATCTACAACAGGTAAGATAATAATTGTTCATAATAATAAAATAAATTTCAGATTGCCGCGTCTCTCCCAGGTGAAGTTTAGCATACTCAGACACTGAACACGTTTCTGTTTCGTAGGGTTCCTGTATGACTACACGCAGACTTATGACTGCTCCTTCTACCTGGCGGGCCTCTGCTATCTACTGTCCTCCCTCTCTCTGTTCATGGAGCCGCTCGCTCAGCGCTGGCAGCTCAGGAGAAAACTGCCCCAGAACAAGAAGGCCGAGAGCAGCTGTAGGATTAACGGCTGCTTCACTCCTGACCACCTACAGAACGGTGCTGTGTAGGAATGAAATCTGGGGGTGGGGTGTTGATCTTGAGCTAACATGCTCATGATCGCAGGCCCTCAGACCTTGGACCCTGGACTCAAACCTGAAGTGGGGACCTTGGTCATTGTTTCAACAAGCAATACAGTGACACAAGATTGTGGTCTGAACGTTCAAATAAGCCAAAATACTTTGACTCTTTATTTTCTTATTGACATACAACTGAAGGTGTTCACTACAAAGGTAATTTATTGCAGGGAAAAAAACATCTCTGAGTAAGACAACAAAACTGCACCAACTCTGCGTTGTGTTTGAAGAATCGATAATGTGCGGTTGTTGTCAAAGTTTTATCTTCAGCCAGTTCTATGAGGACAATAACAGAAGGAGGGGGCGTGTCCTGAGGAGCCTTCAGCTGTGTGTGTGAACCTGTAAGCACTGTTGTGCATTTTGGGCCAAGTCACTGTTATGTTGGGTGACAGTTCCTCTGACCTTTAACTGGCAGGTAATCAAATTACTGAGCAAATATATCACTGCAGCCGGCTCCCATGTCACAATATGTCATCTTGTAAATGAAGCCAAAAAATCAGGTTTTCCCTGTAGTTTAACAGTAACTGGATTCTGTTGAATTGTTGAAGGCATGTCAACACTGAACTCTCTGATCTTTGAATATTTAGAGTTTTCTTAGCAATACTGTTTTATCCAGCAGAATCTCATCCAGGTTTAACGTTCAGAACCTTCAATTTCTGGCTCAGAATTTTGGAAAACCGTCATTATGGTTTTGATTTTGGTATTTCATGATCCAATTGAGATCAATTTTCTGTTCCTCTAAACCCCATCTTTCTTACTTGTTGCTATTTGCTCACTTTTTTTTCACCAACTTCAGATTTTATTTTTTAAAGTCCAGAAGTTATAATTGGCAACTTTTTTGCCCTTGAAGTTGAGCTCAGATATAAGCTGTTTACGACACCTCCACATACTCTGACTTGATGTTTTTACACTCACACGAGCCTTTCGTATATCCACTGCTGACATTCCTGCTTTCAGCTCTTATTTTTAAACCGACACTGAAACTCCCTCAACATATAGAAGTCAGCAAGAGCACCCGACACTTTCACCAGTTTTACTCCATAAATAGCGTTCGAGCCACAATAAACTCATCTGTCACCACTAGGGTTGGGCAATATTGACAAACATCACAATTAACTGTGACGTTTAGCCAAAAACAATTAATATGATGATTAATAGATGACAATTGCACTTGCATGTGGCTGATGCAGTTCTGGTTCATATTTTCTGGCTTTCCTTGTGGTTTATGTTGGTGTTTCAGGGGATTAAATAGGTTCGTTAGGGTTAGCATTAGCTGCTTCACGCCACCTTCCACTATTGGGCTCACAGGCCTGACAGTGATGGTGTTTTATATACAAAAATACATCATCACAAAGCACTAATTGCAAAGTGGCAAATATTAATTGACAGTTTTACTGATGATAAAGTGCACAGAATACGGTTTTGCCCAAACCTAGTCACTACTCATTGTTGTTTTTTATTCTTTGTAATGATTTTGCTGGAAATCCTTCGCACAAGTAAGAATACTTCATTTCGTGGGGAAATAGCAATAAAAGAAAAGAAAATGGAACAAATTAAAACCTCAGTTGTTGCTTTTTTAAAAGCCACAACTATAAACTTTTTCTCACCTTGTTGGTCACGGTGAAAATGCACATTAACACACGTGTAGATGTGACAATAGTAACACATAGCAGTTCTATGCAAGAGCACACCGACTCAGCATTTTCCTTAAAATCTGAATGTTGCAAACACACCAGCTCCTGAGAGAAGAAGCCAGTTCAGTCATTCCCTACATGTCTGAATTTCTCTCAGCCTGAGGAGTGATGGGGCCAATAAGCTCCACTCAACAGCAGGGTTTTCTGTGCGTTTTGTGTCTAATTTTTGCATCATTCTTTCAATTTTTTTGTATGTCAAAAAAAAAAAAACCTGACCAACTGTGTGTGATGATGAGCACGAAGGCCAATGGGACTGATTGAGAACTGTTGCCCAGACTTTTGCAGCGCTCAGCCAACTTAAAAGTTGCTGTTTATAAATGGGAGTATGTCAGTTCTTTTTTATGTTTTTATTTCATATTTTTGTGATTTTCAGTTTGCTCCTTTGGTTGTCACAGTTGCCTTATGGGTGATGTGTTTTTTTTACTAACTTTCTTGTGAACTCAGCCAAAGATGCATCAGAAACCTTCCTGCCACTTGAAGCCTCACTACATGACTTTGTGTTTTTATTTCTGCCCATTGTCATTTGACTAGCTGAAAAAATAAAACACTGATGTGTTTTATTATGCTGCCCTCTTGTGGACAAAGACGGCTCCTTCTCCAAGAATGCAGTTTCAATTAGCACCAAGTTATTCCCCCTCAGCTGGTTTTCACAATCCAGAGCAAGGCTCTTTGTATTGTTTTTCTGAAAAGTCATGCACAAAAGCTTTTTTTTTTTTTTTTTTGGCTCACGAGCTGCATTCACTACAAGTGGTGATTTGGGGCCATAGAAGCTTCTCCACTATGAACCTTTTGTAAAACAAACAAAAAAACTGTTTAATGCTTTAAAGTGGACATGGTTATCGATCATTTTACTTGTTAGTCACTTGTTAAGTTGAAGGATCTTTATGTGTGAGCAACATATTAACTGAAACCCTGCTGATAAAGACCATTTGAACCCAGTGCCTTTTGATTACGTAACAACTTGTTTCAACAGATGCTCCATCAGATGGGGGAAGCAGGTATTGGTCAACGTTCTGGCTCCTAAATTTGTCAACAACCTCACTCATTCTGCTCCATTCAAACTTGAGGTTTTTTTTTTTGCCTTAAACACTTTTAATGACTTGTGGTTCAGTGTGTTATTTAAGACAACTAAGACCAAGTTATTTACAGCCAGTTAAATATACTTTATTGACACCAAACTTGATAAACATTTCACTTATATCATTACAATAATGTACAATTTTGGTTATATATTGAACATGAATACAGTATTTCTCAAATTCACTTGAAAACATTCCACATGTTATGTCATTACTCAGCATAGAAAGGTTGCTTACAGTAAATAGGTCCAGGAGTCCAGTGTTGCCAAAACTCATTGGTTCAGATGATCTCTGTAAAAAAAGCAAAAACAAAGAAAGCTTTTATTCTGTTGATTTTCAAACGATTTTGTTGAAAAAAAAAATCACAAGCTTCATTCCTTTTGACCGGATGACATGAAGATGTGAAAACTGTTGCTTTTATAACTAATCCCACTAAGTCAGATTGTATTTTAACAGAGATGCTTTGGTGTTTATGAACTGAGCTGATTTGCAAAAGTGCATCACTGTGCACCAGAACTGAATAAATATTTGCAAAAATGTTTAATCAAGGCGTCTCATTAACACCAATCAACTTTAAAAACAGTTTGTGAAGTTTATGTATGGTTCAGCTAGTATCACTTTAGCAGAAATGTTTGTTTTAAAGTTTAAAAGGAAGCTTTTTGTAATGTGTAAAAAAAAGTATAAACCAAAGAAATCAGTACCGTAGCTTAAATATTTTGTCTCAAAGCTTCTTTTTTTTTCATATTTCAGATTATAGATTTCAAATTTGCTACAAACACACTCATTTTACCCCATTGGTGCTTGTTGTATCAGGTTTCATTGATGTAGAAAATAGGCTTTACCTCCCTAATAGCTGATACTGTGGCAGTTCAGCCTGAATGTATTTCCTGTTGGCAGAGCCGAGTCTCTCATTGCAATTACAGTATGTATTGAACTTACATGATTCATGAAAGGCCTTTTAATTTCTGAATATTGAGAGGATTTTGTTAACTTAATAAGTGCATATTGCACTTTAACTAACACTGTGGAAGACCAGGGACAATAAACCACACACAGGTTTAAAGTAGTGAGAGCAACATCAGCACTAATTAACTTCATTGTTTAAGTAAATGTACAAGAAAAAAAATGAAGTCCCAGAAAAAACATGTCTTATTAGAATAAAATGTGTTCCTTTAATGTTTGAGTTAAATTATTTTACTTACCTAAGTTAATAAATGTCTCTTAAAAATATATGCAACATCAGAGTACCAGTAGTAAAGTAACAAAGTACAAATACCTCATTACTGCACTGAAGTAGAATTTTTGGGTATCTGTACTTTACTTAACTATTTTTCAGCCTACTTTTTACTTCGACTTCTTACATTTTCACACAATTATCTGTACTTTCTACTTCTTACATTTTTTAAAAGGCAAGAATTAGAAAGTCATTACTTTTATTTCATTTTTGCTTGTTTTCCTCCCAGCTGCTTATTGTAAAAAATAAATACTATTCATTTAAACTGTGCCTCCTAGATAGAGTGAATTTAAGTGTGGTTGAATGAGAAGTATAATAAAATACTGATACTGTATTATTTTGTACACAAACAAATCATGTCACACTCCAGCAGGACATAATCATTAAAAGGCCTGTACTTAAGTATTTGTTTTTCATGAATTATATTATTGCATTTGGCCGCAGCCCTCTGATAGATTTTCATTTTGGAGAAAAGGTTTGTGCAGCCTTAATATATGTATATAAACTGAAACAGCTGGACTAGTGCATCCTAAATTTAACACTATTTAAATATGAAAGTCATTTGTGCATTTTTCGGGGAGGTCACCTCCTAATAATTGTCCTTAGAGAAAATCTAACTGCTCATTTTAAATCAATCCTTTTACTTTTAATACTTAAGTACAAAAATACCAGATACTTTAAGACTTTTACTCAAGTAATATACAGGAGACTTCAACTTTTACCAAAGTCTTTTTTTTTTTTGGTAAGATACTTGTACTTTTACTTATCACTTTGTGGTACTTTATACAACACTGTGCAACATTATTAAACTGTTTGTAGTAAATGGTTGCAATGTCAGTTATCTAAATCACATCATTCTGTTTTAAAGATAAAAATTTAATAAACCATCAACACCTAAATACCTAATTTGTAATCATTCATCTCAAAAGAATTTAACAATTTGTTTGCTGTGAAACAGGGTTTTTTTGTTTTTTCATTAGCACTTGTCCTGACCTTTACTGGAGGATTTTTCTTCCACTTTTTAGACTAAACACACCTATTATTGTGACAAAATTGAACTGAAATATTCCATAACTGTAGATGGCAGCAGTTGCCTAATAAAAGCTTATGTAACATGACTTCATCCTGCAAGATAAATGTTGCTTTCTCAGCAAGCTAATCAGCTTTTGTTTTCAAAGACCTTATTTGCAATCATTTTTGTTCATCTGACTCTTAAATTGACCAAAGCAGAAGTGTATAAAATATATTAAGGAAAGGAAATGCTAACCTGAGCATTACATAAAAACACAAGTGCACCTTTTTTTGTGTGCGTGGATATGGTGTTTACAGAGAATACTCACCCCCGCTGCCACAGCCACCGACACAGACATGGCCGGCAGCTCTTGTTCATCTTACTCACCATGATGCTGTTTGTGTGCAGCAGTCACACACTGATACCAGCTCCATCCTGGGTACCAACTGACTGACTGTGGGAGACACAAAGAAGCTGCTCCGTGCTTCTCCAGAGGTCCTCCTCAACACAGATTACTAAATGTGTTTTTACTCTAGCAGCTAAAACTGATGGTAGCTGGATTTCAAAACTTTCCTTTCTGTGTCACGAAGCTTTAAAACATCTAACAGAACTTCAGTGAAAGTCGTCCGCTGTGTGGATCCCTTGCGAGTCGTCTCCATCCAGCAGCAGAGCTCAGATGGTGACAGGAAACAGCTTCACTCATCTCCTCTGACAGGATTCAGACGAGCACCAAGGCAGGGTGATGATAATATTCCTAGCTGAGGTCTGAGCCAAACCTCTTTTCCTGATACAAACATCAAGTCAAACCAGATTAGAACTGGTCGAAGGATAATAAAAGACCAAATCAGCCAAAACCAGTGCTTTCGCTGGGTCTCTTCTCTTCAGCGTGACAGTGAACTGCAGATCTATGGGAATTTCAGAGTTGTGTGGCCCACGACCTCCCAGGTGGAGTGTGTTCAACAATCAGCGCTGCGCCTCTCTTGCTTCCTATTCAGAAACTGGATCAACGCATGTGAACGCTTTAAGAAAACGGGACACAGGCATGCGGAGCTCCACCACTTTTCCTCCCAGCTTGCTTCACAGCGTGCGTCTGAAACCATTTCACTGCAAACAAAAGAGCAGGCAGAGGCTCCCCGGTCCTGATCAGGTGCGTGCGTGCCAGCAGGGACAGTCGAAGTGAATCAGAACCGGCCTGTAAGCAAACAGTGATCCTCACAGGAAACACAGGTCTCTCCTCACTGGAGCTAACTTGCAAATTGTCTCCCCTCTTGCGAGCAGAAACAACATTTCAAGTGACAACTCCTTTGAAACATAACAAAGGCATCGCAGCTCGTTTCCTTCAATTCATTTTTCCATCGAAGAAACACTTTCCCTTCAAATGAACAATTTATTGACAAACGGTCACATTAAGTGCCCAAATGCACTCGCAGTTACGTGAACAACTTCGCATGGGCACAACGGACTTTCCTTTCCCATGACATCAAAGCGTACATTGCGCAACTTTTCCACTTAAAACAGAAGTCATCACAGGTGCAGATGGGCTACACAACTTAAAAAGCTGCCCCGTTCAATGAGGACTCACAAACACTAGGTGCGCCTTTTCCTACAGAGGCTTGCAGCTCTGCACTCGTCTCCTCCGAAGTCCACAGTTTCAGCGATGTGACGTTCCCTTGTACATGTGTTTTCATTACATATTAAATCAAACTCAGCAAATTATAATGCATATAAGTTACTACTGCATGACAAATAGAAAATGTCTCAACAAAAATAAAGAAACCATGTTGGCAGGCTTAAGTGAGTTACTGTCAAATGTAAACTTCTAAAATTAAACTGGACATTTACTGGTAAAACACATCTAAAACCATAAAACTGCACAGAGCTAGCAAGTGCACAAACAACAGGTTTGTTACTCTGGACAATATGTTTTCCACTATCTTTAAATGTTCTTATAAATGTGAGACTTGCTAGTTCAAAGGAAATGAAAAGGACTCAAACATGAACACAAAACCCTCTAAAGTTTTGTTGCGGATTAGCGTTTCAGTTTTATATAGATCACAATGCAGAACCATTTCTAAAAGGATAAAGAGGTTCACAAAATTAAAAATAAAAACCAACTTTAAACGTTTAAGAAGTGTTAATATTTCCTGAACTACACTTTGCTCCTTGTTAAGAGACTGATTCCTATGCTAGAAATTTCAAATCTGTTAGTATTTAGCATTCCATACATTGAAGTCCACTATTTATAATGAAATGTGGCTTGCGGGTAAAAAGAACAACAAATTCAAACAACCTGAACATGAATCTGTCACTTACACTGTAATGAAAGTTAATGAAATGGAGGACCTGTTTTTAAAAAGAAAAAAATATTTTTTTCCTCCAATTTTAACCAAAGCAGAACACATACAATTTAATTTTTTTTCAGCAAATCACACTCCTTTCATAATTGCTGAGACATAAATAACAGATGGTAAATGTAACAGAAGTGTGGTCCACTGAAAAAGGGTTGTGTGGGTTTGACACCTCAAAAGTTCAACTTTTCCCCCCACACTAATGACATTATCTATCTTACTAAATAGCTTAAAATGTTCACCTTCATTGTTATGGTAACAGCTGACAAGGCTTTTAAATTGAAAACCTTCTGATGTGAACATACAATATAAAAAGTGTAACAACATCAGAGAAGGATGTAATACAGAACCAACAAGCATGACCTTTTAAGTTTGTCTTTTTTTTTTGGTGGGGGGGGGGGGGTTTTAAAGGGCTAATTCGGTTTTTTTTAAGGGGTGGGGATACAAAAAAGTTATTGACAATCATTAACCTGTTGTAGACAGATGTTTGAACAATAAGACTGGAGGAAGAAGTTAAACTCTGACAGGACTGAGTTAACAATGAGCAAAGTGAAAAAAAAAATCATTGATGAAGAAATTAATATTAAGCTCTATTTTCTACTGAAGTGATTAAAAAAAAACAATGAACAAAGTGGATTGATGTAAAATCATAGTGGTCCATGCAAACATTTAATTGTCTATTTAAATAATTTGTGGGTTTTGCAAGCGCAACGAGTGGCAGCAGCTGGCTGTAGCACTTCTGGTGCAGCCTGAGGAACTTGGAGCAGGAATAAAATATATCTAACACATTAATCGTGCAATGAAAAGCTGAGAACTAAGTAAATATTTGAAACAGTGTTTGCATAAACCATTATGACAAACATGAGAATGGAGTTGTTCAGATAGCAGCAACGCACTCGCACCCTGCTCAAACTAGCCGTTAGCTCGTCAGTCTGGTCGGAATTAAACAGTCCTAGTCCAGATTGAGATTGTTCAAAAACAATCTGTTTACAACAAGAGACAAAACTGTTATAACTTTTATCCACAGAACCCCATTAAAAAAAATCTGAACTATTAAACATTGTGAGAATTATGTAATTTTGACACAGGTAGGAAGTGCTTTGTACTGGATGTGTTATGTAAAAGTTTTGAAAGTCTCACCTTTGACCTTAATTGGGAAATGTAACATTTTAAAGTTATAAATACAGTTAAATCGGCTCAAAAAACTGAATTTAAACTAATGACTCTGAGCTAAAAAAAATATTTTTACAGAAGGTTAAATTACAGGTTTGTAACTGTAATTTAACCCGTTCACCTACTAAAAGAGTAATGTTTAAAAAATAATAACTCAACCTTTTCAGTTCGACAGGAGTGTTGTTTCTTTCTTTAGTGGATTTTGTGGCGACATACAAACACTCACATCATACTACTGTACCCCAAGATGCAGAACACACAGCATGCAATATTTACTGACATACAGTAGATTTTTTTTATTCCACTCGATCTTAATGCATGTTTTTTTTTGTTTTGTTTTTTTTCTTATGATGCACCACGAACCACAATCATGACCAGATAGTCATCTTTGCTTTTTGCCAGAGCTTTAGCAGAGGAATCCAAAAACTGCTGGGAGAAATCACAGGGGGGGAACGCATGAAGAACCCCCGTGTTGTCTTTATCTCTGCTCCCTCCCACAGGCAGGCTGATGACTCCGGCTGCTTGTTTTTGATTGAGGTAGGAGACCAGGTTGCGTAGCGGCCGCTGGGTTGAGGCTGCAGAGTCAGAAGACGACGTGTCCTCGGTGCTTCCAGGAACTGCTAGCAGGACGGCGTAGCCGCTGGGGCCCGCCACCTTGATACGCCGGGACACTTCATCCAGCTTGGGCTGGTCCAGACGGAGGCGCTGCGTGATCTTCAGCTCGCTCACCTGCCTTCCCGTGGTGCTGTCGACGAGCAGGTCGTTGGCTACGTTGTGGTCGCCCTCCAACAGGTGCATGTTGGCCGGGAAGTTGCTGTTCTTCAGGAGCAGCATGCCATGCCAAGCTAAACTGAGTCTGGTTCCGTCCGACTTGGTTGCCTGACCGCTCTTGGAATTGCTTTCAGAGCGTTCTCTCTTAGCGGGTCCTTTGCCACCGTCGCCTAATTTTCGTTTGCGCTCTCCACCAGCTGAAACGGTGCTACTTGGTCCTTTTTCTGAGAGACTTTGACTTTTGAGCCTCCTCTCAGCCAGCCCCTTTTCCAAACTGCTGTGTCGTTCTCTGGCTGGGGAGGCTCTCTCGCCCCGCACCGGGCGCTCTGTATCACTGAAGCGCCCACCGTCTCTGCTGCTGCCTCCGGGACTGCCGTCTGGAGACGCCCGTCTCCGTCGTACTGTCCTCTCAGTGCTGTCAGGCGAGAGGTCCAGGTGACGCCCGTCCTCCATTACGCGCCGTTTGCGTGCTGGTTCACGTCCCTGAACCTCTCGCTCCAAAGACCAAGGCTCCCGAGTTCGCCGCTCCCGGTCCAAATGCTCCAGGGGCTCGAAGGGTGAGGCCCGGACTCGTTCACGGATGGCTGGGTTCGGCCACTCTGTTCCAGGAAAGAGCTCTCTGTCTCTGAAGTGAAGCGGAGGTGGAGTCCGATCTCTGACTCGAAGTGGTTCAGGCGTTGCGCGGTGGACAAAGGTCTCTGCCACCATGTCAAACGGCAGTATGGGCAGAGGCTGCAGGAACTGCTGCTGGTAATGATGCTCAGTGTCTGCGAAGTCTACTCTGAGTCGTCTCTCTGGTCCACCTAGTGGGAAGCCCCTCATATGTGTCCAAGCTGCTTGTGCAGCATCTAAACTTTCATACTGAATATAAGCCCAATTGTCCCCTTTTCTGTAGTCTATGGTCCTGATGGTGCCAAAGCGATCAAACTCTCTGGCTAAGGCAGCTAAAGGAACCCAGGGCCCCAGACCGCCCACCCATAAACGTGTAGTGGGCATGGCTTTTCCATAACCTATCTTTATGGAGTTGCGGCCCACTGTTTTGCCAGACATGCTAAGTTTGGCACGATGAGCCATGTCGAGGTTCTCAAATTTCAGAAACCCATAAGTGCTGGTTTGTCCTCGTGTGGGTCTCTTAATGTCCACTTCTGTGATGACCCCAAACCTGTCAAAGAGCCTCCTCAGGTCTACTTCTGTAACACTTGTGTCCAGGTTGCCTAAAAACAACGTCCTGTTGGCTCTTTGGTCATCTTCTTGAGATATGAAATCCTCTTCCCGAAAAGCAGCACGCTCTGCAATAAAAGCTGGACGAGCCCTGGCTTCAAACAGGGCGAACTCCCTGTCCCGCTCCAGCTCTCTGGGCAGAGGGGGTGGCGGGGGAGGGGGCAGCCGACCCAGCGCCAGCTGCTGCAGCCGGTAGTCCCTGTATCCGAGCCCGGTGGGGGAGAGGGGTCTCTGCAAGTGTCTGTGACTCGGAGCTGCTCCGTACAAGTCCCTCTCCACGGGGGAGCGGCTTCTCCTCCGGTTTATGTAGACCGCCTCGATCTTCAGCGGCCGGTCGTACAGCACAAGCCGGC
Organism: Austrofundulus limnaeus; assembly: GCF_001266775.1. Taxonomy (NCBI): domain Eukaryota; kingdom Metazoa; phylum Chordata; class Actinopteri; order Cyprinodontiformes; family Rivulidae; genus Austrofundulus; species Austrofundulus limnaeus. Next base: position 6,653,485 of record NW_013952405.1, read on the forward strand.
CTCTGGCGTGTTTGGCGGCCCTGGCGTCCTCCGGCTTCCTGAAGTTTACAAACGCTACTCGCTCGTCGTTGCTGCGGCTTATTTTGACGCTGACGTCGCCGAATTTTTTAAACTCGTGAAAAAGTCCGTCCTCTACGTCCTCGTCGCTTAGCTGAGTGCCGAGGTCGCTGATTTTAAGTGTTTTGTACTCACTCTCGGCGCTGGGAGGCTGAATTCGCTGCTCCACCCGTGAAGCGGACCTCGGTGAAGATGAGTCCAGTGTCAGGCTCAGGCTGTGGTTTTTACCCACAGCAGAGGGGAGACAGCCATGGTTATTTCCAGTCCGGCTGTGACCGTCAAAGTCTCTGTCTCTTTTGTCACCAAGCAGACTCCGTCTCGTAGAGCCTCCGTCGCTTTTGGTCGAACTGTTTCCATTATTACTCCCACTGGAAACCGACAGAGCCCCCATTTTCTTACTGGTCGGGTGGCATCCTCCCCTGTCTCGAATATCGTCCAAGGCCCGGGAACGTTTTTTAATCGGCGACCGCTCTTTACCTTTCATTTCAGCCCTGGAGGAGTCGAACCTCGTGGTACTTGGACTATTTGTTTGTAGTGTTTTCTGCAAATGAGTGCAGAAATATTCTGAAATGACTAACAGATTTATTCACTGGCGCTGCGCTGAAACAACAACAGTCGCCATTTTGTTAAGATTAGCGTGAAGTCCCGCCCCCTGTGTTGTGATTGGCTGGAAAGTGGGTGGAAACATTTGCTAAGCTTGTCAATCATTCACAGAGCCCTTAAAAATGAAGACAAAAAGCTGGTCAGCCTTTTGATCATTTTACTAAATAAATTAGAAATTCTGACAAAGTTAAAAAAAACAACAACATCTGTCATTGACTTAACACTGATTTGTTGTCACAATAGTTTTAAATAAATTATGGAATTTAAAGTTTGTTATGTTTGATGTTTGATTTTTGTACAACCACAGTCAGATAATGACAATGACATATGGTGATATTTTATTTTACTTTTATAAAAAAAACTAAAATTTGTCAGTAGTGGAAACTTGTCAAGAGAAGAAACAATAGGCTATTTTACAAAAAAGAGAGGAAAAGTAACACCTAGTCTTTATTTACACCTAATAACCACAAGATGGCAGCATTTGAGCAAAAGTACATAGACTGAAATATATAACCTTGCAAACGTATAATTTCCAATTCAGCAAGGTCATAAAGAAATGACCATGGAGGCCTTTTTCTGTTTTTAAGGTCAACGCAACTGTCCAGTACATGTTTTAATTAGACCTAGAACACATTTTGGGTCAATATGGTGCCATTTGTTGACGTCAATTACTTAAAAAAAAACTGTAAAAAGGTTTATTGAACCTTCCAGTAGTAGGCAATGGGAAATTTAGATAGGTGCCAGACCACTTTATATTTGCACATCAAATTCACACAAGATGCTGACCACTAAATCAAACCTCTTGTATTTTAATATGTTACCATTTTAATTATTTTTCACATGTATAAGCAGGAAACCCGATTTATTGTTGTATTTCTATGAGAATAAAATAATATTAAAGACTATTAAGAATTTTTTAATTAGCCTTATAAAGAGTAACTAAACCCAAAAACTTTTTTTTTGCAAATAAACTGTCTAAATTCTGCCTTAACGGTATTATCTTTATTTTTCTGTGCAAATGTTGGCATTTTTGTGTAAATTTGTTTAATTCTGCGATATTTTGTCGAAAACCATCTTATTGCTGCCTTCGAAAGGTTGGCTACTGCAGTTGAATTTTCCCATTGGTTAAGATGGTAGGACCCTACATGCTTACTGTATGTTACTCGGTACATATTTATATCACACCCCTGCAGTGGATCAGGAGTTGCTGCTAACAACATGTTAACCCTCAGAAACTGGATCCATTCTGTCCTTCATTACCTCAGCAGCACCTTGAACCAGCAGCTCAGTCCAGTAAGGCTCACACCTGCTGGACTCCTCGCCTCCGTCAACCTCCAGTGACAAGGGGGAGATGAAAAAAAAACGGTCATTCTGTTTGTTTTGTGATAGAAAGCAGACAGGCATCGAGCTGCACTTCAGATTTTTTTTTTCTGTTCTACAGCTCTTTTCAGTGGTGGGCAGCACTAATCTAAATATTAGTTGCACTAACCCTAAAGCACTAACTCAAATATTTAGGTCCCCTAATTCTAAAGCATTAACACACTGAAAATTTTTAGCAAAAGCTAATTCTAAAGCACTAATATAACCCAGATGATACATGGAACTTTCTTCAACATAAGACAGTATTTACTGTGTGCAGAATGTTGTCACTTAGTGCCCTTTATGAGCCAAATAGGAGTCACCCGCAGGCCACATTTGGCCCGTGGGCCTTGAGTTTGGCACACATGACCTTGTAGATAAGTGTGAACATATGAACAAAATGTGTGACAGCTTTCATCCTCAGCTGTGAACAATGTTGTTGATCAATAACCTTTAAAGACCTCAGTTAGTGCTTCTAAATTTAGCCCAAAAATATGGCAAGTGCTAATCCGCTAATGATTTTAAAAAAAAAAAACAGCAAAAGCCCTAAAGCACTAATCAGGAAATTAGTTCCCCTATTAGTACTTTAGTGCTTTAGGGGAACTATGCCCACCACTGGCTCTTTTCTTCCCTCTGCTTGCTTCATTTCTGAATGCATAGATGTGTGAGGAACAGTACAGCTTCTCCGGTGAAACACAGAGAGTAACCAGAGCGATGCAGATATAGCTCCGGTGGAAGACACACACACACACACACACACACACACACACACACACACACACACACACACACACA
>NW_013952405.1:6656490-6662928 GCF_001266775.1 Austrofundulus limnaeus
ACACACACACACACACACACACACACACACACACACACACACACACACACACACACACGTAGGCATGTATCGTTTTCACCAATAGGAAATTTAAACTGCAGTAGCCACTGTTCAACCTGCAGAATTAAATTTACATGAAAATGTCAAAATTTGAACAGAAATATAAAGATAATAACCTTAAGGCACAATTTAGACAGTTTATCTACAAAAACATTGATCTTGGGTTTAGTTACTCTTTAAGGCTGCATTTTTTATCTGCTTTACATTTTTTCTGTGCTGCTACATTCATCTCAATGAACTGCACRGACCAGACTTTACAGAACATGAGCTCACTGTTTACTCCTGTTTTGGAGCTAAACACACTCTGCTGTAGCAAATTATTTCGCTTTATGAGAGATGTCGAATACAAGTATCCGCTGGGTTGCCAACGCTGCACATTGAGCCGAGGATAAATCCTGGTGAGATCAAAGCTCAGAGCAGTGGTCTGCAGGCAACTTTACAAACCGTAATGAGCATTAAATCTTACGCTCAGTCCAATAATTGGGCTCAATGATTTAGTATCTTCTACAGTCTCACGACAGTCCTCATATAATGACCCTGACATAAAACGTGATGCTTTGTAAATAACTGCCTCCAGCATTGTGTTCTCCTAACATGACTTTTTCTTACCCTCCTGTTTTTGACAAGTAGTGGTTGTTATATTGATACAGCACTGATCAAAGTCTGCGTTACAGCTGAAAGTTTTTGTTTTTAATAAAAGAACTCCTTGAAAATTTATAGTTGTTTAATACGACTTCAGTATATCCTCAGTGTTTTTTGTGCAAATATAATCATCCATTTTTTTATCATGGCATTTAGGATTTAACAAAAATCAAAAATCCTAAAACAGCAGCTGCTGTTTCTTCAGCTTTCATAAAGATGGCCGTCTCCTCAGTCCCTCATCCCTCCTGACAGCTCCTCTTTATCTCTTCCACTTAATCTGGGATTTAATCACAGAGGACCGGAGCTGCAGAGCGCTGCCATCTCCCAGGGCCTGGCTGGAATTTGAAGCTGTGGGTGTGGAAAGTGTTTCTGATGGGTTTTTGCGTTCTTCTATTGAAACCACATGTTTGTGGCCCTGCAGAACCCGGGACGGAGCRAGGGAAAGGCAGCTAATCTGCCTTGAGCGTTGCTGTCATGATGTGCAGCAAGTTTAAAAAAGAAAAACAAGGTAGCTACATTATTTCTCTCAAAGAGACATTACTGAGAAGTTTTTGACTAATAGTTTAAAAACAGCCATGTTCGTCCACTCAACATACATGTCTTGGTRTTTAGTAATTTACACCAGATGAGATGGGTCTTGACAGTAAATTGTTTGGGATTGAAACACAACAGGAAGCTCCTGTGAGGCTAAAAATACATGTATGTTGTATTCATTATTAATGCTGAAAAAAAAAACCTTTGCATTTATAAGAAGCAGATGACCTGGCTGCAAACAATACGTTCTGCACCAAATCAAACTCCCAGACATTGCCAGTATTATCAGTTATAAATTAATAATTTGCTCTTTTTATCCTCTAATGAACCCAAACCGAACGTGCCTTCTGGAGTTAAACTGAGCCGACTGCACATGCACCGTCTTTTTTTTGTTCCCTTCCTGCACAGCAGACATCTTTGTGTTTATGACGACCACAGCCTGCAAGAAATTTCTGCTTCACAACCGCATTCCCACTAACAAAATGAAAAACACAGACCTTTTTCCTTTTTTTTCTTTCTTTTTTTTCCCCCCCGAAAGAGTCAAGTCAAGGCTAAAATAATTCCAGCTGACATTGTTTTCTGTTTCTCTTAAACTGTCCTTTCCTAAAATTAGACAGCTGACATAAATGAAAGCCTTTATTACTGGTCCCACTGTAAATAAAAACAAACATGAAACTAGGATTAATATGAAAATTACATTCTTGACATGCTTAAATAATTTCCCTTTTTTTGCTGTTGCTGTATGAACGTAAKAAAAAGTTGTAAACGAGAAAGTTAATAAAAAGTTCACTTATGAGAAAGATGCTCAAATTGCCCCACTGTTCTTTAAGGATGAAAAAACGTTCTGTTAAAAACCTCCATGTTGGTTTGGATAAATGTAAAGAGCTCATATTGGAGGGGTCTGCTGATGTGGGGCGGGAACATCTGGGTCCAGAACTGTGGCTCAGTCGGTGCATTAATGAGGAGCAGCTACAGTGGAGGTCATGTGGGCCAGGAGATGATACCGCCCGGCTCTTTGGTTTTCATCCTCAGTGCCACCAGGCCTGTCGGTTTGTAGTCGGCCTCCGGCCCCTCGATGGAAGGGGGTCCGAGGCCTCCTGGGAAGCCGTGGAGCGAGTAGAGGCCGTTGATGCTGGGGTGGTGAGGTGGGTGGTGGTGGTGGTGTGGGTGGCTGGGGGAGGTGGGCATGCCCATGAAGCCCTGCAGGTTGCTGTGGGGGTGAGAGTATGGACTCATGCACGACGAGGGAATGGAGTCAGCTCCGAGGACGCAGCCGGCGCCTGATCCGCTCCCTGCCCCTGAGGCGGCACCGGGCCACAGGTTGCCCTGAATCTGGATGGATGGAGACAWATTTGGAATGTGAGGGAATAAACAAAAAAAAAAAGGTCAGATTGATGTATTTTTTGTGTTAGATCTACCTGATACGCATCATGACGAGGGAGAAGAGAAATATCGTAAGAAGCAGCAAAGTGGTTGCGGACCTCCTGGATCTTTCCATAGCGCTCCTGTTTCCTCCACTTGGCCCTGCGGTTCTGGAACCAAACCTTTAAAATACAGGACAGCACATTAAAATACAACTCCAATCCAAAAAATATGTAGGGGAATTGTGAGAAATGTCAATTCAGACAGAATGTGATGATATGTAACTCACATTTTGTTCACAACAAGACATGTCACTTTTTTGACAAAGAAAAATTGGGATGATTTTGCGGTTGATGGCAGCAACACGTCTCAAACAGACGGGACATTACCACAGTGAAACATACCCTCTTCTTAACAGTAAATATGCAGGAACTGAGGAGAGCAGCTGCTGGAGTTTTAAGACGGGGGTTTTGTCTCATTCTTTGGATTCTAGCTGTACTGAGTCTTCTTTGTTGGATGGGTTCTTATGTTACATCAAAACCTGCATGCACTTTTCTGCATTGATGACGTCTTTCCAAACATGTAAGCTGCCCATGTCAAAAGCACTAGTGCATCCCCATACCATCAGAGAGGCAGCCTTTTGAAATGTGTACTGATAACAAGCAGGATGGTCCTTCTCTGTAGGATGAGGTGGTTTCCAAAAAGAATGTCTAAATTTCAATTCGTCTGACCACAAAACAGTTTCCCACTTTTTCTCTGTTCATTTAAAACGTGCAAAACATGGATTGATGAAACTTAAAAATTATTTACATTTTAAATAATATCCCAACTCTTTTGGAATTTGGTTTGTAAGAAAACATTTGAAGTCGTTTTAATTCTGCAGAAACAAAAGAAAAGTCTAATGTGATTTCCCTGAAACCCACCTGAACCCGAGCCTCGGTGAGCTCCGTCCTCAGAGCCAGCTGCTCTCGGGCGTACACGTCGGGGTAATGTGTCTTCTGGAAAACCTTCTCCAGCTCCTCCAGCTGAAAGGTGCTAAAGGTGGTGCGGTTGCGCCGCTTCTTGTTTTTCCCTGATAAGTCGATGGAGTCGGCGATGGAGTCCCCCTGTAAGCTGCTGCTGCCCGGCTCCTTCAGCTTGCTGCAGCAGTCTGTGTTGATCCCAGGATAACTCATTTTCAGCGCTGCTTTCTCTCTGACTGAGGAGACGCACAGAGAAACACTAACTTATATCATTTAATAAAACATGATAAAATAGCCAATAATGAGATATTTTTAGTTTAATGTTTTTAAATGTCATCAATTAGATGAGGAAATAGATTTATTTTTAGAACACMGTATRCATTCATCTKTTGATTTTTAATTTTTCAAGGTTCGTAAATGTTTTGAACACCTGTCAAACTGTGTGCAGTATAGAGTCCTGAACACTTTTAGAAAACTGGGAAAACTATATAATAATAATAATAATAATACTAATAATAATAATAATAATAATAATAATAATAATAATGGAGAAACTATAAATTATGTACATTATATAAATCCAGATGGAAGACAAAACGGATGAACGTTTCAAAACATTCCATTAAAGCAATGTTGGTAAAGTTTGACTGGACAAGTTTCATTAATTAATTAATTAATTTCAAATTGAAATGGCTGAGATTTTATATATAACGGTTCCAAAGAAGAAACACATTAAAGCACCACTGATTCTGATTTCACTTTATCAGCTCTGAAAATTTGGATCAGTGTTTTTTTTTTATAAAGGCCCAATTCACACCATGTTGTCTCAACAAAAAGATAAATACATCTTCAAACTATGAATTCAGGTCAACATCTGAATAAAACTTGCAGTAGAAGAAATCCTATGTATACTCGCAGCCGAATATAAACGTTTGTTTAATGGCATTTTTCCTTTATTTTTACAATGAGCCCATGTAATCTGAAAGCTTTCTGYTCCTTCCTGTAAGCAGAGCATGGGAAGGGCAGCTCCCTCCTGCAGTGTTTGGATCTTCTTGTCTGTATCGATTACGTTAACCCTGAACTCCACAACAAAACCACTTTATCTTCACTCACTCAATGGGATGAGTGCTACACTGCTATCCTCTAATAGCATTTAATACTGAACTCATCAGAAACCACTGCAGCGTTCATTTCCTCCTGTAGCTCCAACTTTACACCAYATACCAAAAATAAAAATATTCTCAGGACAGGAAACGGCTATCAGCTCATCCGTTCTGAGTAAAACTGAATTTGTTTCAAATTACAAGTCAGAAAATGAATTTATAATAATAAAAGTATCATGTTGTTGGCACAAGGATTTGTTGTACTCTGTTGTTTCATTCAAACACACGCTTCATTTTTGCATCCAAATATTCGCTGCAAGGAATTTCCTATAAAAAACAAAACAAAAAAAATCAAATAATGCTAAACAATCTCAGCCTCTTCAGGGGCAGCTTACAGTTTCTGCTGTTTTGTAAAATTAGTTAAATTACTTTGTCTGGCTATAAAATTAAACAAACAAGGGCTTAAAGAATAAAAGGAAAAGACGATTTTATGTCACTGAGAAAATAACATTTATTTTTATGTAATGTTGCAAATCTCTCTGAGATCACTTTGGGCCTGAAGGCAGCCTATAAACAGAAAAGTTCTGAAACCTACAAAACCGGGAGAAGAACCTAGACCCCATGAGTCCCACAAGGGGATTTGAACCCAGGACCTTCCTGCTGAGAGACAACAGCGTTTATGTTGCCCATATCTAATGTGTGAAGCTCTTTTCCTCAGAAAAATAATATTTACAGCAAGTTACAGAACTGAGCAACTGATCAAAGTGCTCTTTTCAAAGAGTTMATTTCTGTTTCTGAAGAATCAGACTGTCTGCTTAATGAAAAACAAAAAYTCTCAGACAAAATGTCTTGCTGTCATTCGAAGGTGTGGTTGGAATAAAACGTTTTATTTTTAAAGCGATGATGACTCAACAGTCTGAGTGATGATGACATGTTTTAACATCAGGAAAAATAAAGCCAGACGTTATTTGGGCTTGTTGTCACATTTTGTTTAAAAAATGTTTCCCCCGACTCTCCAGCAACATAAAAATTACCCATTTGAATCATGTCCCTGTTTTTAATATAATACTGATGAAAAGTTAAAAAAGGCTGTTTCTAACAAATGTAAAAAATAACTTTCGCATGGATAAAATAAAATCAAGCCTTAGCTGTATACTTTTTTCATCAACAAATTTAAATGAAATGTTTTTTCATGAAAAAAAAAACGTAAGGCAATAATTTTTATCTTAAAGTTTAAAAAAATAATCTATTTCAAACGTGTCTAGCTAAAATCAAATGTTGCGGTGTGAAACTGCTCATCGCCCTTCAATTAAACCAATTAAATCAATTAAATGAATTAAATCAAAAATAACAATAAACAATAGCAACTATTATTATTTTTATAATAAATTCCAAAATAGATATAAATGACAACAGAATGTGCATCTTTTTGTGTAAAGCTGGATGAGGATCATAAAAGGACAGAGAGGAAACTCCATCCTTCTCTTTTAACAAAGTTTCTTRGAACAATAATTAAAGTTTACTGTGATTATTGTTAGTAATTGCATGAAAAATCTGTTGATTCTATATTTGCTGGTTTTGGCTCCGTGTTGAATGAAGTGTGTATTATTCTGCATGCAGGAATCACAAAGCTCTCATCAGGGCTGCTGTCCTGTGTCGCTTTGCAGAATCATCTGTAAACAAAGTGAGGGAGCAAAACTTTGTTTGAACACTCAGACAGCTGGAAAACCTCATTCAGAATATTTAACGGCCAGAGCAAATGATATATATATATA
>NW_013952405.1:6663443-6665812 GCF_001266775.1 Austrofundulus limnaeus
GTGTGTGTGTGTGTGTGTGTGTGTGTGTGTGTGTGTGTGTGTGATTCCAACAGTCTGAAATAATCCGCCAAAACTTCAGTCACCCGCGGTTTCTGTCCTCCTAATTAACCCTTTAATTCCTGTTTCATGTCATTATGGAGCTGATCAGACAGGAGCGTCCAACAAGCTGACAGCACGGCGCGGGTAAACCTGGAACTTTTGTTTAATACTTCTTCATGCCCTGTTTGCTCTGTCGATCAAATCCGAGATGCTTTATTATTATTATTATTATTGACTTTTCCCTCAAGTCTGCAGCTTTAATAGCTCGCGTTTTGTCAGAAGCAGTTATATGTTATGTTTTATTTAATGTTGAAGGACGCACAACTGCGCGCTTTTTTCCGCCACACAAAATTAGCTCTCAAACTGTGCAAAAACATTTCTATAGATTCTATTTATATTTAAATATTTTAATTACTGCAGTACTTCGTTAAAACAACTGGAGAGACCTCAATTGGGTCATATCCAAAATTGACAAACGGCCTAAAGTTTGCGTTTTTATTGGTGTTCAATTTCCCACAGCTGGATTGATTTATTGGTTCATTGATTTATTAAGCAAAACGTTTTAAAACATGTAAAAATATAACACTACAAATTAGTAGCTGTTTTTCATTTCACAGTACAAATGTCAAACTCATATTATTCACAACTGTTAAACAAATAAAACAAGAAAATATGTCAAATAAAATGATAAAACATAAAACCCCAATGACAGGACCCTATAGGTAAAAAAAAAATATGCTCAAAAATCAGAATATGGACACTAGAGAAGACAAGATGTCTAATCTGTGTTTTTAAACTAATAAGAAATGATCAAAACATTATTGACAGAAAGTACTAAATATGACCGAGTAATAGAAAATGTTTGTGAGTGTTACAGCTAAATTGTGTATTTTCAAACAAAACAAAGATGCAAACATTTGAGGTCATAAAATGTCATTTTTATGAGACAGAAGAAGCAAAACAATATTTCCCAGTTTGAGCACATCCTTCCTCACAAAGCTCTTTGTTTCTTTTGTTTAGCATTTTGAAATAATTTGACTTGTTTTTTCTCAGTTTTAAAAAAATCTATACTTTAAACAAAAGCAGAGCAGCATCATGTTTCTGAAGCTCGAAGCACAAGAATTGTCTTTCTGTTTTAGCGCTGCAGCTTCAAACCTGAATTGACTTAGACTCAGCATTCAAAGGAAAAAAAAAAGCAGAGGCGTTATCTCAGATCTGAACTAACCTCATCCAAACACACTGCACTTACCAGCTTCAGACACGGTGCCGCAGAGTTCTGGGGACATCTCACCATCTCTCTGGAAATTGGAGGCCGCACACGGCCCAGATGATGGACAAGTGTGTAAACACGAGGTCCATTTGCCCTGAGAGGCCTCATGAGCTCCTTTTGATACCAGATTTTTCCCGTTTCAAAGAAAATGCCATGCAAAGATATTATTCATGACAAATTCTAATTTCAAAATAAGAAAATATAAATTGCAATGAGGAAAAAAACTAACTAAATAAAGACATGTCTGATTAGATGGACAGGGCATGTTCCTTGAAAGGCTTAGTGACTACATGTTCATGGCAGAATGACGTTCATGAGTGACAGGACTTGTGTGCAGCTTTGAACATTTTTTGTGAGCTTTTTTCCTGTAAACAGCAGCATTTAGTCGACAGCTTTATCACACTGTCATAACTCTSTCAGCTATGTGCCAAATAAGTGTCTCAAATGTCACAACAAGCAGTCCTTTGTGGGGCGAGGCAGGAAGGAACAAACCTGGCTCCTATAAGAGAACTGCCCAAAGGTAACAGTGTTTACACGAGTGCAGATTGTAGGATTAGGTGTGTAAAAAAATTAAAAGGTGAGGCTTGCATCATTTCTAGCTCTAAGCTCTAATTTAAAAAAAAACATTCCAATCCTAACAACATCCCATCACCGAAAATACTTATAAAACTTCAGCCTGTTGTGTTCATTGCATCCATTAGTGATGTGAACAACACTGTGCTTCCTGTGACCCTAAACCCCGTGTCCCACAAGTCTGTCCTGGGCATGACCCTGCACAGGAAATCAGTTCAGCCTGTTCAGAGTTTCAGTCACCCCCCTGGCCCCCCTCCCTCCACACCTCCACCACCACAAACAGCAGCAGCAGGGGCCCAGACGGTGTGGATAAAAGTGACCCCCGCACTTTCACTAAACGCTACATCCAGGCCTCGGGCTGAAGAGTCGCTTTCACCCCTGACTTCATTACATCCTGTTCTGCCCTCAACCTGTGACACCTTACATCCTCTCTCTCTCTCTCCACACACACACACACACACACACACACACACACACACACACACAC
>NW_013952405.1:6665822-6669308 GCF_001266775.1 Austrofundulus limnaeus
TAGATAGATAGATAGATAGATAGATAGATAGATAGATAGATAGATAGATAGATAGATAGATAGATAGATAGATAGATAGATAGAGGTTCAGTTCTTCTTTCTTTGAATGCCAGCCCACCCCCCACTGTCTCTCGGTGCAGTTTGGCTCTTTGTTCCAGTCCAATCAAACACAGCTGCACAAGCCAAACTCCACACAGATAGCTGGGGTCAATCTCCAAACGGATACTCAGGCTCATCCTGCTACTGGTGCCCTGAGGGCCCGACCCGGGTACAGAGCATGACCACCAAAACAGCCACCCAGACACTGACCATAATACAGCTCTTTCTCCGTGGTGCTGTGGAGGCTGCAGGGTTTTGTTTCAGCTCTGAATCATCCTCACAGCACAAACACTGTCACCAACCCTGTTTAACAGCAGGCACAAAGAAAACGATTCATGCAGGTGAAGCTGGTCTTGCCTCTTTTTTTGCCTGTCTTTCTTGTCAGAAGATCTAGGATGAGTCGAGGAACTAAAAGGCACTCTGCATCTGCTGGAAAAGAGCAGAGCAGCGTGGCGAATCAGATGCTGAGTGGTAGTTCCGCACAGAGAGAACGTCTGAGATTTCTGCCTGTTTAGAAAAGGCAAAAAGCAAAAATGGCCTGGGGGCCGAAGTGGCTGGATAAAAAATAAACTGTTTGGAATTACTCTGCACATCGAGGAATAGAAAGCAGCTGCAAAAATCTGAACTTACTCAGCTGATTTCTCAGTGATTTGGAAAAGCTTTCAACAGGCACATCACWCTAACCTCTGGGCTTAGAGCGCCAAAGCTTAAGTTGTAATGTTTTCAACATGTTCTCTGCATTTCAAGACAGATAGAGTGCTCTGCTGSGGCTTCAGGCTCCTCTAAAACGAACTATCTGCTTCATATCACAGGGAAGGCTACAGAGGACTAAAAACTTAGCTGTGATGATTTATTTAAGACAAAAGAGCTGCAAAGTTTGTGGGATTTAATTCAAAATGATATGAAAACTGCAGTAAATGACTCAGAAGAGGAGTTAAATATTTCATAGCTGAATTTCAGCAGCTGAAATACTTTTATCAAAAATCATGAAAAGCTGATGGAGATGGATAAAGTATTTGATTTGACAGAACAACTATTAACGGTTATATTTTCATTTTTCTCTACATTGGGTGCTTATTGTCTGTGAACTAAGAGAACAGCATTCATTTATAAAGTCTTTAGATTTGGCCAAAACTTGTAATAAATAACACATGACATGTCTTTAAATGTTGAAAGAAAATATAACATTTTAAAGGGTGTCCACCCTCACTGCCTCCAGAAAAACGGGAAATGGTGCATTTTCTGCAAAACAGAGCGAGGGCTGACATACTTAAAATGGATGAAGAATGAATTATTCAAGTTGAAACAAACAGAATRGCCAAAAGCTAAAATTGCAAAGATGCTGCTAAAGGCTCTAAATGGCAAAATCCTGAACCATACAACTAAAAAGAACAAAACAAACCACAACTAAAATTTTGCAACATTTTAGCTAAAAGCTAAATGTTGAAAACTTTAGTGACAAGCTAAAATGAGCAAAACTGTATAGCTAAAAACAAACAAGAGCTTAAGAAGACAAAACCTACACTATAGTATTGAAGAGATCTGAGCACATTACCATGGGGAAAATTTTGGAAATAAGTTAAATAAATAAAAAAGTTTAAATTTTCCAAAACTGTRAGTCATATAGTCAGACAGACAGACGCAGCGGTCTCTGTCTGCAGCACATCAAATCAGAAAATCTCTGACTCACAGGTTTCTGTGTTGGCTGACTCACTTTATTTTACCACGTATCTCAGTTCTGTGCAAGCATAACGTGTAAAAGTTATCAGCCATTCATTCAGTCGGGCCAAGTGTTCTGATGGTTAAAACACGGCAAGTGTGGATTTTAAATCAGCAACCAGGTACCACTGCTCAAAAGATCTGCATTAGGGCTGGACAAGCCCAGCATGTTAGATCAAATTTGTATAATGTAGAAAAATAGAATTTGTTAGACTTTGATATGTTGACATTGTTTTCATTCCTTAAATGTATTCTTTATGAAATATGCAAACATATTTTAAATCTTCAATACAAAAAGGAGTCAGTTTAATGAGACATACAGAATTTCATTTGGAGTTTTCATCTTTTTGCCAACAGAAACAAAATATTTATTTAGTTTCAAGTTTTTGAGTCTCAAGTGAATCAGAGTTTCAAATGATTATTTTTTTGACATTTAAAACAGGTTATCAAGACTTTTTTCTTTTGTTACATTCGTTTTTGTTTGTATTTTTAAGCACAGACCCAATAAGCCTGTAGTTTTTTGTGTCAGTATAGTTTTAGGAGTTGTTGTTCATGTTTCACACACACAGCCATTGTTACACTGTTTGATGTGTAATAAAATAAACTTGAAAGAATGATGTGACTGCTGAAGCAGTGGTTTTGACAGTTTTCAGGTGTGTTATGGCACAAATAAAAACTGAGAATCGTCAGTGATCTGACAGAAAATAAGCAATTTTAAGTCCATGATTACTCACTGAGGTATAATATTTATAAGTGGAACTCATGAGTTGCCAGTCTCCACATGGGCAGACATCTCATCAACTTCACCCTGATGTCAGACTGTGTAATAAACATAGAGATAAACTCAAGAGCTCACCACCAGACTCCTTAGGCCTCAGTTAGCATGTGAACTGTTGGCATGTAAAATCAGAAAAAAATATGTCATCAGTGTGTCTTATTTGAAAGAGTTCCCAGAAATCTTTCATTTCTGAGAAGAACATGGTGGCATAACTTGGGTTTTCAAAGTTAAACAAATTAAACGAACAAACCACAAAACTTCTGGAACAATGTTTCACAAGAGCAACGTGGAGATGTTTGGCTTTTATTTGCAGAACCATATTTGTTAGGAACATCACAGTATGTCAGCACAAACACCTCAGACCAAAACTAAAACACCACCACAGAAAATGTGTCCCTGTTAGCAAAAAAAAAAACATATTTTAATGACACTCTTGACTCATTTAATGTTGGTGTCACCCTAATTCAAGATGTCTGCCACAAACAAGCAAACACAAAAATTGCTATAATAACTCGATTACATTGAGCAACATGTCGGTGTGGTGGTAGCCGAGGGTCATCCCCAACACATGAAAACTAAGATCAATGTGAAACCTTTGGCATGCACAGTGGCAGATAAGCATTCCTTCGAAGAATGCTGCTTTCATTTATGATTTTTTGTTTAGCCAAAGGTCCTGCAGGCAGCTTCAATCATTAAGCCCGAGCTGAAATCCTTTTTATATTAAAGGATTTCAGAGTCAACAGCTTCTACACTGAAAAAAAACAAAAATTTGGATGTAGTAACATTTATTTAAGTGTTCTTTAAAATTTTATAAAAAAAACCATCCAAATCTCTAAACTACTAGAATTTACTAAATAAACAATACACATTATATTATATATCAACATTAC
>NW_013952405.1:6669902-6677729 GCF_001266775.1 Austrofundulus limnaeus
TACATAATGATGAGTAAATATTACATGTAGCATTTAAATTTACTTAACAAAAGTTAGTGCAAATTGTTACGAGGATTTTTTCAAGTAAATCTAGCAAGTTATTTTTTTCAGTGTAGAAGAAAATATCAAAAAGAAAAAAAGAAAACTTGTTGCAAGAAGCCAAAGCGCTGTGAATAAATAATGACAGCTTAACACGTCATTCTTGCTGAAGACCTTTTATTTGATGCTTAATTATTTATCCACGGACTACATGTTTCATCAGACTGGATGATACTAAAACACAAACTCACACCCGCCTCAGCTCTTCTCTGCATMTGTGCCTTGGAAAGCCTCATCAGCAGAGACCACAGACTGTTTCCTAAGAGTCACATTTTACTGGTTCTGCCAGGAAATGTGATCACATAGGTGGAAAAAAAAGAGCCAAAGCTTGGCGTTTAACCAGGACCTGCCTGCCAGTCAGGGATAGAAGAACAACTGAGAACATTTAGTTGTGAAAAATAAACAACACTGTCATTTACATCAAATGTAAAAGTGATGGACTGGCAAAATAAAAACGTGGACAAATTAGATTAAAGGAAGTTAAAATTCTGGTTTCATGTCTCYGACTGTTGGCCATTTTATTTTTAGTATTATTTTTTATGATGCTGCAGAGATGGAGCGGCTTTATAATTTTATTTTTAACTAAGTTAGACTAATCAGAGTGTTTTGGTGATCATTTGAAATTAATTCTTTCATTTTCACAGTGAGGAATGAAATTATTTGAGCATTTGCTAAAACATGAATCTGTCAATTTCAAAGTAAAAGCACAGTCACATAAAGCTGAAAAGACTGGAAATGTTCTCGTAAAAAATGGAAATTCTATATGTACATTTTGAATTAGCTGAATATGTAAAATGTTGAATAGCTGAATTTTCAGTTCCCTATAAATCATAATAGAAGTGAAATATCATAAACTCAAATCACTCAAATAAAAATTAATTACCTATTTTAAAGTGAAAAATTGGTTTTATTTTCATAAAATCTAAGTTAAGGTATTTTTATTTCGTACTGCAGCTGTTTTTTTTCTCAGTTGCAGTCATCATATCAGTTTTCAGAAGCTTTTTCAACAACTTGAACAGTAATTTACCAACAAATGAAGAGTTGTTGCTGCTGCTGGTCATGATTTAGGAGAAACACAGCAGATATATTTTGGAAGTGGTACTGAGGAGTGTTGGGATGTTGGAAATGACCACTGTCCCTTTAGTTTAAAGACCTGACAATGAACTCTGAGAGGCCAGCCACCCCCCAGACTGCTTCTCCTCTGGTGTCTCATCCA
The DNA here is from genome assembly GCF_001266775.1 of Austrofundulus limnaeus. NCBI lineage: Eukaryota > Metazoa > Chordata > Actinopteri > Cyprinodontiformes > Rivulidae > Austrofundulus > Austrofundulus limnaeus. The sequence continues at coordinate 6,671,218 of NW_013952405.1, forward strand.
GTCCTTGCCTGGGGATCAATCACCCTGGCTGCCCCCTCATGTCTCCCCTTGTTCCTCCCTCCTTCCCTCCTCCCCCCTTGGTCCTCACTCTCCTCTGATTTTCTCGCTCTCCAGGCTCTCATTACACCGTCCTTTCAAGAGCTGCCTCTGTCACCGGCCTGATTAAAACAAACACTGAGCCTATTTTCATATCTAATCTAATTGTGCTCTTTTTCTTCTCACCAGCCCCGGAGCATGCAGAATATTAGGTGTCCTGGGAGCCACGGGACCCCCATCCCTTTTGTGATTGATCTTAGATTTCAAACGCTCAACAACGTTACACTGGTGGGCAAACAGTAAATAACGGGTTTTTTAAATTCATTCTAGCATTTCAGCATTTTTGTGGATTTTATTGTTGTCGAAACAACAATTTGATGTCTGTTCTGAAACAAAGCCGTGCACAGTTTTAATAAAGTGTCATCATGATTTTAAAAAAAAGCATTGAGGTTAGTGAGATATGATCAGTGTTTATTGTTTTATTACCTACAGCATGTTGGTCTCAGGTCAGGTCTTCACCTTTGACCTGAAAATATTGAAAAGTTGAGATCTTTGTGTCTTTGACCGTTCTTATTAAACTCTGTGTGTTCCTGTGTTTTGACCAAGTGAAATATATTAATTTTTACTGTCTGACTCAATAAGTTTTTATTTTTTAATTTTTGTAGACTCTTACTTTGACACACAGTTGAAGTGATTCATACAACCTAAAATAATTTTAAAGTATGTATAGCACAACTAGAGCTCAGTGGTTTAATTTWCTTTCTTTTTTGTTCTGCTTCAGGACAAGATTTCCAGCTATGCATTACTGAACCCAGAGTTTGCTGCAGGTCCATTTTATTGAAAATTTGAGAAGATTTCTTATTAAAATGATGCACATTGTAATGAAGTTGTAAATATAAGTTCTGTAGTCCAGCATTAAATTTGTTTGACTTGTCTTGTTATAAACAAGGAAGCTGATGACAGTTTTGTATAAAGCAATGTTTGAAATGATTCATTTATGCATTTTCATCTTTCATCCTGTTCTGGGTTGGAGAAAACTGAAGYTCAATCCAGCTGTCTGTTAGGTTACACCCCAGGCTGCTTTCCAGTCATCGCTTTTCCTCATTTAATGGTGTTTGCTTTTTTTATTTTTTTAGTCTGCAGGCCAGGTTTTGTACTTAGCATCCTCAGGAACAGTGACCTGAACAGCTCCATCTTGTGACAATGGGCAGAAGCTTCCCACACTTTGGACCTAAAGTCTCGAAATGAAGACCTCAAGTTTATTGTGTTATATCACCAGCATTATATCTTGATGATAGGACGCTTCAAAATTTGCACAGGAGCTAAAGTTTAAGCAACATAGTGTCCTTTTACAGAGATGCATTTTGAGGTTTGCATTGCTAACTTTTTATTTTTAAATTTGTGCACTTGTTAGGGCCATTTTMTTTCCACCAGAGGGCGCTAAAACCCCACGAAAAAAGCTTTGCCTGACAGAAGTGCTTGCTCAGTACATGGAGCTGAAACTGATTTTCCTGTTAAAATGGCACATGGTGTGTTGAGAACCAAGAGAGGAGCAGACCTACCTACCTGTCTTGTCTCTGTACAAACTGCATCTGTCTGGACTGGTTTTTGTAAATTATGACTTATATTATCTTTTGTCTGCTCTAATGTGTTCCCCATCTGGCTGGAATATGGCAAAAAAAAAAATCCCATTAATGGATTCAGAACTCAGAGCTGTGTCCATCAAACCCATTTCTCAGGTGCAGTAATTTATGGTTTTACTGTTATTTTTATGTCTGAAGGTGAATTTGAACTCATGCAACACCCTGCTGAACCTAAACTTACACCTGTCTCCAGCAAAACTGATAAAAAAAAATACGAGGATTTTTTAAATTTCATTTTATTTCATTTTATTATTTAATTTTATCTCATCTTATTTTATTTTTTTTTATTTTGTCTGTGATTTTAGCCTGCAGGAAGACTTTCCCACAATTTTACAAAAAAGCAGTTCACCCATAGAGACATCAAACTCTTCCCAACTTGCGTTCTAATCAATAATGAAACAGGTTAAGAAGAAAACAAGAAAGAAAGAAAAAAAACAGAGTGAAAGTGTGAGGTGAGAGGGAGGCGGAGAGCGGTGGTAATCGATGGCGGCCACAGAGATGTTAGAGATTAGGTTATTTGTCTTGGAGAAGAAGCAAGCAGACAGGGAGAGAGGGGGAGAAAGTGGGGGCTGTTCAGACAGAGCTGTTTAATGATGGAACTGGCCGGCGCCCAGGCTGTGGATGAGGGCGTCTGGGAGACTGCAGGAATTTGTCACAATGACTGTTGGCCTTGTTGCCGATGAAGACATGAAAMTGAGACAGGTGGAACAGTTTAGGCTGGAGAGCAGGGCGTATCAAACTGCTGAAACAAGGTTTGTAATCACACAACAGAGAATAGAAAATAACTCACTTGCAGTGATTGTATTCTATTTAACCCAATTTAAATGTGCAATATTATGTTATATATGTAAATATTCCATATAAAGATGCAGAAAAAGACTTTACTGAAGGAATGTTTCATCTGATTTCAGCTAAAATATCCATGTTAGATCTTACACATAACCAGAAAATCTCTCAAGAAGTTATCAAGCATTTAGTAATYAAGTTATTATATATGTTTGATGTATGTAGTTAGCATTTTCTAAMCTGTCTTGTTATTTTTGGGTGAAACACGTGCACACTTTGGGAAAATAACATTTGTTGTGTCTGTACTCACAGGTTTGGTTTTGCTGTCCTGGTTTCTGYTGCAGCCCAGATGGCAGTGAGGCCCCCCGTCGAGGTCTCAACAGCCAACAGTCTGAGAGGACATGAAGGGAAACTGAAGGACTGTAAGCAGCTTTGAAACAAAAAACAATGACTAAATTAATGCTTGCAAATTTCTGATCTTGAACTAAACACTGTACTGAAATGAGCTGATTGTATTCCTTGTTGTTTAGAATATCTTCTGTTGCCGTCACATTTCTAACCAGTAGAGGGCATGGCCACAATAGAAATTACCCTCAGAGATTTATTTTTTCTCTCACTCGCTTGCTGCACCTGCTTCAGGGTCACAGTGTTGTTGCCTGTGTCAACAGAGAGGGGGGTAAAATCCTGGGCAGGTTGCCAGTCCATCACAGGTCCAACACACCTGGTGTGCACACTCACAGGTTAGCCACCATAATCAACCAATCGTGCATGTCTTTGGAGTCAAAACTACACCACTGTGGTGTCCTGACTTTATCTGTTTTCTCGAAATTTACAACAAAAAAGAGAAAGTTAATGTCTTTCATGCTTGTCTGAAATTTACTCAGCTGTAAATCAAACTTCTATATCACTATTGAAGGAAAAGCAAAGTAAAAGTCAGAAAAGTGAAACAAAACTGGGAATATGTTCAGTCCWATATTTACCCAGAATTGCCCAGTTTTAAAAGTTTTGTCTCATCAGAAACTCATGGGAAATGTGAGTTTTTTCTGGTCAGTTTGTTGGTGTTTAAGTATTTAAAATGGACTTTCTATTAGCAGAATAGCTGAGTGAAATGAAGTATATCAGAGTAAAGATAAATTCTAACCTTTGAATGACTGTAGACACCTAATGTCAGCATTTCTTGACTCATTTGTTAAAACATGACATATTTCATAATGTTGAGGCAATGTAACCAGCACAAACATCCAGGGATGGCTGGTATAAGTGGGCTACAAGACCTAAGCCTGGTGTTTACGATGTTAAAACACCTAATAAACACATAAATAAAAAATGTATCACATTTTGTGAACTTTACAACAAAACTGATGCCAACCAGTCTCAGAGTCTTTCCAAGGGGCTAACTTTCTACAGAATGATTGACAGATGTCTGGTCACGCCCCCTCAGTTTGCTGCTCATTGGGGCTAGTTTCATTCAGCCCAAGGACACGGGCATTAGCCAATGAGGGTGGACGTAAACATGTCTAAGTGTAATTGTGATTTAGTGCAGACTGAGTAGGTGGTGAGCAAGATTGTAGTTAACATATTTTTTCTGGCTTCTGGTTGTTGTTGTTGTGCTGAAAAAGGCCATAATGTACTTTTATAGCAGTCTTTCTTTTGTTTCAAATTGGATGCTTCTGTTGTTGGAACCCTATCTGCAGCATTTTATGATAGACCTATATTTGTTAGCACTCCCTACAAATATCACTACCAGCCACCGCTAACATCACATTTCTGCACGCATCTTTGTTCCACTTCAGCATCTGGTCTGTTTGAGTCAGTTAACTAATAAATAAAGAAAAACTGGGGGTTTGGTTTTACAGCCCTGCAAAGTATCGTCCACCACAAACAGTGAACACACCTCAGAGGCCATCTTGACAGGAGTACAGCAGACAGGGTCACAACAGGGTGCAAACATTTCATCCACAGCCCTTTATGTTATTACAGAGAAGATGGACTCATCTGTCCTCCGGCGCTGCTGCCTGCTTGGCACCAACACTACGGATTAGTCAGAGTGAGGTGGCAGAGAAGCACTGGTGAAACAATCTGAGCTGGACTTTTCATGGGTCACCGTTTGGGTCTGTGTGGCTTTTATCAAATCAAGCCACTGTGCTCAAACACTGACACATTTGAAGAATTTATTAAAATTTAACTAGAAATGCACAACATAAAATCTTATTATCATTAGTATTGTTATTTATAGGTCTTGGGGCCTCAGTCCCTGGGTGGGTCTCGGGGAGCGGGGGAGCCTACTGGGGTCAGTGGGGGAGCTGGCCCCCTGTGGGAGCATTCTTGCTCCCTCAGTTTTTTCCTCCCCATCCCCTGCCGCAGACCTCCACCCTCTTCATTTTTCAACTGCACTCACGTAGGGTTTTTGGGACACAGGTGTGTTACAGCGGCAACAATTTTACATCTGTTTGCTGTGGCCACCTGGGCTCCAATTTTACTGTACAACTTAGACATTTACTCATAACCTCATAACATTTACACATTGGAACTTGGGAGTGGGCACTTATGCATGCAAGGGGCGGGATGGGACAGTCTCACCACGGATGCCTGTGCCCACTCCCATTATTTTCTTTTAGACATTTAGGGTTAAGGTTGGAGCTGGGGTGGAGGGGAAACTGGCATAGTGCTGGCCTCTGCCCTGTCTTCTGCCCTGTCTTCTTCCCCATTTTAATTGCATTGTAGAACATCACACATCAACAGTACATCTGAGGGTGGTGGTGTGTGTGTGTCGGGGTCTTTTTTACTCCCCCGTTCCCCGTTGGCCGTCTGGGGATGGGGTCCTGGGGTCCTGGGGGGTGCTGACCGTCTGGTGGGGCCTGGGCTGCAGACGGACATGGGGCTTGGAGGGGTTCTGGAGGCGAGGCTGGCGCTCCGGCTTCCCTGGGGCCGTTAGGGCTCCCGGAGTCTGGCTCCTGGTTGCTGTGGTTGGCCCGCTGGCTGGGGTGGCTGCCGGGGCCTGGGGAGTGGTCGGTTGGGGGTGGGTTCCTGGCCGTTGGTGGGGTGTGGTGGTGGTCCGGGGCGTGGCTTTGCTGGGGCAGGGGGCTGTTTGATCGGACTGGTGTGGCCCGGGCTGGGACTTGACTGTCTGCTCTTCACCCCAGACTGAAGGGGCCTACCTCCTGAGTTTGGGCGTGAGCTGCCCTCTGCAGGGGGTAGGTGCATATCCTGGGCCTGGGGGGCATAATGTATGCATGGGGAGTGTGAGTGGATTGTGGCGTCCATYTTGTGTGTCGTTGAATGAGTGGGTGAGAGTATGAGGGTGGGACTGTGTGAGTGTGTTTATGTATGCTTGTATTTTTGTCAGGCTGGGACTTGGGCGGCCCCTTCTTCGGGACCATTTGAGGGCCCACAACTCCCCTGCTGTGCTGTCCTCTGGTGGGTTGTGCCTTTGCCCGCCGGCTCRCTGGTGGCTCTCATTGTCCGGGACTGGGTGCTTGGGCGTGTGCCGACTCGGCCCAGTGGCTGCCCGGTAGGGCTGGGGTCCCTCTGGTCCTATCGGGCCTTGGCCTGGGGGGGTGTGGCCTCGGGGCCCGGGCCTCTGTGTCTGTGCCTGGATCCACTCTGGCGTGGTGGGTACCGGCGGGGCCTGTGAGTTCATCGCTGCTGGCCCCAGGGGTTGCTGTATGTGGTCGCTGGTGGGGCTCTTCCGGTTCTCTCCGGTGGTCCTCTTTGGGGGGTGGATGGGCGGCCCTTCTGGCGCGGGTGCCCCTAGGGGCTACGTGCTTGGGGTCCCTCTCGGGGTCTTTGGCACTGGCCTCCCTTATGTTGGCTTCCGGCTTTGTGGGTCGCATCTGTGGTCCCCCCACAGTCACTTTGAAACATTCCATTGGAGAGATCCACGCATGCTCACAACTGCACACAAACAGGTGTTTACATCCTGGGTTTTCTATTCGGGCACWGACAGAAGGACATGTGCAAATGTGCATGTGTATGTATGTGTGCATATATGTATATATGCATGTATGTATATGGGTATGTATGTATGTGTGTATGTATATATGTATG
>NW_013952405.1:6678594-6691567 GCF_001266775.1 Austrofundulus limnaeus
GTGTGTGTGTGTGTGTGTGTGTGTGTGTGTGTGTGTGTGTGTGTATATATATATATGCATGTATATGAGAGTGTTTGGATATGTAGGTAGAGGTATGTTTATGTGTATATGTATAAATTTATATATGTATATGGGTATGGTTTTCAGCAAGGCTAAAGTCATTATAATTATATAGATATGCATTTTTGTTGCTGTGGTTTTGCTATCTTTGTTTTGTAGGTGTGGAGCCAAGAAGCCTGGTGTGCTGTCTTGTGTTTTCTCAACATATATTTTACATATCTTCTAATCTCTTTTTCACTCTTTCTCGTCACATTTCACTTTTTTCTTTCTTCTTCCTTTTCTTCTATTAAATAAATAAAAAAAATTCATAATATTGGTGTGGAGAGAATGGCTATAAGGGGAGAAGGGAGGCCATCAATAAAAAAAGTATTGTTATTTATTTATTTTTTGGCTTTATAAAGACATTTGTCTTAATAAAGCCAAATCTCTTGTGGCATTTGAACGGGGGCTGCAGTAGCTCCATGGCCAGCACCACAGTCTTGTGATCCTGAGGGTGTGGGCGTAAAGCAATTGTCAAATAACTCATGTGAGTTCATGTGGTGACCCCCTGTAGGAGGGAGCAGCCAAAAGAAAAACTCACGATGACTTTCATACAAGAAGGCTCAACTAACAGTCCACTGCACAGTGAAGTAGTGGTAAGTATTCAAACTGTGGGAGTCTTGAAGTGATTCTGCATGTTCTCTTTGTGCATGCATCTGTGTTTGTTCACCTCCTGCTCTCTAACCCCCCAGCAGGTTGATGCAGATAACTACCCACCCTTATGGCCCTGGCAGACGTCATGTTAAAAGGGAGGTTTTCTTCTCCACTGTTGCCACGTGCATGCACAGATATACGTAGAGTAGAAATAATAATTTTATGCAACTTGTTTTCTCCCTTAAATAGATACGTTTTTAACTAAATGGTGTTTASAAATTTAGTGACACTGATTGTTCAGACCAAACTAGATTTTATACAACTAAAATTGAATGTGAATTTCTTTATGTGTAGTGCCTTTTATGACTGTTGCAATAGGGGCATATAAATTGGATTGAAGTAAATATTTTCATGATAACAAACAGTAACATGGCTGTATTATAAAGCAGGTTGTTGTGTCCTTAGAATAAAACCCCAAACAGTGGGGTTCTGACCAGCCATCTGGAGCACTGGACACCACAGATCAGTGTTTACATCATATTACTAAAATGTGTTTATTTTTCTGCATCAACATCCGCTTTTTCAGTGCAGTCATCTAATGTAACAATCAGTTTCAAAGCCAACATTTAACTTATTTCATTTGATATATTGGTTTTTTTTGCTCTCGGAACATGTATGTTTAAATTATTCCTATATTTTACAGATTGAAGACTTGATACAATAATGCTAAAAATCTGAGGAAAACTATGAGTAAGTTTTATATTTTTAAGGAGAATAAAAATAATGTCAATTTATCTAAATTATGATAAACTTGTATATGAGCTCACTTCAATTTCCAAGTTTAGTTTTGTAATTTTCTCTTTATTCATCTTGAATCAGGATTGCTGTCTGTATTTCTACCTGGACAAAACAAATCTCCAATATTTTAGTTAATCAGACATTACTGTGGCTTCTGGCCAAATTTCAGCCATTGATTTTACTTCTGCTCATTTCTCAAAGGTGTCGATACTCAGGTTTGTCCTCTCATCGGTCGTGACTTTAGTGTTTATTCCTTTATCTCGGGATAAGAGGTGAAGCTGAGGCAGACAGCTAATGAGCCGATTGTCAGCTGAACAGCAGGGATGGAGAAGAGAGGAATACAAACAAGCTCCCTTTTCTTGGATGTTAGAATAAAATGGTTCTAAATGTTGATTAAAAACAAGGTTTTCACTAAATGTGCTTGTTGATGTTAAATCTGAGTCAGCAGTTACACATCAGCCCTACTGGAGGAGACTCAAGCTCACATTCAGGCAACTGATAAAAAAATACTCCACTCTCCTCATTTAGCCACTTTTTTTTCCAAATGGCTGCACTCACACACCCAGAGGGAAGGAAGTATAGGCAAAGGTGTCAGCACACTGACGGAGTCAGGAAGGCACCACTTGCAGCAGACAAAGAGGGGGGAGCAGAGAGGTGAATCAGGAGAGCTGGCGAGGCTCAGCTGCACAGAAACTCCCCCCCTCCCCGGGGCWCGGCTCAGATTTTACCCGTCTGTTTTCGTCAGCATGTTTAACTTGTGCTCAAGCAACCTGTCTCTCCTGAGACTGGAAGAGCTGGTGCTCCATAGCTAGAGAGGGCAAGATCTGCTGGGTGAGAATCATCTATTCAGAATTAATCTAGATATAATTCCCACCAACCAATGCAATACTATTTTTATATAAAATAAAGGTCTGATGTGGCAGGATGTGGTGTTTGTTCAACATCGCAGAACTAAGCCTTTATAAATTCTCTTGAAAGGGTCAGTAAATCACAGCTCAGGCAGGTGGCTCATTAGCCCTCGTTTCTCTGCTCCACTTTAATAGGTTGTAAGCTGTAAAGGACGTGTGCAAAGGCCCAGCTTCTCTGTTTGTTACTCTCACTGGGGTGAAGTAAGCAAATAAAAGTAGGATCACCAAGCTCAAGGTTAAGCTGTTTCAGGTGAGAGGTGCCATGATGGAATAAGAGACTGTCTCTCCTCTGACGAGGCCTGCAGTTCTCCATACTGCACCAGAACTCTGACTGTGGCAGGAGGTGGGGGGTGGAGACGTTACGACTTCTGCTGCATAATTTATTGGTGCGATAACAAGCGTGTGTGGATAATAGTCGCACATCAGATGCAACAAACCMCAAGCTGCAACGCCAAGTGAGTGGCAAGCTTTGCGAGATGGAAGTGTGTTGCACTTGTGGTGACTCGGYGCACAGCTGCAGAGAGGATAGGTGCTTGAGAGAGGGGCGGGGAGGGAAGGAGGAGAGTGGAAAAATAAAGAGAGAAAGACAGAAAAAAAATGCTCACAGTGTGAGTAACCATCATATGATCAGCACGGCTGCCATGGAAACCGATCCCAGTAGCCGGTCCTTGGTGAGTGAGTCACATGAGTGAATTGAAGGAGACAGGAAACATACATGTATGCAGAGCTGCAGTGTGTGTGTGTGTGTAAGGGGTGTGTGTGTTTTGGAGTTGTCTTGTAAAATATGCAGAGATAAACTGATCAGAATCAGGGCCTTTAAATGAATATTTTCAGTGTCTATTGGGTGAAACGAGATGACAGCAGTTGAGAAACATCATAATGGAACCTGTTAGATGGTTCTGAGGCAGAAAGCAGACTCTCTGCTCAGGATTTATCCTCCTGCAGCCACATTAACTCTGAGCTCTTAGAGGTGACAGAGTGAGAGGAGAGAGCATGTTCAACTCATCATTTGTWGAAAACATTTAGCAGACAGGTCTTGCTGGCATGTCTTATTTAGAGGGAATAAAAAGTCACCCAGTGAGGCAGGAGCACGTGCAGAGGCAGGCACAGTAAATCACTGGTGTCAGGATGAAAAATGACTGTAGTAACAGCCATTAAACCGCTTCACGCCCATTTAAAGACGTTTTTATTAAGTGAGCTGAGCTGATGACAGGTGAGGAGTTTCTCTGAAGGCCACCTGTGTGTGATGCTCCCGCCAAACACTGCAGATGTTTTTTTATGGGGAGGAGGGGGGATCAGCTGCTGACGTGCGCACGAGCGGATGAGTCAAACCTGCGTCAGACCACCGTCGTGACTTTACCCCATAGTAAAGTCTTCTTCCCACAACAACACAGCCATAATAGCCACGTGGAGGAGCAGACGTGCGTGAGGAGAGCAACACAACAGCCTCGGTCTGGAGCTGCAAGCTGAGACAAACGGTGCGCGCGCGCCTCCGTGCCATTCATTGTTTTTTTAAAAAGAAGCCCAAACTTAAAATCGTGTGTCCGCGGCGTCGAGCTCGTGCGTCAGACTTATTACGCACCACGCGCCCTGTGCGACTGGAGGTGGGTTCACATCCAGAGATGCTGCATGCCGCGGCGCCCTGAATGAGCTCCGGATTCACTCTGCAYCTTCATAAGGTAAGAGTTTGATAAAACATGTGTTATTTAAATAGTTTAGATTCGATGTGTTGAAACGGATGTAAAGGGAGGAGGTTTGGAGCAGCTCATCACCTGACAGATGCGCGCGCTTCCACCGCAGCGTCGCTTTTTAATCCTCTGCCCCTTTTTTTTTTACACCGGTCGTGACGCAGCTCACACAGTCGTGAATTTATTTCTTATTTATTTTCTTATTATTTTGCATCTCCGCGGGGCTGTGAGGTGCTKGCTTTGACCTTGACAAGGCGTCAGAGGTTGTATCCACCTCTGGGARTCGGTGCAGCATATTGGCATTCAGGTGTTGACTCATTATTTCTGCCACAACACTCCAGGATCAGATCCAATCAAAGAGAAGCATTTCTGTTTCCGCTCCACCGTCGCAGGTTTTTAACACTGACTCCATTTTCTATCTGTGGATGTCTCAAATCTAAATAATCTCTAGATGAGACAGTGATGGCTGCCTCTCTGAAAGATGCCACAACAAAACCACCATCATCAGCAGCAGCAGCTTTTATTCTCAGCCATGCTTCCGGAGGGGATATCATGTCCATCTATTTGAGAAAAGGAGAGGAGAGACAGGCGACCACTGATTCCAGGATGAGGTTTCAATATTTCAGAAGGAGCCTATTGCTTAGCAACCACAGCAGATAAAAGTGGAGCAAAGCGCTGAGAGGAACCTGTGTTACATCATGGACCCCGGTGCAGAAAGTTGGGAGAGGGGGGTTTGTGGCAGGATGACAATCTGGGATCACACATCTGCCTCCTGGGAGGTGGTGTGTTCACACCCTGAGACCCTCCACATTAATCACAGSGGTCTATAAATACACTCTGCTCTCTGCAGTTTGTTTCGCTCTGCATAAACATCATCTCCAGCAAAATTAATGTAACGATTTTTTTATTCTGTATTGTCACATCCTAGTCCTCTCTGATTCTTTTCATCTCAAGCCTTCTGTTTKTCCTGCAGTGTCTCTGTAAGAACATAAAACTGTAAAAAGCCTCTGAAGAACAGAAACTTTCATTTTACTTTAAGAGCCATGAAGCTCTTTGAATCCTCTGCAGCAGCTCTTTGAACAAATAATGTGAAATGAATTTTTTTTAGAATCACAAAAGTTAATTCAGTTCTTTTGCAGTTTTGCAAAAAGTATCATGTTTCAAAGCACCCCACTTTTTTAAAATTAAAAACTTATTTTGATCAAATAGCTTTTGAATGATTTCAGATTTGAAACKGATTTCTGACTGAAACCATTTGAAGCATTTTCTGAAGGAGAATCAGTTTTGTAATCATGAATAACCTTTTTATTGATTTCATTATGATCTGTATTTAATTTTATTTAGAATTGTCTTCATATTGTAATGTTTTATTTTTTTGACTGTAATTTAAACTGTTGTATTTTCATGTTGCTAAAAGCCCATCTAGGGACCGGTTTTGCAAAGTAGACTATAAATGTTTAAGTGTATGACATTGTAAATACTTGACACGTGTACTTGTTCAAAAAAACAACAACAACAATGAAATGAATGAAACAAAAATCAGGTGTTCTGCAGTCATTCTGAAAACAATGAGAATTAGAGGTAAACCTTGTATTTCATAAAAAACACTTAATGAGGTTTAGGTCAAATAAGTTTTTATTAGAGATAAATCAGTGAGTCACAAACATCTAACAAACTGTCCTAATTTATAGTCACTTAATTAATTACCTCATCAAGGCTTTTCTAATTCATTTTCCAAATGAGTTTTGCACTAAATGCTTTTCTCTTCATTAAAGTTTGGTCTTTTCTTTTATCCTAAAATGTAAAAATGYTGATAAATGTCATCAGTTTCTTTTATTTCTTTGATTTCAGAATGTATAAACCCATGTTTTATGTTATATTTATATAAAACTTGTTGTGGAGTTGAGTTAGTCCAGTTTTTATTTTTATTTTGATCTTTAGGTTTTGTGGCTCTGRACAAATTTCTTTTAATGAGAAAAGATGCAGAAATGACCGCATTGGTTGAAAATATTGCAGCTCCTATGATCTATAAGTAGTAACGGGGTCAGTTTTGTTTCCATTTGATAAATGGGTCAGAAAAGTTGTGCTTCTTCTCTCTGCAGCTGTARTTAAATAAAYCTTTTGTCTGTGAACACGTCTYACCGCAGCTTCAGTGTKAAAGGATGACTCAGCAAACTGTGAGAAAAGCAGCAGCAGCCCTGATCCGTGTGGAGCTACTTTATGTCGTGACTGTTGAGGAATTCGGTGTCGTGCTACTTGTTAAGCCTTTTGAAGGACTTCTGGAGCAGACAGCAAACCTTCTTAAGTCAGGATGAAGAGTACAAGTTCAGCTCTGMAATTAGCCAGCTGCTGTTTTTTTAAATTTAAATTTAAAAGCCTTTTCTTCAGATCAAACATCTCTGATTTTTACTCTCTGCCCTTGAGCTGCCAGAGTAAAAAGTCAAACCCCGCTCTGTCCCCCCATCACCCCACACAGCCCAACAAGTCCTCAAAGTCTCGCCTCTGTCTGCTTTTTTTGGCATTTAATGAAAGTTGTTGTTGCCAGACTTTGATCAGTTTGACCTTTAGTTAATTGGTTTATGCTCAGGAAAAGCTTGTCTGGGTGTTCATGTAAATTTCAGCCAGCAGTCTTTGCTCTTCAAGCTTGCAGCTCCAAAAACCCTTTTTTACTTTGACAGAACTGTGATCTTAGTAATAAAAAAAAGAAAAGGTGACATTTATCCTCAATAAATAACTCATATTTTAAAGCAAAATGTCCTTTCTTTTRTACAACACTGTTTACAGATTATTGTGCTCTCTATCAAAACACGAATAGATTTAGAAAATATTATTGATTCAGAGGGAGAACTTTTACAATATGTTTAATTAAAAGTAAGATTCTTCTAATTCCCATCATTGTCAAACTGACCATATTTATSCAAATCCTCTAGTTTTATTGGTTCATAAACTGTTAGCAAAACTGCTCTTTTTGTATTTCTTTCAACTTGCCATAAAGAAATCAGAAAGTTTTTGTTTCTGGTGGATTTGAGAGAAACATAAGTTGGACAGATAACTTATGGCTAACAGGCTAACAAAGCCTTAGCATGACCTGATCTACATGGTTTACTTCTTATATTAGTTTAATCCACACATTTACACTTAAATGGACAGGATAAATTTGCCATTCCTGTTATTTTTACAGAAAACATAAAATTRTGTCACATTTAGTCAAAGCTGTAAGCCTCTGGTTTAGGACCTCATGTGTGAAACTCAACTGATTTGCTGGTTTTTAAAACAGTTTGGTTAAACAAAGTTACTTAGTGTAAAAACCACGTAAAATATCATCATCTTCTCTGCTTGATGCTTCATTTTCCACAACAAACAGTTGATTYTTTTACCAGATGAACATTATTTGAGCTTCATCGTTAATCCGGGCTTTTAATGAGATGGGGGGTTCTGCTTGTTTACCTTCAGAGTGCAATGCTGCATCAGTGGATTACGGCTTTAATCAGTTAATGAGGRTAAAATCCTCATGTATGCAGGGCAATAAGACCTGATGAAGGCAGCATCTCTTGTGCAGCTGTGTGATCGGCACCGCTTTGCACCGAAGCCTTCAGGGATGAAGTTAAAAACAGGACAGATAAGATTAAAAAGACAACAAGAAATACATGTTCAACTCCAAGCAGAACGGCATCAAACTGCGTCTGAATTAAAACAACCTGAGGACGAGATGTTGAAGCTAAGAAAGAAGGACACTGGTAGCAGATTCAGTCTCTGCTCTGTTTTAATTGTTGCTGAATTCTCCCGGGAGAGGCAGTCACACAGACGGCACGCTGGTGTTCATGCTGCTCACATGACCCAGCTCCAGTATAATAGGCTGCGCTGTGAAATGGATTGTAATTCAATCKATGAGTTTCGTTCGCCACAATAAAGTGGATTACAGAAATACCTCGTGGCTCTGAAGTGCTGCTGTTTTTAACCGACATTAAAAAAAAACCTCAGACTGAAATAATTGCAGTCCACCTTAATGGCTCTGGATGTGGAGCTGTGGTTATTTTAGAAGTTGTGACTCATCTAATTTGGTCTAATGTTCACATTTCTATATAAAAAAAACTGCAAAGAGACCATTTTTGAAGTGGATCGGTTTTGTTTAAACCATAAACTGYATTAGTTGTTTAGTTTAGGACATGAAGCTGGTCAACAATTCATTAAACACAAGCAGTGGACAAGAAAGATATGCCTAAAAACAAGCTTTCATTACCTATCCGTGTCCGAGTTTTAAAACCCTTTTGTATGACAGTCTGCTTGAAAGCTTTATTTACTGTTTGACACTGAGTTTGTAAAAAGCATGCCAACATGTGAGGCTTTATAAAAGAGTTTTATCTTTTAATCGCTCTCCATTTCTCAACATTTCTCCCCACAGATTTAAAAAAGACACAATTGTTTTCCATCTCCTCGCCCCCTTCCAAGCGTCCGCTTCACTGATCGTTCTTCTGGACCCCCGTCGACCCCCCACCCAGACCTCCGAAGGCGCCACTGTGTGTCAGCAGCCATGCCAAAGAACACCAAGGTGACTCAGCGAGAGCACAGCAATGAGCCGGTCACCGAGTCGGTGGCTGACCTCCTGTCCCTGGAGCACCCCATGGACTATAAGAGCAGCCAGATGAGTATGGGTCTCAGTCCTGGATCTACAGCCCCGGGAAAGTCCCTGCTGCCCGAGCAGGACTTAGAGGATGGTCGGCCCGCGTGGAACAATAAGTTGGAGTACATCCTCGCACAGGTGGGCTTCTCCGTGGGTCTGGGAAACGTTTGGAGGTTTCCCTACCTGTGTCAGAAGAACGGTGGAGGTAGGTGGATGAAAAACAGCTTCATGTCTGTTTAAAGAAAGAAAAACAACCAGTTTTATGTGGACCAAACAAACAACAACACTGTTAGGTGAAGGTACACTTCCTTTGGCTTCAATACCTAATTAGGCCACAAAATCTGAGCAGAGATTCCCCCCAGGACCCTCAGAGATATTCTACTGAGTCAAAACTGGTTTAATGATGTTATTTTCTGTTTGTTCTATAAAATCCAAAGTATGAGGCCAGCTGGAGTCATAAACCAAATATCACTTAAAAATTAGACTTTGTAGTCAGTTCAGTTTATTTAAATAGCACCAAGTTAAAATTTTAGTTGTCCCTGACTATACAGCAAAAACAATAATAAGATCTAATTCAAATGGMCGTACAGTCAATTCATTAAAATACACAGAATTTTGA
This sequence comes from Austrofundulus limnaeus, assembly GCF_001266775.1. Classification (NCBI taxonomy): domain Eukaryota; kingdom Metazoa; phylum Chordata; class Actinopteri; order Cyprinodontiformes; family Rivulidae; genus Austrofundulus; species Austrofundulus limnaeus. The sequence continues at coordinate 6,687,922 of NW_013952405.1, forward strand.
AATGTCTTTTAGCAATAAGGAAAGCAGCACTTCAACACAATCTGCCGTCCTGAGCAGCGTGGCGACAGTGGAAAGGAACAATTCGCTTTTAACAATAAGAAACCTGCAGCAGAACCGAACCATCTGGACTGACCTGCTGGTGTTGGAGAGGAATAGTTTCTATGAGGAGAAAAACACAGATTAACTACAGCAATAATCACAAATACAAGCACAGACGTTAGGTAGAATAAAGAAAGCAGCAAGGCGAGGAAATGTGGACAGTTTGTCCTCCAGCAGTCTAACARAAATAAAACACACCCAGCTTAAATWACTGTAAACTCTGAATTTGATCAGAAATAATTGGTGCCAGGTTGAAATCTCAAACAGACGTGTTTAGAGTCAGCTATCAGCTACAGAGTGTGTTGCTTCTTACATGAACTCAACAATTTCTAAAGGTTTAACTCTCCGCTTGGTCAAACAATTCAACAAGAGTGTTTGAATTTTCTGCAGTCAACAGATTTAAGGTTTGTTGTAGGTGAAGTCAATAAAAAACAACTTGATTGAAACTTGATTTGTTTCTGGCACACAGAGAGATAAGTCAGAGCTGCAGTTACTCCTTCAGAACGAGTCACTTTCTCCTGTCTGAGATGCATCAAACCTTTACCTCCTTTAGTTCAGTTCGTTTTCATTCCTGCATTTTTTTTCTTTTCTTGGCTGAGAATGTTTATTCAATAACTCCTGTATTTTAGGGTTGGGCATAATCGTATCGTGTGCAATTAATCGTCAGAAAAACATTAATCAATTACTTTTTGGCACTTGAGGATTAATATGATTAATGCCACCAGGCAGAGTCCGCTCGGTGCTCCTCTCTGCTTCAGATATGATGAATGTAAAAAAAAAGTTCTGTAATTTATTTATCTATCAACACAATTTATAATTTGATGTATAGCCTGAAGTCTGTAATTTTGACACAATTTGGAACAGATTTTTACAAATCTTTCCCACTAAATTGGTCATGTGACCAGGACATAAGGGTGTCCAGGGGATTAATCGTCAAATTAATTGTTATCGGCTAAATACCATAATTAATCGATATTAATTTTTTTGCCAATATTGCCCAACCTTACTGTATTTATACATAACAATATCACACTAAAACTCCTCACGTTCTGCTGTAGTTTTTTTTTTTTTTTTTTGTGCTGTGTCACCCTAAGATCAGCAGTGGCCTCCATCTGGCCCCTTTTAAACATTCATAATGGCACCTCTGGATATTAATACATTTTTCTGCAAAAATCTATTTTTGTAGTTAAAGGTACTGAAGAGGAAAGAAAAAAGAAGTCTGCTGCTTTGGTCACTCTTTTCTCTGTTTGTCTTTTATTACAAACACCTGAACTAAAGTCACCTCAGCTCTAAAACATCGCAGCCTAACAGACAAATCACAAATTAAATGAGGTTTTATTGTGGTGTTTGTGTCTCCTGGAACCTGGTGGGAGGATGAACATTTGTCTGGAGTTGGTACAAGCAGATTGTGACACCATGCAAGAGCAACCTTTTGACTCAGCTGCCAGCTGGAAAAACGTTTATTTGATTGGTTTGTTTTTTACCAAAGGAATTCCAAACCATCCTTCCTATCAGGATCTGTATCATGTGGTTGCTTTTGTTAGATTTATGTGTGCGTGTGCGTGTGTGTGTGTGTGTGTGTATGTGTGTGTGTGTGTGTGTGTGTGTTTATTTCTGTTCTTTTCTTTGTAACGTTAACTTTCTTTATTTTACTTGTATTTACTTGTTTCCATGTGCGACCAGTTTGTTCTCCCAGTATCCGTTCCTGCTCCTCTGTTCTGCCACACCCACACTCACCTGTTTCCAATTACTCTTCAGGCCCAGCCTTCTTACAGTGCTTCTCACAGTCCGTCTGGGATCTAACATTGTGTAGCCACGTCTCCTTGAGTTTTTTCTAGTCGTTGCTAAATTAGCCTTTTTGTTTTATTAAATTCTTCAATTTTATCAGAGTTTCCTCGTGTTTGTCACTTCCACCCCTTTTTTTTTACTCCTCTAGGTCTCCCCAAATATATATATATTTTGCCTTTCTGTTTTTTTATGTCTTCCAATGCAACTGGCCTCGACACCCTGTAAACACTGGAGTACGTTAGTAGGTTTTAGTCAGTGCAGCAACTGATTACATTTTTTAAAGACTCTTTAAATTAAAAAAACTTCAACTGAAATGTTTTTTATACATTTAAAACATTTCAGCACAGCACATCTTCTTTTATTTAACAGCAAAATGAGGCTTCAGCTCATTTGCTTCTTTATGCAGACAGAAAAATAAAACAAATATATGACTTTGACCAAACCAGCCTCGTTACTCCAGTCCTACATGTCAGTTAATTAATGAGGGTTTATGAACGTTATAGTTATTATTGTGCAGGATCATTAAAACCACTTTCCACATAGATTTATGCCATTTTTCTACTTTTTATCTTTTTTGAACAGTGTTAAATTTAGCTTTCAGTTCATAGCTTTTGATTAAATCAATCACTTATCCTTCCAGTATGTCTGTACAGCATCTGTGAGAAAACATTTAAACAGGCAGAGACCTTGATAGTTTATTTATGTCCTCACCAACAGATTTTATTTCCATGTTTTCTGTGCAGCTGCAGTTCAGAGCAGAGCTGACAGTAAGAGGAAAAAGCCTCTAAGATGACACCGTGTTCTTTTTGTTTGCCGCTCCATCAGCCACAGAGGAGAATGAAATGTTTCTTTGTTGTTTTTTTAATGGAGTCCAGTGTGGACGGAGAGTGTCTGCTCTGTGTGAACCAATCCTCTCTGGCTTTGGATGCTCCTGTCACCATGGTGTCCCTTCGGTTCTTGACGTAAGCAGGACTGGATCTGACTTCTTGTCTGTGATCGCCGTCTGTTCTCGGGGCTTTTTTTTTTCTCTCTTCTGACCAAAGCAATAAAAAAGAGGGTCACAACAGATGAAGTGATGGATAGACAACCCAGAAACAGGCTAAAATCAGAACAGAGAGTGAGGAAGGGAGTGGAAGCAGTAAAATCAGTGTTTAAAGGTATAAACAAAAATAAAATAGAACTTGTTGGATGCTTCTGTTTCATAACCAGTGTTCAGACTGTGCAAATAAAATCATTTCCTCCCCCCTCTGACCTTCCAATGTGTCAGGTGCRTACCTGGTGCCCTACTTCATCCTCCTCCTCCTCATCGGCATCCCCTTGTTTTTCCTGGAGCTGGCAGTGGGTCAGAGGATCAGGAGGGGCAGCATCGGGGTGTGGAACTACGTCTACCCTCAGCTGGGAGGCATCGGGGTTTCCAGCCTGATGGTRAGCAAAATAYCTTAAACATTGTTATYATTATTGTTATTATTAACATTATTATATGTGTTTTATTTCTGGGTTTTAGTGGAACAAACTGCTGATTTGAACAGAAAACAACTGATGGGATTAAAAGTCTTCTTGAATGTTTGGGTCTTCATAGTGCTGAGGGAAAGTTAAAACTGAAAMATTCCATTTTGTTGTTTGAAAACCATGAAAATTGACATTAAGCTTCACATACAGTAAATCTATTCAGTAAAACATTAAGACTAAAAAAGTCTACTTTTTGTTGGCAGCAGAAAAAAAGACGGACTTATTGTTTCATTGCAAATATATTTTAAAA
>NW_013952405.1:6691657-6694272 GCF_001266775.1 Austrofundulus limnaeus
TCTCTCTCTCTCTCTCTCTCTCTCTCTCTCTCTCTCTCTCTTCATATTTCCTCCCCCGGTTGTTTTAAAGTGAATAAAATGCAGGTTACTGCAGTCTGTCCCTGTCCACACTAACCCTGGAGTGGTGACCTGTCTTTTCTCTATCTCATTAGCATCACCAGCTTCCAACGCAGTCCGTCAGCAGCTGAGCTGCTCAGTCAGTCTTTCTGTGTGTCATTCATCCCGACGCTGATTTCATCAGTTTAATGTGAACCAGTGGATGGAGAGCCCTGGCCTGCGGGGCAGTGAGGCGTGTGCTAGCTCCAACGTGGCAGAGAGAGCTTTAGTAACTATAAATACCACGTCTTCTGAGGACAGCGGCCTTGGCTGCTGAGAGCAAACAGCTCAATAATTCATCTATGCTCTGYTTTAAGCTGCGACTCCCCTTCCCACACTCTGGCGCCTCGTGTTTGTGTGATCACTAAGTTTTGCCTTTCTGTCTCGTGTCTCCTCAGGTGTGTGGTTTTGTCGGCCTCTATTATAACGTGATCATCGGCTGGAGCATCTTCTATTTCTTCCAGTCGTTTCAGTATCCTTTACCCTGGGCTGAATGCCCCATCAAGAGAAACGGAACCCAAGCCAGTGAGTTGTTCAAACACACAACAGGAAATGAATATAAATGTTTGTTTGGAAAGTTTTTTCTCATTTTCTTCATTAACAATGTGATGCAAGACCACAACACTGAAACGAGTTTAATTTGTTAAAGCAGTTCACAGCTGCTTACAGCTTAATTTTTTTAACAATTTAATAACAATATAGTATTATAGTTTTACTACATGAATTTACATGTAATTTGTAGGGGTGCAACAATACATGTACCCGTATTGAACCGTATCGAACAGTGCTTTAGGTTCAATACACACTTGTATCGAACAATACAGATATTTAAAATTTATTTTATCAACTTGTCTTCTGAAGATGCTCTGTGTTGAAGCACAGATCAGTGGATCTGTGTTCGACTCCACCTAGGCTGCATTGAGAAACTTGCTGTTTCAGCAACATTAAATTTAAAAACTGGACTTTTAACGTTTAACAAATGTTCATACTTAATTTAAATAAATTACAAGTTAAAAGGGACATGGAAATTTTTCTTTTTTGTATCGAAAACATATCGAACCATGACACTAAAGTATTGAACCGAACCGAATCGTGAATTTTCTGTATTGTTGCACCCCTAGTAATTTGGAGCCAAACTGTTTAATAAATATTGCCTTTGCTTGGCAATTTCTGTAGTTAATCTATGGTTTCATGTTCATTTTAAAGCCCATGCAGCAAATCTGTTTAAAAAGAAGATTTTAGAATAGCTTACAAGTACGGAGGATAAAAATAATCAGAAACGTCCACCTATAGGGGGCGTTATAATAAACGTCTTTGCATTTTGGTTCTTTACCTTCTAAACTAAACCATAAGTCACACATTTTTTTGCTTATAGCAACAGATCCCTGCACATCAATGAGTCACATGGTATAGGCCACTCCCATTGTCACTTTTTTTGCAGTACAAAATTTGCAAAAACCTTCTTCTATTTCTTCTAGTGGTTTCAGTTTAAAGTTAAATCACCACAAAACTCTTCTTAAAAAATAATCATAGTTAAGTTTGTGCCTATTACAGTTAAAAAATCATTTACATTTTTTGAATTTGAGCAAATTTTCTCTATTTGTTAAAAGCTTCGTTAAAAAATTCTCATGTAAGTTTTTGTGTGTTGTTTGTTTGTTTGTTTTTTTCCACTCTGCTGCTGTTTTAGTTGTGGAACCAGAATGTGAGAAAAGCTCTGCCACCACCTACTTCTGGTACCGTCAGACTCTGAACATCACCAGCACCATCGACGACACCGGCGGCCTGAACTGGAAGATGACCCTGTCCTTGCTGGTGGCCTGGATCCTGGTCTGCCTGGCAGTCATCAAGGGCATCCAGTCCTCCGGGAAGGTACGTGGGCGGTGCGGGGGTTGAACGTGCGGATCGTCGTAAAGATTAATCCCCCTGCATTTTGTCCCACACCACAACAAGACAACATAAAGATAAATCCTTTCAACAAAAGCTTTTCCATTTTCATTTTTAATCAGCAGTTCATCCCCGACACAAAGGCTTTTACTGACTCTGCTTTTTCGGGTAAAGGTAAAAAGCTAAGCCTCTCATGTGTCTATTTTTGGATCTCATCTGTATTATGAAAGTCAGCGATGTTCAACATTCATAAGCTTCAACTGAACCAAGAAAAAATAATCAAACTGGTTCAGGATGGAGATGGAACAATCTCACTTTGGCAAGAATCACAGAAACATCTTTTCTTCCTGATCCAAACTGTGAGTCACAGGATGTCAGAGCACAACATGCAGCCTCCAGAACAGGAACATATTCCACACAGAGCCAAACCCTGACATACTTTTAAAAACACTCTGATAGACTGCAGTCATCAGAGGCAGGACTGTAATTCTTCTGATAATCTGTAGAAAGAAAATCTCTCTGCGTCTGAACGATTTCACAGATTTGGTGTCGAGCAAACACAAAGCAGTGCTGGGACTGATCCATCGTGTGTGTGTGTGTGTGTGTGTGTGTGTGTGTGTGTGTGTGTGTGTGTG
>NW_013952405.1:6694454-6703393 GCF_001266775.1 Austrofundulus limnaeus
TATTAACACAGCTATGGGTCAGTGTCTCCCTCTTGTGGTGAACATGTGTTTTGAAAAATCGGCACATTTTCACCACTTATTAAAAAAATAAAAACATTATTTTACTCACGTTACTGCTCTGTACACAGTAATTTGTTAGTAAAGTACCAAGTGAAAACAACTGAATGAATTTATTGCTTTTGAGGCAATAATTCTTTATTAAATTTGCAAAAAGCTCAATTATGTGGACRTATTGTTTGAAAATTTAAATGAATCCACAGTTTCTGTTTATGATTTAAATGCACAGCTTATAAAAATTATTTTAGCTTTCTATCACATTCAGCTCATGTTTCAACATTTTCTTTTCTTTTTTTTTTTTCTTGTAGAATGAGTGACAGATCAATGCTATTGATCTTTGGCATTAAGACAACAGACTTTGGTCCAAACTGGCCCTAAATTATATTTAAGTTGAACTGCAGAATACAGTTCAAGCAAGACGGTTAGGGAAATGTTTACAGCAGCCTGGATGTACTCTTAAATGCATTGAAGATAAAATAAAAATTAATAAAAGTAATAATTATAAAATTATTATAAAAATAGTTTGTCTTAAAGGAAACATTATCATTAAATGTATATGTCAGCTACAAAATTCACCTTTTTAAACAATGCTTAGGGTGAATCCACAAAGATTTTTCCTGTGATTAAAGGTGTGCAGATAGATTTTAAAATGTTTTAAGTTAGATTCATTATAGTCAACATGTGGATGTTGATCACACTGTGGCAGCTGGAGAAGGTTTTCTCACTTCCTTTAGGGTGAAAAACATGTGAGGGATGAGACAGAGGGTGATACTGTTTTATCCACTCTGCTACATATGTTTAGCTCTGGTTAGAAATGAGGGCAACAGGTCATGTTTATTGATCAATTCTCACTTTATTCACCCAACTCATACGTAACTACTGAAGTGTGAGCTTGAAAAATTACAAAGAAATCTTTTTATCAATTAATATGAGGAGGGAACAAAATTTGTCTTTTGGAATTTTATTATAAAAATAGAGACCTACGACTTGGTTTGTAGAGCTATTTGTTTACTTTGTAGTAACATTTTTATGTGTATAGACCTCATGCTGCATGTAAAATATTAAACTTAAATGTATAAATTAATTTTGCTCTTGATTAAACAATTTGGACATTTTAAGAAGTGAGGCTGACCTGCTAGTTGATAGTGCGTGAAGTGACTTATTATTTTTATCATTTAAGTTTTGGAACTCGCATGACGAAATGAGTCTGAACACTTTATTTTGAAATATGAATAAATAAGGAGGGTGGGAGACAGTAAAATGACACTGGACTTTGTTTATAATGTGATTATGTTTGTGTGAAACATGAAAATTAAATCTATAATCTTTAATAATGCAAATCAAATGGTTGAGTTTTGCACAAGTCACAAAAAGATGGTTTATTAAAGCAAACAGCAGCTTGTGAATCACCTTCATGACGATGAATAAAAACTGAATACTGTGTATAATAAATAATAATGTTCAGCTGTTTTATAGGAAATAATTGTTTCGATTTATTTTTATTTTTTCTCCTTTCATGTCAGCTGGAGAAGATGCTGGAGCCTCAGGTGTGGAGAGAAGCCGCCACGCAGGTCTTCTTCGCCCTCGGGCTGGGCTTCGGCGGCGTCATCGCCTTCTCCAGCTACAACAAGAGAGACAACAACTGCCACTTCGACGCCTCGCTGGTCTCCATCATCAACTTCGTCACCTCCATCCTGGCCACCTTGGTGGTGTTTGCCGTGCTGGGCTTCAAAGCGAACGTGATGAATGAGAAGTGTGTCATTGAGTGAGTATGTCGTGCAAAAAACAAACCTCTTTTATTTTTAGCTTTGTATCTTTCAGAGCACGCTTTAATGTCTCTCCGCTTTATGTTTCAGGAATGCAGAGAAGATTCTGGGTTACCTGAACACAGGTGTGCTGAGCAGAGAGCTGATTCCTCCTCACATCAACTTCTCTCACCTGTCGTCTCAGGACTACACAGAAATGTACGGAGTCATCAAAACTGTGAAGGAGGACAACTTCGCCCAGCTGGGCCTGGAYGCCTGTATCCTGGAGGATGAGCTGAATAAGGTCAGAGGACGATGTTTGGACCTGATTATTTGACATGTTTTGGACTTTACTGCCTTCATAAGAACATTTACAGTTGCTCTATAATAATTGAAGCTACTGATGGAGGTTGTTCCAGCAGCTCAGTCTTCACCTTCATAACCACAGTGATGATTTCTYTTCATCCTGCAGGCAGTTCAGGGCACTGGCCTGGCCTTCATTGCCTTCACAGAGGCCATGACCCACTTCCCCGCCAGCCCCTTCTGGTCCGTCATGTTCTTCTTCATGCTGATCAACCTGGGCCTGGGAAGCATGATCGGAACCATGACCGGGATCACCACTCCCATACTGGACGCTTTCAAGATCCGCAAGGAGATCCTGTGCGGTAGGTTCTGACCCGGCAGGTCATTCAAAAATCCAAGCATTGGATCAGTTTTTCACCAGACGTTTTGTTTGCTTCTGCTCYTCAGTGGTTTGCTGTATAATAGCCTTCCTGTTAGGCCTGCTGTTCGTGCAGCGCTCAGGAAACTACTTTGTCACCATGTTTGATGATTACTCTGCTGGTCTGCCTCTCACTGTGGTGGTGATCTTGGAGAACATCTCAGTAGCTTGGATCTATGGCACTAAGAGGTAACCTGTTTGGGAAGATTTATTGAGCTTGTATTTGTTTATTCTTAAAGAAGCAACTGATTTCTTTCATTCATTCACTAATAGATGCTGAGTGTTGATGAACCTGGAGGATGCATTTAGGAGAAATGTAGCTGAGGATTTTAAAGAAAAAAAGAAAAACTTCAGTTTTACTAGCTCATTATGATGCTGTTCTTTCTTATTTCTTAGTTTTTCAAGCCTCGCTTTTGCTTTGAAACTGTCCACTTTCCAGAGTCTCTGAAGTCTTCATCTAACATTTCAAAACCCTTCTTACTTCCTTGTATCATTTATTCATTTCTTGCTTTCCGCAGGTTCATGCAGGATCTGGAGGACATGCTTGGCTTCAGGCCGTACTCCTTCTATTTCTATATGTGGAAATATGTGTCGCCTGCCATCTTAGTGGTGCTCATCACTGCCACTGTCATTGAGATGGCTGTCAGTCCTGCAGGGTACAACGCCTGGGAGGAAGACGAGGTCAGTTCATCCAGACTTTTTGAGATGCAGACTGTGACATAGGGAAACCATCTTCAATCTTTTTTTACAATTTTATCATAAGTATTTATGTATATACTGCACTGTGGAAAAACATATTGAGTCGTTCCTCATTTTTTTGTGCTTTAGTTTGAAGGAGTCAAACTTTCTGGTGGATTTTATCTGCTGTTTGTTTCTGAAGGTCGTTTTATTGTTTGCCTTTTGCTTCTTTTCACTCATTTTCACTTCAAAGTCAAGTAACGGTTTTCAGAGAAATGCTTATTTTTTATGTTTAAGCCTTTTAAATCTGACATATAAAATCTTTTAAATATAAAAAGTCTAAAACTGGGAGCTGAACTAGGGTTTTCGACAATGTTAGACTTTAGCAAAGAACTAGTTTGTCACAGAAACAAATTTATTCTGATTACTATGGAGTTAAATCAGTGACAGCTTACAATGATATTGAAAAAGAGATTTGGCATTGAAAAAAGAAACACTGAAAAAAGAAACATTGTCATTGAAAAACACAACATTGAAAAATTAAACATTGAAAATATTTTGGCATTGTAACTTTAAAATGCCAAAATCTTTTCAATGTTTATTTTTTCAATGTTTAAGTTTTCAATGTTTATTTATTCAATGTTTATTTATTCAATGTTGTGTTTTTCAATGACAATGTTTTATTTTTCAATGTTTCTTTTTTCAGTGTTTCTTTTGTCAATGTTTCATTTTTCAGTGCCAGATCTCTTTTTCAATATCAATGTAAGCTGTCACTGATTTAACTCCATAGATTTCTATAGTTGAACCAATAAAAAATAAATTTAAAAGGACTTCAGAAAGCCAAAAAAATTGATCGAGATCATTTTAATATAAAGAAATGAGAGTTGAAAGTATGTACATTTTCACTTCATCTCTTTTTCTCTGTAAATTTTTTTTCTCCATCCCACGACTTTGCTCTCTTTCGTTCTTAGGGCTCGGAGCGTTTCCACAGCTACCCCCCCTGGGCTTTAGCCATGGCGTACGCCCTGATTGTGGTGGCCATGCTGCCTCTGCCCATGGTCTTCATCGCCCGCCATTTCAACCTGATCTCCGACGGCTCCAACAAGCTGTCCGTCTCCTACCGCAAAGGCATGATGAAGGACATCTCCAACCTGGAGGAGCAGGACGAGCAGCGCTTCATCCTTGGCAAGAACCCCAACGAGACCCCCTCCCCCATGCCCGCCCACCGCCCTTACCTGGGGCCCGGCGGCACCCAGGAGATGACCAACACTAACTATGGCACCAGCACCAAGACRGGCTACCAGAACATTGGCTCGCCCGAATCTGAGCTATGATCCACTGAGCTCATACATCTTATAACCCACACCTGCACCCTCTAAGGCTGAAGGCAGGAAGACAGAGGAAGGAAAGAGGAAGAGAAGAATCACTTGCAGCATTCCCCACACCTTAACCTTCAGAGCTAAAATCTTCTGCCCCCCTGTTTTTGCCCCATCACACACGGTTCATGACACGGACTGTGAAAAGGTTTTTCCATCCAGACAAAATGGCAGAGACAGAGGGACGAAGGCGGGAGCAAAGAGATAATCCAGAATGGTCGTTTGAGAGTTTAGATGATAAACTCTGGGGGTTAAGGAGTGTCCAATGCTGAAACTTTGTGTTGTACTGAGCTGTAATTCTGTGTGTTTACCGGTTTGTGCTTTTTCTGGTTCATTGGAGAGGATTGTGAATTGTGGGAATAGAGTAGAAGGAGGCTCAAAAACATAAAAACACCTTTTTTCTGATCAGTATAAGAAGGTTTCTTACGTTGAAGAAATGAAAGGTTACAAATGCATCCATAACAGTATGTGGTAGACAACTCTCATGGTGTTACAAGCACATTATATCTTAGTTTATTGTGCCTATCGTGCATCAGCAATAATAGTAAATAATCAGACTCCTCGTAAAATCTCCTTCTATCTCAATTTCCCAAATGTACATTTGAAATCTTTATAAATAGAGTATATGTTGTGCAATAGTCTCAAACATCACTTTAAGTCATGCRGACACGCTGCAGAAGAAAGTGTAGTTTTGTTGTTTGCCATTTCTTCACCGAAGCACAGCCATCTTTAGAGCATCTCTGAGCCTTAAAATGGAGAAACATTCGTCTTTTAAACAACCTTCCTCCTCAATAAGCAAAGCTATGGAAATGTTACCAGCGACGATGCGTGTTGTTGTTTGTTGTTGGGTCAAGAATGGAGATTTTTCCATTTTAATCTGCAGATTTTAATGAATGAAACGGCTGACGTTGTATCAGCCAGGCATCTTTGTTAGAAAGGCAGACAGAGAGGTGGTTCTGTCTTTGTGTACGCACAGATGCCGGTGTATTGTCTGCCACTGAGCTCCTGGTGACCCGGCCCGTTTAAAAATAGAGCTGCGTTACTCAGGGGAGGCCGTGGCAACGCTCCATAGAAACAGACTGTCTCTCTGTGCAGGAGGAGTGGACACCACGGCTTTGTCTGCTCCACCTGCACAGCTGTTGATTCACCTGTAAGGTTTTTACTCACCGATGTCATCGCAGGGCATTGAATTAGGTGGTTCACTGCCTCCCTGCACCGYGGATCAACCATAGTCCACCCCTGAGTGGATGGTGTTTAGGTTCAACACTGATACATTCCTCAAATCGTGACCACATTTACATCATCAGCACTACAAGCTACACTTTAATGTCTTTTCTGTGATCCAAAGTGTGAAAACAAAGCCTTTGTTTTTTATTTTATTGTATATTCTTGTACAACTGTGGAAATGTACTGTGACATTCATGTTTGGAAATAAGTGGTAGTACTTGGATTTGACCGCTAGGTGTCTCTGCTGAACAGCAGAGGACACTTCGTTCTGTGGCCCCTCCCTGAGAGAGCACCATGACTGAACAGATATAATAGTGTGAAGCACAGTCAGTCACAGTATTTGGTGCCTGAACAGCATCTGTGTCATCTGTTTGCCTTACGCTTTTGTCATTTTATTATTATTATTTACCTTTAGTGAGTTTGTTTGAGTTTTGTCTCGTTCACTTGAGCACTTTAAGTAGATTCAGACCCTGGAGTTGTTTGTTAAGCACAAATAAAATGTTATTAACTTAGTTTTCTAAGTTAAAATTAAATCAAATGGGTGTTGAAAATCCACTAAAGGCACAAACAGAAAATGTTAAATTATTTTGTTTCCTATTTGGTTTATGTCATTCCTAAAAAAGGGTTTGAATTTTTGTTTTGTAAAACTTTTATGATGACTGGTTCTGTTTAAGCTTTCTTCTCGGTTTAGTTCCTGTAGCAGCGTTTGCTCTGCTTACAGGTCATTTATAACCTAATAGCACATCTTTGTCATGTATTATATATTCCCATAAATGCTTGTGACACTGATAATAATAACCAAGAAAAATGTGTTGCGTCTATAGCACAAAAAACTGAATATTTATTTTGGCTGCAAACACTTCAGGCATTAAAAATAAGCATGAAAAGTTTATTTAGGTCTTCATATTAGATTATAATCGTCATGATTGGTAAAATCTTGCATGTAAAGATTAACAGATTTTATGTCAAAGCATGCACAAAACACTGCCCACCAACAGCACAGAAGGACACATAACAACAGCTTTTCCTTAGAATAAAGCACATTGTAGGAGAGCACAGAATCATCCAGGAGGTTTTCTCTCTTTTCTTAAAAATACTTTTCAAGATCTGTGAGCCACTTTAAGCTCAATGGGTGAAGAAACTTATAGTCCAGGCCAGTTAAATTCTGCACAATAAAATGCACACTGCCACTCTAAAAAAGAAAGTAAACAGCGACTGGACTTTACTAGCAACAGATTTGATGAAAGCACAATCATGTCTGTGAGTTTTCTTTAAGATATGCTGCATTTATTAATAATAAAGTTGTATCTGACCAGGGTAGAACACTTGCTAACACTGTTTAAACTCTGTATGGTCTCAGGCAGTAAAAAYGTTTTTTACCAATCAGTAACGATAATATAAACTGATTAAGAATATGAATAAGAAAACTGAAAAACAAAAACTCCAGGGTCTCTTTGTTTCGTCTCGCTGTGTTGCAAACAACTCCTAGAGTTTATCTGAGCTCAGTCACCAAAAGGAACTTGACAAAAGTAGAGTAACAGTAAATTTATTTCAATGTGCAAATAATCGTTATGTGACCAAACATAGTTATATTTATAGTATTTAAGATGATGTATTTAATCTGTACATATTTGATGTACATTCTGATAAATTCACACTGAGTATCTATATAGTGAAAGTGACAGGGTGTATACTTGAGCTGTAAATAATAATTGTATATTTTCAGATATTTTTTTTTGATTTTTGTACTGTCTGTAACGTTACATTGGTGTCTGTTGGTGTTTGTGTAGTTGTTTTCAGTAAAAAATAGTTGTGCGCCTGTCTGTGTGTATGTGTGTGTGTTGGTGTGAGGGCACGTGTGTGAGTGTGTGTAGAGAAAAAGTTACTTGTAGGGKTTTTTTTGGTGTTTCACTCTGTGTTTTTTTCTCCTCCTTCAGTGTTGTGTGCTGCTTATCTAAATCAGTGCAGTGGAGTGGGATCTCTCATGTGTGTTTCTCACTTTAAAACTGCGATGATGGTGTCCAGCACGAAACCTGGGAGCAAATTCAGGAAGAAATGTCTGACTGTAGCCTAACATAGGAAGTTTAACTTTTAGGTTAACAGAGAGATGCTGTGTGTGAACACAATGGAGTGAAGCGACAAATAAAGTAACCACTTTTATTCAACCGTTTGTGTCGTCTATACATTCAGTAAATCCTAAAATCTTTCTTTTGTGACTAGAAACTGAGTTGTTTTATGTATCTTCAAACATACCAGAAGTGAAGCCAGCAGGAGGCGGTGCCAGCTTGTCAATATTGGTGGGCCGACACCGCCTCTAAAAACATCAGCTGTGACACCTCTGATGAAGATGGATATAAGATGTCAGGTATGTCTGAAAAGACATAAAATAACTCAGTTCCTAAGAAAGTTTTTGGAGTTTGTGTCATTGTTATTCTGTTTCGTAGGAAACTGATGAAAAAGCAGTTTTCTGTGAAAGCACACTAGAAAAAAAAGGTGTGTTGAAAACATTCCTGAAGTGAAAGTAAAAACCTCACAGACAGTTTTAATTTCTACAGTGTTTATGTTGGAAATATGACAAGTTAAAAAGATAGTTTTTGGTTTCAAGAAGAAAATTTTGTGCTCAGACACGGTGGAGGTCAATGGAGTTTGAACGTGTGCATACTGCTGATTCATCACATCAAACTGAGGATTGGGTCAAATCTGGTCAAAATGACCTCAGCACATTTTCAGATGCCTGTTTTTTAAGCTACCATCAGGTTTGGCAGGCAGGTTTGGACCCAAATGCAGGCAAGCAGGCAGGTTCAAAGTAAAAATCTTTTATTTAAATAAAGAGCCGACGTGGCAGCAAAACTGAAACTTACAATTAACGAGGAGAACACAGAGGGAAGCCAGGGCAGAGACCCAAACAATGATCGGACGAAGGTGGAGAGAAAATGAGCAGGATTTATACAAAGCAGAGCTGAGTGGAAATGGAAGACAGATGAGCTAATTACAAGTGCAGACAGGTGTGAATGGAAAGATCTGGAGAAGGATGAAGCTGAGGTAAAGGGGTAATGTCATGAAGAGTACACAAGAGAGAGGCACAAGACAACAAGAATAACACACACAAGAACACAAAACCTCACAGTACCCCCC
>NW_013952405.1:6703854-6711586 GCF_001266775.1 Austrofundulus limnaeus
CTCCAGACGAAAAAAAAAAACGACACAAGCCCGGGAGTGAGATGGGAGGTACAAACAAACAAAACAGGATGGCGGGCAAGAGACAACAGAAGAAAACGAGACTCAAAGACAGGACAAGGAGCACAGGGAAGAAAAACATGAAAAACTAAACCAAAAACCGACAGGAATCCTGGGGAAATCAAGAAAAAAAAATGTCCAAAGATGACCCTGAGCGCAGGGTCACAGTTCAGGCGGACGTCCAAGGAACCAACACGGGCGACACAGGACCTCAGGWGGGCGACCGTGAACCCGGCCGCAGCAGAGGTGAAGCTCTGGAGGGCGGTCTAGGATCTCAGGGGATGCCGTCGACAGAGGGGACGAGGAGACGATGGGTGACGACCCAGGTGAAGTGGAGGTGATGGGTGATGGGCCAGGCGAAGAGGAGGCACCGGCAGCCAACCCWTGAACCTCAAGGACCTCTGACTCGGGACTTGCCAACTCAGGAGACACTGGGACCGCCAAATCAGGAACTGAAACTGGAATCGTCAACTCAGGAACCTTGGACTCAGGGGACTCACAGTACTCRGACTCAGGGGACTCACAGTACTCGGAGGACTAAGGGGACTCACAGAACTCGGAGGACTCAGGGGACTCACAGTACTCGGAGGACTCAGGAAACACAGGTACCCTTGGGGACTACACAATACACCCCGGGACTTTGGGAACTGTTGATGATGATGTAGAGACTGGAAGTGGTGGCTCGAAGACTGGAGCAGAGACTGGAACATGAACGGATGACTTGAGAGCAGAGACTGAAGACTCGAACTCTGCACACTCTGAAGACTCAAACTCTGCACACTCTGAAGACTCAAACTCTGCACACTCTGGGTCTCTGAAGGCGGACCAGATGAAGACGACGATGATGATGATGATGATGATGATGGTGGCACAGAACCATGCGCAGCTGCAGCTGACGATAAGAATGCTCAAACAGATGACGATGGTACAAAACCAGATGCTGCAGCAGCTGAAGTGAGCCTCTCTGATGCAGCAGCAGGCGTAGTGGGCTCAGCTGAGGCTGCAGTTTCCTCCCCTCTAGGGGAACCATAACTGTTCATAGGAGTGTAGGTGACTCAGGAGGCGTGGTCCATCTCTGAAACACAGAACCAGACCTGATGTTGCAGCCGCTCTCCTCCGGCAGCCGCGACAAGAAGCAGCAGAGGTGGCCGACGTCATGGTCTCGTTCCCCGACGCAGAAGGCTCGGAGGAAGCATCGGACTCGGGCACAGCTGCAGTGAACACAGAAGTGCTGGAGTCTGGTGACACGGGGGAGTCTGAACCCACTGACTCGGACAAAACCTTCTGGACGAAGACGAGGAGACGCTGGTGGCCGGGCAGGAGCAGTAGATCGGGGCACCTCAACAGGGTGTTCCCAATCTGTTGACAAAGCGGGAGGCGGGAGTGGGGGACCATCCGAGAATTATCAGCGAACCGCTGATCAGAGAATTTGTCACCTTGAGCTCCTCTGGCAGCAGAGACGGGACCAGTTCCTCCACACCTGGAGTGGTTGAAACAGCGAAAACCCTGCCTGCTGGGTCCTTAACTGGTCCGATCATTCTATCAGGTTTGGCAGGCAGGTTTGGACCCAAATGCAGGCAAACAGGCAGGCAGGTTCAAAGTAAAAATCTTTTATTTAAATAAAGAGCCGACGTGGCAGCAAAACTGAAACTTACAATTAACGAGGAGAACACAGCGGGAAGCCAGGGCAGAGACCCAAACAATGATCGGACAAAGGTGGAGAGAAAATGAGCAGGATTTATACAAAGCAGAGATGAGTGGAAATGGAAGACAGATGAGCTAATTATAATTGCAGACAGGTGTGAATGGAAAGATCTGGAGAAGGATGAAACTGAGGTAAAGAAGTAATGTCATGAAGAGTACACAAGAGGGAGGCACGAGACAACAAGAATAACACACACAAAAACACAAAACCTCACAGCTACATTTTACCTGGATCATGAATTTTTGAGTGGTTCCAAAAATTCGTCTTGRTTTGGTCTAAACCTTATTTTTAGTTTTTTCTAAAGAATAATTTTTGTTGCTATTTTAAAGGGGAAACTTCAATCAATGTTTGGACCTAGATTTACCTGCTGGAAAGAAAAAAACTTTGATAGCTCATAGGAAAAATTACAATAATTTTAAGCTTTTCTGCTCAAAGTTCGTGTTTTTTTCTAATTGCTCAAAAATGGGCTTCAAATTTTTTTTAAAGATTATATGAGCAGATATGGTATTATTTCATTATAAATGCAATTGTTGCATCATTTTCACCAATGCACTACAAATGCCTATTGCCCCACAAACCACTTTGTGACTTAATTCTCGGTTCAGTGTGATGATGTCCTGTAGTGAAAGAAGACAAAAAAATGCCTACATTTATAAAGTTTGTTGGAGTAACAGGAGTTTGTAAACAGTCTGGAAGACAATTGAAGTTAGTGTCAGAAATAATTAAAAACACAACATTTAATTTGTGATTGAGTAAAAACCATTAGAGATCTCAAAATATCAGTTCAGTCATGAGAAATACAACTTTCTTTGATTGATTTAAACTTTAAATGATATTTGGTGAAGCCTACCTGAGCCATAGAGCTCCAAACTGGTTTGTTTCTCAAAATACACTTCATTGTGTTTTGGTCTAAAGCTTTCAAACACTTGTTTGTCCAACATACAAGATTTTAAGTGTGCTTGAATGTCTTAGTCCTGAACACAAAGATGTAAAAGAACCATAACATGCAAAAATAACTGCGACAAATTAGTTTTGATAGTTCTAAACACTTTTGAATTTTTCAATTTGAACTAAAWCCAGGACCCAAATATTTGAACTTGTTAACCTTTTATGGGTTTCCTTTCAATTATTATATTTTTCATTGTCTCACCTCAGCTCAGAACTTTGGCACATGTTCCTCCTCTTCCTTTATTTGAACCTTCTCTTCAGTGAAACCGGTTCTGCTGCCTGGTTTCTGTCCGGTTGGGTTGGAGGCGGAAGCCCTCAGTGGTTTTAATCATTTGTACGTTAGTTTACCACATCGTCATGAATTGAAACATCCTGACTCTGACACAAAGTGGGCCGGCTGCCAGAGTAACGACCACACAAAACAACACACAGTAGCTCAGAATTTCATACAATAAAAAGACAGTTTTGCTGGTGAGCACAATGTGAAAGATGTCTGTTAAGGATAATCTGTGCTGCTGGTTTATACAAACTCCCCTCCATTCCTGTTGGGCTTGTTTGAATCTGAAGAGTCATATGACTAAATGATTTAGGACATTGTTACCAATAAAGCAGAGAGTTGTTCCGGATACTGTTGTCCCCACGTTACGTGTTCATGTCAAACAGTTTGGCTCAGTGTCACATTTCCTTTCATGACTTTCCAGAGCAATCCGTTCAGAGTGTCTTTCTGCTTTCTGTCTTATAAACAAATCATCTCCCACCACAGAGGAACACGTGAGCAGCACAAACAGGCTGCTGTGACTTGATGCTGCGCACACAGAGAGTGTGTCGGGAATACCACCTGCAGTTTCTTTAACTGACATTTATCTCATGACAACACACTCATACAGCCAAGAGGCTACTTTCTAACATACCCCACCACCTCATCTAATAAAAACGGTCACTGGATATATATTTGTTTTACATTTCAAGCAGCATTTTCCTGGAAGACTGGTTGTGTGTGGGCAGACGTCCATCAAACAAACCTGCACATGGTGCTTTCAGCTGCTGTTTGCTTCCAGAGCAGAGTCAGATGGTCCTTCAGATGACAGGTCCAGGAGCTGCAACAGCATTAATGTTTGACTAACTAAACTGCAAACAACCCAACAGTTAATAAAGGACACCTCACARACTGGGATGTCATGGAGGAGCATTTACTTTGCACAGGAAAATGTTTGTTGATAAATTTACAAGAAGACACTGGTTGGAGTATTATGCAGAACACGTGTCAAACTCAAGGCCTGCAGGCCAAATGTGACCCGCCACAGCATTTTATGTGGCCCACGAGAGCTTCAAAAACACTTTAATGTCTTAAGGTAAGCTTTTACTGCTTTAAAACCAGCATTGACCATAAACTACTGTATATCTCCTATAATGCACATTGTTTACTTTACCCACAAAACGATGGCATCCCAGCACCTCAGGTGGAGGTTCACAGGATTCGACAGTAGTCAACAGCCAGAAAAATTCATTGTGCAAAATATCCATTTTGGTGTATTTTTGCTGGCTACTTTTGCTGCAGCCCAGTTTTACTGGGAAGTGGGAATTTCCCACAAGTCATAAATTTAAAGTGGAACACCCCTCGAGTGGGAATTCTTTCYTTGTAGGAAAGAATTCAAAACAGTAGCTACAACTCAAAAGTGAGTAAAACTCACTTTTACATTTGATTGTATTTCTGTATTTATTTCACATTTAGTCAGTCGCACACGTAGTACTTTTCAGTATTCATAAGAGGATGTGTTAAAACACTGTTTCTATGCAGGAAATACCGCGTAGAGCTCAGTTATTGTTCGTTAATGGTGCTCAGCTGTAGTAACGAGTCAAGGAGCATCACGTTTCATGTTTAATCTAAGTTAAACAAGAAACATCAAAGTTAATTACAACTGGCCCTTTGATGCTCATGTGGCCCTCAGTGAAAATGATGACACCACTGTTGTAGAAAAATAATAACATGAATTCTTGAACTCATGAAAATCAGAATAAAAAGTGCAACTGGTTTTGAAAGGTGGCTGTTTATATCATTTTAAATCTAGCTTTCGAAAAGCAAACAACTTTACTGGACACTTGTTTTACCTGTCAGTCTTGRCAAACAGAAAAATAACTACAAATCAGTTGGTTATAGTAAAATTAGCTAACGTCAACAGATGACTAATCTCACATGCTTGTGATTTTTTTATAACATTTTTAAAGACTTCTATAAAAGGACCAATATTCTCATTTTTCATGATAAAAGTTATTTTAAAACTCTGGCATTRAAGGTAGTGGGCGATATCCATGCCTTTGAAGAATTTTGTTGTCTTTTTTTAATTATATCTGCTGCTTTAAGTCTGCCTGTGGCGATGAATTTTGTCTAAAAGTGTTWGAGCTCATCTTTACTCTGTTATAATTTTTTATGAAACTAACATGTTTGTCTCTCATCAAATGATGTTTTATTCAAATTGCTTCGTAGCGACAAAGAGAACGGTTGTTTAAATGAARGATAACCAGCTGTTTTATCATATGAATCATGAGCTGCAGCTGTTTCTCCTTCATTTGTGTTTTTTTTCCCCTGCTGGATGAGCAACAAGTTGTGCACGAAGCTTCATGCACAGCTGAGAGAGCTTGTTTGGCACAGAGTGACAGAAAGCAGCAGCAACAATAACACTTTAAGAATCATCAACATAAACACATTAAAAAAAGAAGAAAGCAAGCAATCATGGAAAAGCTGCTTAAGAAACAATCAGATGAAGTCATGTTGATGTCTAAAACAATGAGTCTTTGCACTGAGCTTTTCCAAGATTAAGAACCTCAGAGGAGAAAAATGTGAACTTGTGCAATTATTTCCACATTCAGCTCCTCGTGGACTGAAGCACCTTGTCTTCCTGGATCCCAATTAGATAGGTGAGCCCCGGATTTCCACTGACAACCAGCAGCCGTGACTTACAGCAGCGTTGTGTGAACCACGAGAGGAGAGTYTTTTTATGTTTCACTTGTTTCACACTCGAGCCGGAGCCACAAYAAAGACGAGCCAGAAATACCTCTGGAAGGAAAAGAAAGATTAAAAGCTTGTTGTGCTTTGAAGAGCATCATTTAGAACCAAAACAAAACCTCATTACCCCGRAAGTCGGAGAAAATAGAAAACTTTAAAAAGGAGTTCCTCTGCAGAAACAAGTTACTGCTCTTCGTTTTATTTTTTTATTGTTCGCATGTTTGCGCGATTTAACATCCATCTTTATCTGAAAAACTGATGACTTGTGGGTAAACAGGAAGATTTAATTAAAGAAAGAAAAACACAAGGAAGCAACATGGGAAGTGCAGAGGTCACAGGAAACATCAGGGGTAACAAAATAAACACGCTCACAGTCAAACACCACCATCTAACTGCATTAATCATATCTTACTTATGACAAAAACAAGATATTTTCAAAGAATTTAAGTAAAAAATGTAATATTTACATTGTGTCTTACTTAAAACTTAAATGTCTGATTTAAAGCGTCTGTAGAACAATCATGAATGATTTGAATTTTACTTTTAATGCACTGAGTGTGAGAACAACACTCTTTGTCCCACGGTTAGTTTGCAGGATCTGTGCAGGTTAGCAGCAGCTTGAGCCAGACGCACAAACAGCCAAACTCTGACACGGTGTGTGACATCAGCTTCTCCGTCTTTGGTCGTCTGACGACAGCAGAGCAGGATTTTACTGAGGATGTTTTCTTTGGGGTTTCCTGGCAGAAGATGTTTCCCATCGAAGCATTTTAGCACATTTTTTTTAAAACTTGCAGTAAAATAAGAAACAGAAATGGTGTTTTAATATTTACCAATCAGAGATGAGCATTCCATCTGAAATTTGACTCCCTTTAAAATCAGAAACTTGTTGCTCGGTGTGTTCTCTTGTCCAGTTTGGTGAAGTAAGAAGAAAACGTGTTGCTAAGGGAGCATGAGGTGATTKATGGGAAACGCCAACCTCTCCTGACAGTTTTGCATTTACGCGCCACATCCCCCTGATACTCCTAAAACTTATCTTTAGGTCATTCGGTCCACCCACACGCAATAAAAGCCTTTTTTTATTTGACAAAGCTGCAATTAGTGATCAAATATATAGGAATATCAATATTTAAAAACAGGATATTGAGTATTGAGAGGCTGAAGGTAGCGCAATCCTTTTCTTGATGGTTCCCTTCTTACCTGAGAGTGAGTGTGGGGGAGGTTTCATCGCTAATGCGTTTGCCATTTTGTGTGTGCCGGCCACATCAGAGGGGATAATTGCAGCCGTTCAGACATTCTGCTGGATTGCAGCTCTGAAAAAGAAAAAAAGCCCTTCTGTAACGACAGCTGAAGAGCAGCRGGCTCCTGATTGGACCACTGCTGAGAAAGAGTGCATGTTCTCACTCTGTAAGTCATTGATTTTWGACAGAAGTAAAGATTTCATTATGTTTAAGAGCTCACCATGACGCTCAACATTTTATTTGAAAAGAAAAAAGGGGTTTAAAGCRGCTTCTGAGGGAAACTAAGAGATTGATGAATATTCAGAGTCAGTTGTTCACTTCTGACATTTTTTTGATGTAATTCTTTCTATTTTTCAGGAAGTGGCTGAGTAAGAATGATAATGGACCATGTGTGTCAGAGACTTTGCAGGGCGAGGCGGAGAGGAAGCAAATGCACACACTAATGGTTGTTTTATTTCCCGCCTGCCTTGAGACATAATGGCTGAGCTTTCCTCTCCTCTCTGAGAGCAATTGTGGCAACGGTAACATGAAATAATGAATGGTGGCAAAGAGCTGACCAGCAACTGCTTGATGGAGTTTCATGAACTTTCAAGGTGTTAAGCTGTCCGTAGCTTCGAAACATAACAGCATTCGCAGCAGAAATATCATCTGAAAAATCTGTCTTACTTGTCAGTTTTATTATTAATAATTAAAAAGAAAAAATTGTATAGGTCTTCTGGACGGGTTCTTCTCTAATGAAACGTTTCGTCTCTCCTCCAAGAGACTTCTTCAGTCTGAGAG
>NW_013952405.1:6712342-6714782 GCF_001266775.1 Austrofundulus limnaeus
CTCTCAGACTGAAGAAGTCTCTTGGAGGAGAGACGAAACGTTTCATTAGAGAAGAACCCGTCCAGAAGACCTACACAATTTTTTTCTTTATGATTTTTTACCTATATTACTGAGATGCATCAGGACATTGTTAATAATTGTTATTATTGTTCTTGTGACCAACAGGTGCATATGATGTAAAAATGGATGGGGTTTTTTTGTAATAAAACCAGTTTCATAGATCAGTAGCTCTTAAACACTGATAAAAGAACATTCGTCCTTTTTTTACTCAACATTTGTCTTGATTTTTAGTGTTCTCAATCTGTGTTTTCTGAATTCTTTAATATGCAGAGGAGACACAATTAGATTAGTGCCGTTTTGCTGTTTAGATGTGGAAACCCAAGGACTTTATCCAAACAATTGTTTGAAAATTMTTTTCTCCTAAAGAAGACATATTTAAGTCTAAAAGTCTGAGAGGACGTAGAATGATRTAAATGTAGACACATTTCACACAAAACATCCTTGAAATGGATCACTACTTACATCATGAAATGAGACGTAGAAACATTTTCCATCAGTTGTTATGTTGACATGGATCACAACCACTCCAACACACCGATGGATAAACAGAAAAACACTTGTGAATGTTTAACCTTAGGCATTCAGTGCTAAAAACATAAACCTGTAAGTATAAAAACTGACTTCAGAGACAGGTTAGCAGCTGACTCACAGGCTCCCATCAAACAGGAGCGACCTCCTCACTGCAGCCCGCCACAACTCATTATTTTTAGCTTCGCTGGTGTTAAGTGCAGCTTTAACCAGACTAGAAAACAGGTCCGCATGTGATTCAACCACAAATTTAAACAAAAGCCAAGCTTGATTTCTGATCACAGACATGCTGGGAGTTCTGCTGATCTTTTAACGATGGAGGCAGAAGGAGATGCAGTGGTGGTGGTTAYGGTCAAGACTGATGGGTTCAAAGTCATTTCATGTTCCTTCACCGTTGAACACTTTGTTTCTTTTACAGATACACTCTCACAGAGCAAGGAGAACACAGAGTGCTGTCCATTAGAGGCTCAGAAGAGACTGTACTTTTGCTGAACACGTCATCCCGCTGCAGCAGGGGGAACTCCCTTTAGGGTACTGAMAGAAATAATTTCCCCACACTTCACAGATCATTACTTCTTCTTCACCCCACTCACAGGGTTAGACCGATTTAGCTTATTGTTTGCTGTTTTGTTTTTTTGACTTCATATTTTTACACGCAGTGACAATCCTGAGACGTTGCACACATATCAGCTTTWTGCAGCTGTTTTAAATCAGACAGTGACAGGTTGTTACTTTAAATCCTTTACATGGAATGTCTGAAGGAGCCATRTCACGCTTTTAAATCCTTCTTTTTTATGGTTAACTTGTTCACTTGGGGTCTACATAGTGGAACTGCAATGTTGTGCCCTGAATTCCTCCTTCTTGTAACTCCACAAGGCCCTCTTTCACCCCTTTTCTGATGTGTGTCTCAGATCAACTCGTTTTCAGGCTGTGTCTTTAAATCCAAACGAGGTCATTCACACGACTAAGGGTTTACGACTACATAGAGGTCAGAAATGTTTTATTTACAAATTAATTAAAAGATGTCAACAACAGAAGACTTCTTCATCCAGTCTTACATGTTGGAAACAGTCTGACCCAGAGCCAGAGGAGGATGAAGACAACATAATTGTAGCTGGTAAGTCCAAACCTTATCTTTATTTTGTGACGTAATCRTTCAGAAAACATCATAGAAAATAGAGAAAACTGAACAGCTTGAAAAATATGACCCAAACAGGAAATTTTGTAACAGATTAATATAATTTTGGATGCAGTATTGTATTTTATACTTTCTGATCATTGTTCTTTTTTTAGCCTAAACAAAAATGATTTAAGTTCTATGTCTGACGTAAAAGGTAACACCTCCAGGGGTGTAAACAGGAAAAGATTAAGGGTGTATTCACACCAGGAAAGTCCTTTGGTCCACTTGTTTAGTCTGGACCAAAAGTGGACTTTTTTTTTGTTTGTTTGTTTGGTGCGGTTTGCATTCACATTGTGTCTTTTTTGCAAATGAACTGTAACTCATAAACAAAGCCATGAAGGTGACGATCATTGGGCCTCATGCAAGAACCGTTCGTACGCACAGATTTGTTCTTAAGTTGTGCGTATGAGTGATTTAGGAGAATTTGTGGCATTCACCAATGTTTTCGTATTCTAAGATTTTCTTCAGATATGAACAAAATTCACGAGTGGTCCAGACCTGTCATATATTTTACGAGCAGTCAGTCTGCTGTTATCCAGACGGGTTTTCTTCACTAATAACTTTATATTTCATCAGTTCGAAGATATTTTGAGTTGACAATAAATCACACTCTATGATTACCTTGACAATAGACTGTTCTGCTTGAATTAGAGTTATAATTTTAAATGTAAT
>NW_013952405.1:6716060-6717423 GCF_001266775.1 Austrofundulus limnaeus
TAGTACAACTGCAATAGCATTTAAAATGTCAAAAGCAGCTAATTTAATGGTGATTTCATGATGAAATCCTAATTTTGGAGTGGCGTCAGTAAATGTGTCCCCAACCCAAAGGAGACGAGGTGCGCTGCATGTTCTGACCCACTTCATGCTGCCAGCAGAGCTGCTAAGCAGGAGATGACAAAACAGGTAGGAAGATTTCAGTTTATTTAGCTCAGCAATGATGGCCTGTGAAGTCCAAAAAAATGCATGTTTAATGCAGTTGGTTCGGTTAGAGTCTGGTCTGTATTCACACCAGAAGAGAACTGAAGTGAACCGCACCAGAGTTTGTTTGGAAACGAACCGAGACCACCTCAAAAAGCGGGTCTCGGTCCGGTTGTTTGATCCGCATCAGAGTTTGCATGAATGTATTCACACCTGCACAAAAGGCCCGGACCAACACTGGAAACAAACTCTGGTTCGTTTAAAGTGGACCAAATGTGTCAGGTGTGAATACGCTCATACATTATAAGGTCAATTCATTATTATAGCAATGAAGTGTTTTCAAAAGAGAAGTTAGTGTTTTGCAGAGTCTCTGCTCAGATCAGGGCTCCTGTGTTTTGTTTTGGTTCAGCCCAAGGTCTTACACTGAGGCCTGCTGAGTGCTGTACCGTACTGATTGAGAATAAAGTTTTGACAAGAAATCCAGTTTGATTCCTGTTTATTCGGACATACCATTTTGAATGACGCACATTTTCCTACAAATATATCTGTGCAGCACGAGAAGAGACTAAATTAAACATTTTTAGAGACTCCCAATACATCACAAAATGTATTTAATGGCTAAAAAAGTGGATTTTGCAGGATATGTCCCTTTTAAAAATGAAAATGAATCATTCAGGAAAATGTTACTTATGTTACAGTTGAGTTTACAAACTTGTAATCAATTGTTAGGTTTATTTCAAAGTACAGGGGTCACTGGTCTGTCCTGTTTGATGCTATCAGAATAATCTTATAAATTAGTTGTGCGTAAACTTCAGAATCCCTCAGATGACTGAATGTCAAGAAGCAGCTACTAGATCCCACCATCAAATAAAAAAAAATGTTTAAAAAAATGCTTGGGGAGATCGAGCTTTTTCAGTTGTGGCTCCTATTGGAACAATCTACCTCCCAACGTTAGACAGGCCTCGTCACTTCCTGTTTTTAAAACTCTATTAAAACCACACCTGTTCTCTCAGATTCTTGATTAATTGTGAGTTATGTATTTATTGTTGGTGTTTTGTCTTTCATGCTTTTAAGAATGTTGTTTGCTTTTATATGGATTTTTGCCTTGTGTTCAGCACTAACATGACAACTTGTTGTTTTTAAAAACAATATAATACAGTAT
>NW_013952405.1:6719728-6721240 GCF_001266775.1 Austrofundulus limnaeus
ATATATAATTTTTGCTTCCAACATGAGAGTTGGCTGGTTTTGGGGCGTCGTCTCAGTACAATTTCCCAATCTGGACTATTTGATGTGTGGGGAAAATGTGAGAATCGTCATCAGTATTGATGTGTTGCTCAATCCTTATGTCTGCGTGGCGACAGCAGCTCCGAATCCACACCCGTTCTGCAGACACCGGGGGCTTTTTGTCTAAATGGGGATCAGAATGGAACAAACGTTCCTCTTTTCATCCGTCTCTGCTGGAACGAGACTCAATACTGCTGCAAAAGTTCAGTTTGTTTGATTAACTTTGTTGACAACGTGTTTTAATTCTTACAGGATGACTTGCTTAAGAAGAACTCAATAAAGTGATCCAGCTCTCGTGTAAATGCTCTCCAAAATCTCCTGGCTAAATCAATCCTGTATTGATTCATGATTCATTCAGTGACACAGATCTGCTCAAACTTTAGCACACAGTAAAATGTCATCTTTAATCTAACACATCTACCTTCTGATGTACATGCTCACTGAGCAATAAATTAGTGAAAGTTTACCCRAGATAAGTCAGGCTTGTCCTTTTCCCCCCAGCAGTGATTCAGACAGAATGGTTCTGACTGAGCCCTTCTCCATGGAAACACTCTTCATTATTGTCATGACAACCTTCAACAGTGCAACGGGGGGAAATAAAGCAAGCAACAATAAAAGATTCCCCACTTTTTTCCAACATCTTTCTCTTCCTCCTGAACACATCTTTGTGTTTATGAATCCCATCATGGTTTTTCGTTCTTCGTCCGGCCTGAGGATGTTGTTTCACTAATGAATAATAAAAACTATCAGCTGTTGGAGTGGTGGCTGCTCTGTGGTGATAAAGTCATCATAATGTGGCATTTAGCTAAATTAAAACATCCTGGTGTCACATAGTGCAACAGCATTCCAGCCTGCTTGTCCTGCATTTGTGTCTTATTAACACTACACCCACTATTTTATCTGCCTTTTTTAATAATAAAAAAGAAAAAAAATGTAGAAAAAATTATAATCAGGCCCCTGAAAAAATCTGAAAACAGATTCTTGCTTTAGTTTCTCCTCTGACGTGTTGTTACCCCACTTCCTTTCAATCTGCACCTCACATCAGCTCCGAGCATCAAACCGTTTCTCAAATGATGATCCTGCTGTAGTGAAGTGAGAGCATGTGCACCCACCGGGACGTGTGTGTGGGGGGGTGGGGGTTGGTGACATTTGGTGGCAATTTTCAGACAAAAATCCTACATTTGGGGACAACTGGTGCATTTGGGGACAAAAGTCGAGTCCCTGTTTGGTTTAAATGCCATTGGTGGGTTGCGGGGTTGGGTTTAGGACCAAGGTGTGGATTGAGTTTAGGTTAGTTTTAGGGTCAGGTAGGTACCTGTGAGGTTAGCCTTAGGGTTTGTGGTCAGGGTTAGGCTGTAGAAATGTAATGGAAGTCAATGGAATGTCCCCAAATGGATAGCTGTGCAAATAGCTATCCATTTGGGGACATTCCAT
>NW_013952405.1:6723510-6727169 GCF_001266775.1 Austrofundulus limnaeus
AGAGAGAGAGAGAGAGAGAGAGAGAGAGAGAGAGAGAGAGGGGGGAGGGGGGTGCTCAGGCTTTATTTGCATGTGACAAACAGAGGGGAGAGAAAAGATGCAAGCAGCCGAGCATTATTTCAGTGTTTGCCTGTCATCCCAAATCTCCATGGAGATGTGGTCTGTGTGTGCCATACACACCTGTGGTACATCATCATGGAGGCAGGARGCACATCTGCGGCTGCTCTCCCAGCCACCCTGAGCTGCAGGCATAACGTGGGGTCTGCTGGATGAGCTATAAATAGCCATACAGTGGTTAACGCAGCGGCGGTGCTGCCCAGCTGAATGCACTTCAGCTGATTTATTGAAAAATAAACAAAGAAACGACATCAGCTAATCTTTAACACTAGGGGAGGGAAATGGGTTTTATTTGAATTTCTGCATTGAAACACATGCCTTCATGGTATAACAGCRCAAATTCTCTCACACGTCTGACAGTTTTGGTCTTATTTAATCACTGTTAGCTACACAATCCCTAATGGGAGGAATCATTTGTGTGCTCGTCGGGTAACAAAAGGCCGGGGAACAAAAGGAGCTTAAAAAAGGTAAATTATCTAAATAATAATCCTCATTGTTGGTTTGCAGCTTATTCATAGTGCATAAACATCATTAAARAGACAATTCAGACCATCTGAAGCAGGGCTCTGTAACAATATCTTACATTGTGTAGCTCTTTGAATGTAAGTAAGTCCATTTTATTTCTGGATCACCTTTTATAGATGTACCGAAAAGTGTCTCACAAAAAAWATATAAAAAATTGTGCTCATGTGAATAAGTATACACAAGAAACTATCAAAAAACTCTAAAAGTCAGTTTAAAAAAGAATGTTTTTTTACTGCATCAGTTTTTTTTCTAAGCTGTGTATAGGAGCAGTGTTTTCCAAAGCTGAGATTCAACTGTTCAGAGTGACCGATCCCCACAGGATTTCAACAGAGTGTAAGACACGACAACCTCTGGCCTGATGACCTTTAACCTGCGAGGTGCTGCATAAAGCTGGATCAGGTCAGAGAAATAAGATTAGACTTTTTAAACGAATTTTACAATGATCTGAGAGCCAGTGAAGAGACGCTAAAACCGGTGTGATGTGAGCTCGTTTGTTTATGCAGTTTAATAATCTGGACAAGCTGAAGCCGGTCCAGCTTCTCCTGGTTTAAAACCACAAATAAACTAAATTTAGCTCAAAACCTATGGAAATTTGTGGTTGGTAGATTGTTTTTTATCGTAACAATGCTTCTTGGCAATAAATCTTATACCGTTGGAAAGCCTGTTAATTTCCCTTTTAATTGGTGCCACATTTGTAAGGAACATGCATTTGTGGGATGAGCAGTAAAGCTGAGTATGTGGGTTGGAAACATGAAAAATGTATTAAATATTCTCTGTCAAACATTGTTACTATTGACTTTATTTTGAGCTTCTGGTGCCATCAGATGCTGTGAATCAGGTGCCCTGTATAAGATTTATTGCCAAGAAGCACTGAGTTAAATAAATAATCAACCAAACACAAATTTCTGTACGTTTTGTGCTAAGTTACAAGCATGGTTGATCATCTTAAGGATAGTATTTTACAAGAAATTTCTCCATTAAGAGATGTTTGTGTGACAGAAGTGACAGTTTCTTTTGCATTGTTTTGACGACATCGCAAAATCAAAAAAGACTTCCAAGATTCTGAGGCTGGACTGAACAGAGGGATGAAAAAGACCAAATAACTGTTTAAGGTGGGAAATCTTATTTTTACTGGGAATGAACTCTGTTAGATTTTCTGCCAATCCCCAAAATTTCACAACAACTTTACGTGAAGGCTGCGTTATATACTTTTTCAAGTCAGTTTTGAATGACATATAAAATATTTATTTAAATAAAAATCTATGAGAAGTGTCCCAGTTGCACCTAAAGCTACAGCTAGCTGCTTTCGTTAAACATGTTTGCAAGTAATCATAAAATTCAATGTATAAAATTGCCTAATGAGGAACTGATGTCATGTCAACAAAGGGTTTTTAAAAGAGCTCAATCAATCAAAGCGCTGCCTACAACAGGTTAAGATAATAACTACTCACAAACGTTCCACAGAACACCACTTCAAAGGATCTGAACTGTTGTTTGTAAGAGTTTAATGAGCCACATTATTGTCCTGTGCTACATACGTCAACTGTGTTTATACACAAAAACAAACAATAGCTTCGGTGCAGAAACAGTCTGYAGACAACAACATAAATTCCCTTTAGTTTTTCACACATAAGGCCACTATGGTAGGACAGGAGGAAAATATTATGTCATAAATTAACAAGAATTCTGCTTCTCCTGGGATTTTTTTTACAGGTTCATGTTAAGCGAGAGCAATAAGAAACAAAAATAAATKACATTACTGCAGACATTTAAACATCATTATTCACAAAGTGGAACTGATGGCTTYGTGGTGGATTTATTTTTACCAACATGTACTAAAAAATAATCTGATAAAATCTGCATTTTAGTCCAGAATCAACCATTAATGATGCATCAGCTGTTCACAACTGATCTAATAACCTGACAATACTACACAACTGCTTTATGTTAAACTCTCCTATTTAAGCRTTTACAAGGTTTTGGTTGAGCAACATTCAGTTTATCAAAAACTAAAAGGCACAGAAAATCTGAACTTTRCCCAACAACATCTATGGATTTTATTCTTAGTGATGATGTGTCGTAGTTACAAAAAACTGCTTACTAACACATTTAAACAAAATTGGGATTATTATTGGGTTCCTTGTTCAGACCCAGATTATGTGCATCATCAGGCCATCATWTCACATTAACTGTCATCAGACTCTGATCCTTTTAAAATCAACATATGTATTTTCAAATCTGCCTGTTCTTAAAATATGGACAGATAGAATCAAAGTTCATGTGGCTGAGTTTTTAAATAAAAGGTTTTATCTTTAGCTTTTGTCAAATATGTGTTTATTAATGTGCAATAATTAAGTTATACTGGCTTCTCAGTTTGCAGCTTGGAATAAATAAAACACCTTTAATTCAAAGTAAGATAATATTTTCCAACTTTAAAAGAAAATTGTAAGTATTCATGGTGGAGCTCATTGAACACAACAAACTGATAACTGAGAAAAATGTCTTTTGTGTCCACTGAATGTCAAACATATGAGTGTCCACCAGATTTTTACGACTACATTATAGAATGATGGATCATGGATCATGCATACATGCAAAATGTAAATGAGTATCWGCTGCAGAACTTCATGTTCCACGGGTTTAAAAAAACAAACAAGAAGAGCAATAATTCATCCTGAATCACAAGAATTCTGCAGTCCATTGTTAAACTCCACAGCAGACTTTAAATCTTTTCCTCTTTCAGAAGCAAATCTTCGTCATCGTCAGGTCAGAGTGGTGACCTCTGGCTGAGAAAAGTTTCCAGAGGTGCTGGGGATGTCTTTACAGCTCTCTGCAGGGAAACACAAAAAGGTTCAGGCATGAACAGCTGCCACCTTTAACGTCACCAATGACGAGAGTCTAAACAAACAAAAACAACAAAGAAATCTGATTCGTCTTTGACATGCTGCATGTTCTCTGACATGTAAAACAACAAAGAAATCTGATTCGTCTTTGACATGCTGCATGTTCTCTCTGTT
>NW_013952405.1:6728726-6734622 GCF_001266775.1 Austrofundulus limnaeus
ACCCCAGTGACCCTGAAAGGAAGAAGCAGGTAAAGACAATGGATGGATGATTTCTGACAGCAATAAAAACATAAAACATACAAGGGTGTGAATAATTCTTATAAACACTGCTCCTGTTTGATACATAGTCTTGGTGGGTATGATGGTCATTTGGTCAGTTCTGACCAAATGCTTTTAAGACTTCAAGACGCTGTGGAAAAGCACTGTGATGCTCCTTCAGACCTGACACCGCAGCTATCTGATTAATAGAAAACACTTCATATCTGGAAATTTAAAAAAGAGCAGTTTAGTCCCCAGCAAGTACGTTGCGTAGCAGCTGAAGTGTGTGTGTGTGTGTGTCTGCAATTAATGATCACTCTCTTCATTATCATGCTTGAGAAGTGTAAGCAACGAATGCTTCATTTAAAATAAAATAATCAGTGGATAATTTCACTCTTCCTCACAGGCAGGAAACAACCTTCAGATCTAAATTTTGGCTTTTTTAAATGTTGGCTTTGAAGTTTTCAGAAGCTGATGAAACATATCAGTAAAAAAAAAAGAAGAAAAAAATCAATCATCCAATTCATCTAGAAGAGTCTCTGGGGGGGAAATGAAGATTCTCAGGAGCATTGGAAAACATTTTTCCACATTCGTTTGCTCCCTTTTTGTCGCCACACCACCATGCTTTCTTTGAACAATATGTCTCCAGTTTGAAAAAGTGTTTTGTGTTTTGATTTCGGCTAAACTCTGAGCATCAGGCAGGATCTCTGTGATGACTTTAATCACCAGAACATATTCTTCCTGTCACTCTGAGCGTCCATTTCCTGTCGCCGACAACCATCTGAGGGCATCTTCAGGCCTCCATCTATCAGCCTTTCACTCTGTTCTTCCTCATAACGCCTTTTAGCGCTAGAATTAGCTGCCATTTCAGTTCCCTATAGGCTTAGCTCTTAAGAGCAGAGCTTGTGAGTCATTTTCTTTTTTACATGAAGCAGCACAAAACAGCTGCGATATCAGAGCAGCCTTTTGTTTGGGAAAATAATAATAATAAAAGCTTTGAATTCTAAATTCTGTCAAAACAGCTCTGAATCAAAATGCTGGAAGTCCACTCTAACCCCCTTATTTTGTAATAACGTGGACTAAAATGTGTTGTGTTTGCGATATCAGCCTGTAATTGAATAAAATGCTGTTATTCAGAGGATCACCAGATACAAGGCACCGGATTTAATTAACCCCCTCCCCTCTCCGTCGTAGATTAGTTTTGAGGTGTTCTGGTTTTCCTCATCGTTTTGGTCTCTTCTATCAGAACAAAGCTCGTATGACAATAAAACAAGACGGCAAAGACCWTGCGAGGAAACAGAGGCTGTACTTTTTTCTGTTTGTTTCCTTCTATTAAAATAAGCCCTCATATCTGTAATCATCCTTCCTCTTATTTATCTGCCAGAAATAACTGAGGGTTTTTTCTTCATCTACATGTCAGAACCTGCAAAAATGAGATAAAAGTCTATGTTAATCAACACTCAGAGATTGATTATCCTTTCAGGAAATACATTGAAATATAAAGTCCATGTAATGGGCTGTTGAGAAAAAGTGTGGGATAGAAACCCTCTCAGGACCCAGGCTGCTGTAAGTGCCCCATTTAATGTAYGAGTTGGGCCTTTTCTTTCTGCCTCTCCAGCAGCAACGTGCTAATGAGCTCTTTTACTGAAACGCATCTGAGTGAAGTGTATTTTTTTTTACAGAAAAATACCTTCACTGCTGTTGGGTGTTTTGTGGAAAACGACCYGGCCTGTCCTGGAAGAGTGCAGGGCTGATTCCTCATCTGCTGAATCTCAGTTATGTAACTCAGGCATCGTTTAACTGAAAATCCTTCTTTTTTGTCTCCTTGTCCAAACAGCTGTTTGATAAAACATGACAGATGGCTGGTGGTTTTTCAGTACRTATCTTAAATTAGCAGCTCTGTCTGTAGAAAAATCCCAATCAGCATCTCGAGCCTTTCGCTCTGACCCGACCCTTGGTTCTGAACTGGCTGAACCTTCACACACGAACTGTTCGTGTTACAGATAACTCAAACATACAAGGCTTTTCCACTCAGCGCACACACAGATAAATGAAGCAATTAGTGCTACAAAGCTGTTCTATTGACTTTTTATTGATTGGAGTAATAAAAAATGACTGCCTGCTGGTTTCCCAGCACGCACTGGTTCCACAGTTTATGAGTAAAAYGGGTTCCATCACATTAGAATTTGATTTTTTTTWAAAGATGGCTTTAAAAGCAGCAATGTGTAGAATCTACAGAAGTAAGAAGACGAAGTGAAGTAGCAGACGCCACAGATGGAGGACCTTCGTCTCACTATGTTGCTGAGATTTGCAAGTGTAACGTTGCACAACTCTTAAAAGCCTTTCAGATGTTTGCTTTATGTTGTTCCGGTGCAACTCTTTCAGAAGATGYTCCATACCATTACTGACGCATGTTCTGACCACCTCTGCACATTCAGAGGGCACACGGAGGTGGAGGGGGGACTAAAACCCTTTACTGCTAAGTGAGGTAGTCACAGATCTAGTAAGCTGTTTTCACTGTTTGTCACAATATCTATTACAGTTAAGAATACCCAGTCTGACTAATTATCTGTAGTAAACTTTATTTGTAAAGAACTTTTCACAGTCAAATAGGCACAAAGYGCTTCACAATAAAAACAGGATAGCACACAACGGAGCATAAAAAAACACATTGACAAACCATACGGCTTAAGGCAAACATACAGCCACGTTAAAAGCCTGCGTAGAAAGGTGAGTTTTTAGCTGYTATTTAAAAACATCCATTTAATGCACACCTCTTGGAGACTGAGGTGTTTCAAAATTTAGGAGCTACAACCTGAAATGCTCTGTCCTCACATGCCTTTAGTCGAGACAGACGAACAAGYAGCAGATTGGAGTTAATAGACCTAAGCATATGTACGTAGGTACATATGGGTGAAATACATCTGCTATATGTGTAGGAACCTGGCTGTGCAACACTCCATAAGAGATTGTAAGAATATAAACTGGGTCCTAGGCCCCACAGGAAGCCAATCTGAGTTAAAATTGACAATGATTTTAAAAAAAGATCCAGTTTGCTTACCCAGCTGTAAAACTGTGAGTTGTTTGAAACAGGCCTTGTACTGAGCAGCTTTATCTTGGCTCCATTAAARTGTCTTCCTGATTCTTCTGAGATCGTTCTGACCACTTTGTGCTGATTTATTTCTTTAACCGTTGTTTGGTGAGTGTAAACAAGAGCAGCACGGCTCTTCAAAGCGAGCATGCGCATCTAAAGTTTGTCCTGATGTGTCTGCAGCTCACCAACATGGACGGTGGGATCTCCAGATGTTAGGAGGAAGCAGGTGGCCTCTTTCTTATTCTTGCCTCGCCCTCGGGAGCACCGCAAGGACCACTTCTCACTGGGGGACAGCGGCTGGGTCAGACTGCAGCCTTCTTCGTCCGAAAGGGCCACATTTGCATCCCCATTCTGCTTGGAGTCTGACAGGAAGACGGACACACACAGCAGCATAAATGCCAAAGCTTTTACCCAGAGTCCCCTGAGGACCCAGACAAAGACAGAGGTAGATTGCACAAAACCAGCATTTCTCTGTGATGAAATCCAATTTGACTGGGACGTTAATTCAATCTGCTGTTGTCTAAACACAGATCAGCTGCTAGAAACTCTAAGGATTTTCAAGTCAAAAAGTGCTGAGGCTCTTTGTGTTATCACCAGATTAAAGCTCATCACATATTTATCATGGCTTTTTAAGACAGATGATTCCTATAATGATAAAAGTCAAATGAGAACTAATAATGTCAGCAAAATTAACTTTAAAAATTAGTTTCACATTTAAATATCAAAATGCTATTTTTTGTTTACGTCTGTACAATTGCTGATGTTATGTTAGTTTAATGTTTGCTCGTGGCATGGGCAATGTAGGCTAATGCTAAGGGCACTGTCCATCCAGGGGTGCCACAAATGGGGGACAAAAAATATAATTCATAACTTTTTATTTGGGTAGAGTTTTTTTAATCTGTAGAATTACTGTATCTATCTATTGTCTGTGGATTACTCAGGTTTATGAATATTCTGTGTGTTACGCAGCCTGCTTGTTTCCTTTGAGTAGATTTTTTACAACGTTTTAGTACATGCCTGGACACCCCACCCCCACCCCCCCAGAACTGCTTTACTCCACAGCTCCAGCAAAGGTTGGCAGGTATGATGTAATCTTCTGGTATTTTGTTTCAAATGAATTATATTGTCACTATTTTATTTGGAAAACCTGGTTTTCTCAAGATAAAAAATAAACTTGTTTGTATGTAAAATGGCTGGGAGATTTAGAAAATTGCACAAGGGGYGSCCCTGAATTCTTGCCCAGGGCCAAAAAACAGTTTAATAGGAAAAGAGTTTTGGGCCCAGGGCACCAAATTGGCCAGGGTCAGTCCTGCATCCTCTGACAAAGACAAAAATAAACGTACCTGAGCGATTCCTGCTGGTGCTCTCCTCTGCAGCCAGCGGACACGTGTCGCTCTGAGTGCTRTCTATGTGCGAGTTTGTTTCTGATTTGACAAACGAGGCCGAGTCRGTCGGGGCTTCCAGGTTCTGCGTGTGCTTCTTCTTTTTCTTGGGCAGCTTCTGCTTCGCCATAGCCAGCGAGTAGTACATGCCAAAGTTATTGACGATGACAGGAACGGGCATGGCGATGGTCAGCACCCCGGCCAGCGCRCACAGCGCCCCCACCATCATGCCCAGCCATGTCTTTGGATACATGTCCCCATAACCCAGCGTGGTCATGGTGACCACTGCCCACCAGAAGCTAATGGGGATGTTCTTGAAGTGCGTATGGTTGGACATGGTGGGGTCGGCGGGATCGGCGCCAATGCGCTCGGCGTAGTAAATCATGGTGGCAAAGATGAGCACTCCAAGAGCCAAGAAGATGATGAGCAGAAGGAACTCGTTGACACTGGCCCTCAGCGTGTGGCCCAGGACACGCAGGCCGACAAAGTGGCGCGTCAGCTTGAAGATCCGGAGGATCCTCACAAACCGCACCACACGGAGGAACCCCAGAACATTACTGGCAGCTTTGGATGTCAAACCACTCAAGCACAACTCCAGGTAGAACGGCAGAATGGCCACAAAGTCAATGATGTTCAGGGTGTTTTTGATGAAGACCATTTTGTTTGGGCAGCAGATGATGCGCACCAAGAACTCAAGGGTGAACCACACCACACACACGCCTTCCACCCTGAGCAGGATGGGGTTGGTTTCCATCTCACGCCGCTGTACTTCTTGTGTTCCGTTGTCAGTGGAGACTTTCTCCGTAACATTCTTCAACTCGTTAAAGGCCTCGTGGGTCTCCAGGCAGAAGGTGGTGATGGACAGCAGGATGAAGAAGAGAGAGATGAGCGCCACTCCCTGAACAAGACAGATAATCAGCATTAATCAATGTTGCATCTTCCTGTTTCTTTTCAACAAACCATTATTGAAAAGCTGCAGACATGCCATTCAACTCTTGAAAGCAGTTTGCTYTCAGGCATCATCTTTGGGGAGGCAGCGGCTGTCAGATGACTGACAACAAGCACAAACTAACATTATGAACACACTGGTATAACTTTCACAAGAAACAAAAGTAGCCGTTTGGAAATAAGGATAATGTGCATGATGGAGATAAATGTGTAACAAAGGAAAGAGAAGATSTCTTTAATTATACTGACAAAACACAAAAAGAAATTCTGACATTGTGCTCTTTTAGGACCAATGATTACTTTCTGAACGTTTCATTAGAATCTCTCTAGTGGTTCGTATATGGATATTTTGCTAACAGACAGAGGTGGCAAAATTGGAAAGAATCTTTCATGGTGTGTAATTAAGAGTATGAGTTGTGATTGAGTCTCAGCC
>NW_013952405.1:6734632-6739851 GCF_001266775.1 Austrofundulus limnaeus
GAAGAGAGACGAAACGTTTCATTAAAGAAGAACTCGTCCAGAGGACCTATACAATTTTTTTCCTTTTGATTTTTTACCTGGATTACTGAGATGCATCAGGTCAATTCGGTTCAGTTCATTTATATAGAGCCAAATCACAACAATTGTTGTCTCAGGGTACCAAACACAACAAACAATAAATCTAAAGAAGCCAGCAGACTGCGCTGAACCTTTGCTTCATCACAGTCTCCCATCCTGAGCAGCACACCAGCAGCAGCGGAGAGGAAAAACTCTCCCTTAACAGGAAGAAAGCTCCAGCAGAACCAGGATCAGGACAGGCCGCCATCTGCCTCGACACACAGGCAAATTCAACCTAACTCTGACCCTTTACCCTGAACCTAAAGCAAAAAATTGTTTTTCCCCGGTGAGGACCAAGCAAAATGTCCACACATGGGTTGTCTAATGTTCAAATATGTCTGCACAACAATGGCAATACATGCAAACAAACACACACACTGGGGCACCAACATGGGGCAGATGCAGACATTTTTTTTAAATAAAGAAAACAATAAAGRAACTAGAAGCACTCAGAGAGTGCAAACCTCCGCCAAGACCAACTTCCCCTATCCTGTAATAGAGTTACGAAGGGGCACACCATTACYACAGTGCCACCTGCTGGACACTTTGAAACCCACGCCCTGTGAAAGCATCACAGCTTTGCCGATCTCAGTGTGCTAAAAGGAAAAAAATTCCTGTATCCGCATCGTATCCGAAACATCACCAAAATTTAAAGGTGTGTTACTTGAGCGAGTACCCACATGTGGTAGAAATGTCATGACAAGCCGTCCACAAGTTTTTGAGTAACGTTGTCCAAAGTCAGAACGACAGAGTGACAGAACGACAGAGTGACAGGACAGACGGACAGACAGACGGACAGGCGGACAGACAGACGGACGGACAGACACATGCGACTGAAAACATTACCTCGCCCTTGGCGGAGGTAAAAAAAAAAAAAGGTCCTTTGATCACATTTTTTGGTTCAAGTGTTCCAGGCATTGAAAAAGTCTTACATAATAACACTTGCTTAGTTTTTTCAGAAATATTTGAATAAAGCTCCAACAATCTCTACAATGCCTGAGGGTTCAACTTGAACATGGAGGCCGAATAGAATCCACCACAATAGCAGCCCGTCTGTGTTTGAACTGCTGCTGTGTGTTTACCCATAAATGAGCTTCCGTCTTTGTTACCTGAAGCCYGGGCTGAATGTAAAAACGCCATCCCAACCGTTATTTTCCAGCTGGATAAATAACATCTCTTTAGCTGCTGTGCACTTAGTCATACTCATCCAAGCTCAAATCACTCAGCTGAATGTGTTTATGGGATTTGTTCTTCATCTTTGAGCAAACAAAACGATTAAGAAACGTCCCGWAACAGGAACGTGTTATTTGAAGTTCATGCTGAAAACAACATCATCGCCTCTCTGCAGTGGAGGACGATGTGCAGCAATCAGTCATGACAACCCTGCAAACCTTTGGGGAAATGAAAAGTTGTCTGTGAAGGGACAGGGAAAGCCCTGACTCTGTCCTGGGACGGGCCCACAGGGGACGTTGTAACAAGATGAACACAAACACAACATCAGC
Source organism: Austrofundulus limnaeus (assembly GCF_001266775.1). Taxonomy (NCBI): domain Eukaryota; kingdom Metazoa; phylum Chordata; class Actinopteri; order Cyprinodontiformes; family Rivulidae; genus Austrofundulus; species Austrofundulus limnaeus. The sequence continues at coordinate 6,736,252 of NW_013952405.1, forward strand.
ACCTGCTGATTTACCCCGTTAGGCTGACTGAACAAGGCCACAAACATTTTTAAAATTTCAAATATCAACAAATTCTAATTTCACACCTCCTCATTTTCTGAAACTCAAATCTGTTATTTCTAAACGTCTAACTCAGACTCCTGAAATAAATAAATAATAAATAATAATAATAATAATAAATCAAATACGAGGACGTTTGGTGAGTTGTTGGTCTGTTAGCAAAATACACCATCACCAACTGGATGATATGAATAAAACTCATCTAGGATGTACCTCTACACCTGATTAACTTCTGGGGTCAACTCAAAGATGGCCGCCACAGCTTACTAGGTTCAAACACATGAATGGCTACAATTTATAGATATGGGGCTAAAATGAGGATCACAAACAAATCATGTAAAATCTTTGTTTTAAACRTTGGTGATATATTTCACACAATGGTTATTTTATTATATACATGTTTTTAAAGATATTTTGTCGTTATTTGAGGCCAAACGACTCAAATCTTTTATATCTCTTTATTTGTATTTTACACTTTAAAGTTGTWCTTTGAGGCAGTGGACATAAGTGTTTAAACACATCATACATTATCTAAAATGCTGGGATAATTTATGCAAAGAAAACCTAACAGGTRTATTAAAGCTACAAATCTAATAAACCAAATCATCCCAGGCTGCCTATCACCTCCCACTCCAGTCATCCATTTACCATTCTACCTCATCTCTATTGGCATCCATTAATCTCCCTTTCCCTCCTTCCGTTCCTTTTTATCGAAGGGATCAGCTCACCTGACGTAAGTAACATCACAACAAAATGCCAACAGCCCCAGCGCCACATCGAGCTGCCGCCCCAACATCAGATCCATCACCTCCTCCTACATTCATCTCCTTCCTCACATCCATCTGAAAATTCAATAGTTTCTGACGTCACAAAACACTTAATCACACATTGTTGGGGGAATCCAGTAAAACAGAAAGACTATGAGCAAAATACATATCGATACATTGATACAAAGGTTGTGCAACTTTATTTAGAGTGTGAATGTCAGAGTATGAAAAACACCGAAAGGGAAAATATTTTGGTATAAAAGAGTAAAAATAAGGCTGTAAAAGGAATATTTCTTTGAGACTAGTTGGTGTCTCAATATTGTGAGAAAATGTGAATCTTCAGCTACAATCTCACTGATTTTGAAATGAAGTGGCCAACAAACCATCATGTTTTGACAGAAGCTATTATGGCTCAAACACCTGCCCGAGTTTATACAAATATCTTCTCACACCTTAAACCCATCAGACAGGATGAGCATAGAGGTTATTTCCAAATGAAAACCATGAGCTCTGCTGCCGTTCAGAAGTTTGCAATGAGCCTAACAGGTCCTGGCAGCACCRATTTATCCCTGAACTAAACAGAGCTGGGTATCTGCAGCAGCCAGAGGAGTTTCTGGCAGACGCAACAACAGTCTGCTCAGCTCCTTGAAGACTCGACCAAAAAACAGCCACCGATGAAATGACCTCACACCTCTGATGGGAGTCTATAAACAATGTAAAGGATGAGCCTCTGTGCCTCCGGCTCATTACTTGTGTGTGTGTTCACGTTTGTCTTGCCAAGAAGTCTTTCTGTGGGGATTGTTTAGTAGTGGAAACTCCAAACACGTTCACAGAGTCACTGAGGAAGGCGCGATGTCTTTTCGTCACCTGAGAGTGTTTCTGTCTTTGGATCGGTGAGTCGAGTGATGCTAAACAAGTTGCAATGGTTCTCAGGCTCAACACAAACTTTGAGTTTTTCCATTCCCTTTTCATGAACAAATCAGTCCTGTTAAGGTTAAACACTGAAGCAAATACGACACATTTAATAAAATCTAAAATCAGGTGTTTTTTGGCTTTGTTTTTTTTTTTTTCACAGAGTCTGGCCTTCAGCTGCAGACTGTCTCTTAAGCTAGGGCAATAAAAGTATATGAAATTTTCTGACGGTTCATTGTAGCACTTTTGTACAATTGACAGAACTGCTCCAATCCTAAGCTACTTTTATGTCTTTTGAGATCAATTGAAAGTTACAAGAAGTGCCTGATCAAAAGCTTCACCTCCACAAAGCTCAAGACAAAAAATGTTTTTTTAATTGATGATACGGTAATAGTAGTACCATGTTCACAAAATGTTTTATATAAAATAACGTTGACTATTTTGAAAGTAGTTTACAGCTTGCTACAGTTGTTTTAGTATTCAACATTTGTCACTGTACTTTAGTATTTTCATGTGAACGTTCTGTGTTTCAGCATACAAGACTGACTGCTCGTAAAATATACGACAGGTCTGGACCACTCGTGAATTTTGTTCGTATCTGAAAAAAATCTTAGAATACGAAAACATTGGTGAATGCCACAAATTCTCCTAAATCACTCGTACGCACAACTTAAGAACAAATCTGTGCGTACGAACGGTTCTTGCATGAGGCCCAATAATCCCTACATTATTGCATACAGGTATTTGATCCAAAAGATCATGATTTAATTTGCTGCAAGTATCTAATATTATAACATTAGGCTCCAAATAAATCCATTGTCAGGTGTCAAATCAGAGGTCCTCAAAGGAGAAAGTTTGTCCAGTCTCAGCTGGGAGATCATGGCAGGAGGGAGCAGAGTTGGAAACAACAGGCAGCAGGTTGTGAAGCAGCGAGCAACAGCAGGCGTGTCTCGTCACGGTCGTTACCTSAAGCTGCTGAGCATCATGCTGAGGCACCAGTACGGGCATCATGTTGTTCACAAGGACCCCCGCCCAACAAGCCCACCGGGCACTCTGCAGAGGCAATAAGATCAGCCGCCGCTGAATTTCTAGGAATTCAYGTCACACTGATTCATGTCTGAGAGTCTGTGCACCTGAGGACGGACAATTCATTTCCACTGCTCAGTCCGACAGCCGCATGTCTCCTGGGGTTCTGCGGAGAAGTACTTCATTACCAGACATTTATATTTCATAAATTCACAGAGCCAAAAATATCCCTCCCCATAAAAAAAAAAAAAATGGTGGTGATTATCTATATATCATTTATAACTAGACAAAATCATCGGAGGGGATTTGTCATGTTCAGCTTTAATAAAGCTTCATGTATGATCAGCAGCAGGAACAGAACCATTAGAGGAGACAGAGCTGGATTGTAAGGATCACCGTGCAGACTGCTGCTTCTCATCATCTGTTAACACCTCAAGCATCTCATTTGGACTCTGTACTCTGCAAACATTTATCTTCAGACAGTTTGATTTGCACAACTTTTATAAGGRAAAATTAATTAAACAAAACAGCATCTTCTCTTACTTTCAAACAGCGTTCAAAAGAGGAAAGAGAGTGTGTTGGTAAGTGAGTTTAAAAAAAACTAATATTGGTGACAGCCATGTTTCTGACATGATTGAATTGCTGTGGTAACTGAGCCCTGCTTAACTACTCACAGCTATATTTCACAGGAAGTTGTTTTGATGTAAAGACATGAAGCTTGAAGCTGAAGGTCAATAATTTWAAGTCACAGTCTGTCTAATAAGGAGAAGTCAGATACCTTCACTTAAAACTGCACTGATTATAAAGCTGCCTTGAACCAGGGACGGAGCTAGAC
>NW_013952405.1:6740093-6749942 GCF_001266775.1 Austrofundulus limnaeus
CCGCCATCCTCTCTGCTCTCATAATGCACATGCAGAGTAAACATACATGCATGTGCTGTGTGGAGAAGGAAATGAAAGAGAGCAATMGGACCGGGTCAATATGGACCACTGGAGATCCACTCCCTCTCTGCTGTGATTTGCAGAACCTCCCGAATCTGGCCTGACTCGTAGGCAAATATTCAGCRCTGAAAGACAGACGTGATTAACTGTCAGGCACAGCAGAGGTCGTCCTGCAGGCGACGCCGACATCGAGGCAGTTGTTCTGACTCAGACATGTCTGCTGTTCCACAGTGACAGCCTGCAAACGCCACCTGGACCAAAACGCCTAAAACAAACACTAGCTSCAGCGTGACAGGCAACTACATTATACATGTGCTGAGCTGAGTTCCTGAATAGAAGCGTTCAGCACCACGCAGACAAATAAATCTGAGAGAGAAAACAGCTCCATCTCTTTCTCTCTGAGCCAAATGTAATTTCTCTCTTGGCCTTTTGCCTGACAACTGCTGCTGCTGACACTTGATACTTGCTTTTACATTGACTTCAATAAGCGCCCTTCAGCTTCTGCTGTTGAGCCATTAGGCATACAGTGTACTTTCAAAAGCTTACAGATGAATTATATCCCTGGTGTAAAGAATAAAAGCAGCTTCAAGATCACTTAACAACACATCAACCTGTATTTTATCTCTAAACTAAAGAAGAGGATCCTGTTGCTTTTAAAAACATAACTGAAATCCCGTTATTATGAGAGGGGGTGTTAAAATAGTAATAATAAACCTATAAAATACACAACAAGGACTTTTTTAAAATAAAGCATTACTTTGAAATGAGTGTTAGAATTAACATTTGTCTGTCTTCTCTAGCAGAAGTTAATATGCTGTAGTTGTGTTTAAAAATGTTTTATTTTTAAGGTTTTACTTCTCAGGAGTCAGGAAAACATGATAAAATCCTTCCCTGAAGTTAAATGTATGTAACTTTAATGAAACATGAGATATTTTGGAGACACAAACTGTGTGTTCGTTGTGTTTTTAGAAGCTGTTGAGTACTTTAATGTACTTTGTGATCATGAATGTTTCTTATGATTTAAACTAAGATCCATTAGCACGCTCAGATAATGAGTTGAGGATGACTTTCAGCCACACCAAATTTTAGATCAATATTGGTATGATTGACGACGTTAAAGACATTTTTGAATCTGCTTAGGTCAAGTAGCTGTGGCGGCCATCTTGACTTGGCATCACTTTCAAAGATAATCCAGATGTAAGTTCAGGATTTCTGTATTTTTGTTACTTGTTGATCGTTTTTTGAGTTTCTGATTAGGTTTGTTCCCTTTGTGTGTGTGTGGGTTTTATTTATTATTATTWTTTTTTCTATGTTTGGTGACCTGASTTATCAGTTTACATCTGTGGCATCCGTTTAGTTTCCTCAAGCTCAGATTATGTTCAGTTTTGTGTTTTCAGCCACTCTCAGCKTTATTCTTCCTCAGTGTGAGGATGCTGATCCTCGGTCCTGCCACGCCCACTCACACCTGTACCTGGTTCAGCTGTTCCTCGTCTCCTGTTTACCTCACTCCTAATTATTCAGCTCATGTCTCGATGCTAATCATCGTCGGGTCAGGCCGTCCTTGCAAAACAGATATGTGATCTCAATGAATTAGCCTGGTTAAATAATGGTAAATATGTAATAAACAAATTTAAAAATTAAGTAAAATTTTGTTTACAGGAGTGTTTTACTGTGTTTCCATTTGACATCTGGCTGCTTATCCTGTAGATGTTTGAGGACAGTTGTGTCAACTCAACCAGAGTTTGATACAAAACTTTAGCTTTTGTTAGTTTATCGTTAAAGAACAAAAGTCAGATCCCTGGTGCTGTACTGTGGTCACTAAGGAGAAGTGTAATTGAATGTGAGAGGATAATAAATCACTCACTACACCTCAGAAAAATGAGTCCCTCTCACTTCTGAGATGAAGGTAACACCTCTGCAAGTCATATAAGCTAATAATGTCCTTAACACTGGCAGCTATACACTGACTAGATGGTTAGTTTTTTTTACATCTTCCACCCTAAACAAAAATATTTTAAATGAYTGAACAACAATAAGTCAGGGAGCAGCTTTCTAATGTCATTAGAATATTATTGTTTGTGGGACTGTTAGGCTAAGGCTTAATTGTTCTTTTGGCCCTGGACAAATGTGTTAGGCTGTTTATGTGTAGGTGGTTAAGACATGTGGTTTTAAAGAGTTTCACAGTGATGTACACATAAAATTTGATGGGYCTGTCTGGTCCAAAAGGGCAGGACTGCCGCCCCCCCTCACATCTGCCCCTGATGTCGACTGTTTTTCTGTGATCGACTGATACTGGCTCATTGCAGGGTTACACAGTAAGCATGTGTTGTCTGTTGGACATAAATGAGAACTTTTTTCAAAACTGTTTCCAAAAAAAAATAAATAATAAAAAAGGAGTAATTTAGAAATGAAGTGACTCACGTTTGTCCTCCAGAAAACCTTAAATACCCACAACTTAGAATGAAAAGCAGCAGTGAAGCATCACGTTTGTGTAGATCTGTTATTAAATGTGGTATCTGGGGAGCAATGTGAAACTGGAAACTTTCCTGTTTGTAATCTGGACCCAACATTTACAATCACCTGCTGAGCTGTCAAACAAACACAACAGAATAAGTTAAACTGATGGAATATGATCCAAGTAGCACCAGAGATCATATGTGAGGTGAGGACAGGGAGATGAGACAGAAACCACTCTGATGGTGGACTGGAAGCTGAGTTAAAAGTGAAATCAAATGGRAGGGAAAAGCCACAAGTTGTGAAGTAGTTCAGAAGATAAGACATTTTAAAATGCTCAGATGTTTCTATCAGCCAATGAAAYTGATGTGAGAATATAATCTCTGGGCAGACATCATTATGATGTCATGTTGATGTTTTGAAAATAATTTAATCTATGTTGTAATAAATGTTTTGATAGTYCAGGTCACAGCTTTCTGCAGTTTGGGTATGTTGTAGTTGTGGTCTAATGCAAGTCTTATTTATGTTCAAAACCAGGAGCACAGGATTCTGCTGCTGGACCTGAACCTCCTGGAGACACCTGTTGGATCAGATTTGATCCCTTCACCCTGAACTCACCCTGGCTGCTTTGGATGAGTAAGGGTCGTCGAACAAGGCCCAGACTTTGGGCCGGCAAACTTCGCAGCAGCCCCCGGACCTCTCGCTGCAGTCCTCGATGCCGAACCGCCTCGGCGTCTCCCGGTCGTCGTCCGTGTCCTCCGGGTCCGGCGGCTCGAAGATCTCCAGGGCCTCCTCTGCGTCCCGGTGCTGCCGGTAGGTCATCCAGCAGCAGGGCTCCACGTCCGTCTCATCGATCCCCCAGAAGGCGAGCTCCTCCTCGAACAGCGGGCCGCACACGTCGGCCGGGCAGTGCAGCTTGCCGGTGCGGTAGTAGTTCAGCACGTAGGCGAAGATGCCCGGGTGTCGGTCAAAGAAGAACTCGGTGGCGCTCGGGGGCTCGGCGTCCGAGTCCGAGCTGCCCTGCGAGTCCTGCTCGGCCAGCCACGCCAGACGCGTCCCCGGCAGCGTCCTCAGGGTGCTCTTGTAGGTCTCGTGTCGCGTGCCGCCGACATTAATGATGATTTTGTCCGAGTCCTCGCCCCTGGCCATCTCCTCCTTCAGACATGATTTGGACGGAGGTTTGTTTCCTGACTTGCGCCCTCGGTAAGTCGACACGCACACGGAGCTGATCATTTAAAGGCTGGGCGCTCTCCTCCGTCCAACTGTTGAGTCCGCTCGCAGGGGAAATTAATAATAAGATAAATTTTCAAAAATATGAGGAAATGTTCGCCATCATGTCAGAATCCAAGTCCTGATGGGGATCCATGCAGACGAGTTGAAAATGACAGAGGAAATATATTTTAAAAAATCAAAAGCTCCAGAGCGACAAAAGTGAAAACCACCTGTAAGAAAACTCAACCTCCTCCAAACACAATRGGTTCGGCTCAGGCGCTTTTATTCATCCACATTTTGCACCTATTTTTTTTATCCAACAAACCAATTATTTGTTTTTTCCTGTCCGAGATGCCCATAAAATATGTCCAAATTATGTCCTTTTTACGCACAGCTGCACCGGTACGCACCCTTCTCTCCTCCAGATCCAGCACCTCCACAGCAACTACCCCTCAGAACTTTTCTCCTCTCCGCTCGTGAAGGAAAAAACCCCCACAGCGGTTCAGTTTAATCTGAATTTGAAAAGAAAAGATGCTCGGCTCGGCTCGGCTCGCGCGCCCAGATGTGGTTCCGAACATCCCCCCTGGTGACTCGGCCCGAACAACAGGCTGGGTGAGTTAACCCTTTGGCTGCTGAAGGGTGGCGCGTTCCTGCAGCTCGGAGTGCGCGGATCAGGCTGATGATGAAGKGGGGAGAGAGAGGAGAGCAGTAATTGTGTTAATTAGGCCTGATTGTTTGATTCYGTGGCTCTCATTACTGCTGAGGAATTATAGGAAAAACACACTGATGTGACTCCAACACCGGATAATTTAATTTTAATTTCTGCTGCTGAAAATTACATCACAATATGAAAACTATGACTTTTATTATAATCGATTATCACCAGTTGAAAAGTCATTGTTTATTTTAATACTTTTTTATAATAAAAACGATGAATATTGGTGTTCATTTCAAAGGACAATATTTGGTTTGATCCAACAGGTTGCTGCTGAGTCTTGGAGAACAACGTAAGGGTTCCATCTAGTGGATTATTCTGTGAACAACAGGCTAAAGAAGCCAAATAATTCTGCTCTTCATGCGTTTGAATGAAGAGGATTGAAAGACAGAATWACACACGTGTCTGAATGAGTGTTCCTTTGCCTGATTGGCCCATGACTTATTTAGTTTAAATGAAAGCAGCTAATTTTGATGACTTTCTCCAAAATGTAAATGTGATCCTTACATTTTGGGTTTTTCTTGGCTTGGCTTCATTAACAAAGATAGGGTTGGCATTGTCCATTTCACCAGCAGGAATATGTGGCTGATAAGACCTGTTCTGCAGAGACAAACTTTGCCGTACAGCAGTGGCGGAGCATGACTTTCATTGGGGTGGCCAGGACTACTCCAATAGGGGTGGCCAGGAAAATTACTTTTTTTTCCCTTCATGGAAAGTTGCTGGGGATCATTGTCTCTTGGTCATTTCTTTATATCCTTATGTGGAATTTAGAGCCAGACGTATGTATGTGAACAGCATGATGTCTAATTAGACCACATTCCCCCCACCCAAATTGAACTGAATTCTTGTAGATTAGGATCGACCATAGCAAATTGTTTGCACATTGGCTGAAATATGTGGAAATTAGAGCCAAACATACTGTATGTCAATGGCATGATGTCTGATTTTGCCTCACCGCCATGACCACACCTTTCACCAAAAATACATGTGAGATCAACTTATTATCTGTGTTCTGACACAGTTTGTTGCTGATCAGGTCAAGAGGGTATGAGATGGAGCTTTCCAAGCCAAAATTGGTCACTTCATGTTGTCAGGGTGAACCGTTTTCAGCCCATTTACRCTCGGTCAGAAACTGAGTCTCTGTCCGGTCTGGTTAACCGACTCCGGTTAAGCTCCCTGCAGATATTTTCACCCAAATAAAATCTGATTTATGCCAATTCTTTACTTAATTCTGATACATATCTGATATTTTTCAAAGCAACCTCTGTCTGACGCTCGCGTTACATTACATGCATCCGCTTTCTGAGGTCAGGGTGAGCAGATGATCCATGAAATCATAATTTAATAATCATACCAACCTTGTACAGTTTTAATCTTAAAACTCAACATGTCAGCTACGGAACAGAAGTCCAGTTGTTTTGATTTTGTTCTTTTAATTTCCCATTATGTGATGACAGAGAATCCACAACAACAGTTATACTAACATTAGCGTCAGACTTTATCCATTTCAATCTGAGACTCTTTTTCAGAGCTTTCTGTCTGAGCAGTGGTTGCTCCACTCTGTGTGACTGGTTCATACTGGTTTGGCTGGAGGTTCTTTATATTTAGTTTCATAGCGAAATCCAATTCAGTGTCAGAGACGGACATAAAAAGAAGTCAGATTGTTTGACATCTTTGACATCACATAGTAACAGTTGTTTACCTTAGAAACTAAAATTATGATTTTGGGCTCTACTCCATATTCCCCAGAACTGCCATTAAAGAATACAGTTTGTGTCTATTTGATAGATAACCGTAAAACCAATTTAGTGCAGATTGCTCAAAGCCTTAACATGAGAATTTTTGAAGCAATAAATTATGATCARTTATATCGAAAGTAGCCAAGAAGACTTGATACAACACCAACCACATTTTTCTTTTCAATTTCTCTAAGCCCATCAGACATGCAAGTCAATGCTGTTGCTGTGGAGTGAGCTTTTCTGTATGCATGTTGGCAGTTGGACATTAAGTTATTAGTAAATAAATAGTTAATGATTTGTTCATAGGCAAACATTTCCATGTGTACATCAGTGGCCAGTAGGGTGGGCAAAGAGTTCTCTGTGGTGGTCATGGCCACCCCTGGCCACCCCTAGCTCCGCCCCTGCCACGCGGTGAACCAGATTTATTTTTTGTTATGCTTCTCTTGTCAAATAGGTTGGTGGTGCACACAGMCTCAAAAGCTGCCACCACTTTGTTAAGGATGTTACACCAGCTTGTTCTGTCAGCTGTCAAGATGTGAGTGTCGATGTGTGGTTAAAGAAGTCTAGAGAAGGTCCTTGCACCTCTTCTTTGAGGCAACTCTGTTCCGATGTCATACATTATGATTCTTAGAAAAGTTGGTCGTCTTCCATTCTGGACCTGACCAGCTCAGTCATGCTTGGCCTCAGTACTAGTGATCTCTGCCTGCTTGACGACTAAGATTTTGGTTATGTAGATGCTCCAGTGGATGTTAAGGATGGATAAGAGACAATGCTGGTGGAGTGTTCAAGGAGGTGGAGGTGCCTACAGTATGAGGCTTACAGGAGAGTGGTTGGTACCATTGCTCTACATACTGGAACCTTTTTTCCTCAGGTCTTTTTTATGGAGTTCCAAAGGTTAGACTAGCCTACATGAAATGTATACAGGATGTTAATTTTGAAATGTCAATTTTTTTTTAATTTTTATTATCGAAATTCTGAAAAAATGAGTTTATGTTGCTTTTACAGTAATACATACAGTAGTTCTACTGAAACAACAACACAATTCTAGTGAGTAAATAAAGTTTTATTTATAAAGCGTCTTTCACAGAAATATATTCACAAGGTGCTGTACAATCAACAATGTAAGAATGGTRGAAAGATAAAAATGAAACAATAAAATTACACATAAGCAACGTAAAGATACATGGATTAAATTCTAAATTTGTTGATCAGACAYACGGTCAATGCATAGCAAAATATGCAAAGTTATACAAAACATAGAGAATGGGGAGAGACAAAAATATGCCGTATTTTCAAAAATAGAAAACCACACAGTTGGCGAGCATTCACTTTGAGGTAGGCTGACATTAATGGTGAATGGTTAGCTAAAAGCTTGAGTAAAAAAGTGGGTTTTTAGGTGTAGAGACAATGTTGTCAAGGTTGCACAGATTAGCAGGGAGTTCTAGTCCACTTCTTCAATAGTGGGACCTTGAGCGCTGCCTCTAGCTTGGCTGCCGCAGCTTCCTGATGCTGCTCCTTGGTACAGCTTCGTCACGACYGGCTTGCACACCCTCTCCAGTTCCTTTTGCTGATGCTCGTACTCATCCTTCTCAGCGAGTTGGTTGTTCTCCAGCCAAGAAACTGTCTGGTTGCATTTGTCAACAACCATCTTTTTATCCTCGTCACTAATTTTCCCTTTCAGAGCCTCGTCCTCAACACTGCTCTTCATGTGGAAGGCGTAGGACTCCAGAKAATTCTTGGCTGCTATCTTCTCCCTCTGCTTGTCGTCCTCTGCTTTGTACTTGTCTGCGTCTTGCACCATCTTCTCGATCTCGTCTTTGCTGAGGCGGCCCTTGTCGTTGGTGATTGTGATTTTGTTTATTTTGCCAGTGCTTTTGTCCACGGCCGACACATTTAGAATACCGTTGGCATCAATGTCAAAGGTTACCTCGATTTGTGGCACACCTCTAGGAGCTGGTGGGATACCTGTGAGCTCAAACCTCCCAAGCAGATTGTTGTCTTTGGTCATAGCTCTTTCACCTTCGTACACCTGWATCAGTACTCCTGGCTGGTTATCAGAGTACGTGGAGAAGATCTGAGTCTGCTTCGAGGGGATTGTGGTGTTCCGTTTGATAAGAGGCGTCATAACTCCACCTGCGGTTTCGATACCTAAAGAGAGGGGCGCCACATCCAGCAGCAGCAAATCCTGGACGTTCTCYGAAGTGTCGCCCATGAGGATAGCAGCCTGGACCGCAGCACCATAGGCCACTGCTTCATCAGGGTTGATGCTTTTGTTCAGTTCTTTACCATTAAAGAAGTCCTGTAAGAGYTTCTGGATTTTGGGTATTCTTGTGGAACCACCAACCAGGACAATTTCATGGATCTTAGACTTATCCAGCTTGGCATCTTGCAGGGCCTTCTCAACTGGCTCCAGTGTTCCTCTGAAGAGATCYGWGTTGAGCTCCTCAAAACGGGCCCTTGTGATCGAGGTGTAGAAGTCGATACCCTCAAACAGAGAGTCGATCTCAATGTTAGCCTGAGTGCTGGAGGACAAGGTCCTCTTTGCCTTTTCACAGGCTGTCCGCAGCCTCCTYACTGCTCTTTTATTCTGTGAGATGTCTTTTCTGTGYTTTCTTTTAAACTCCTCAACAAAGTGATTGACCATTCGGTTGTCAAAGTCCTCCCCACCAAGGTGTGTGTCCCCAGATGTGGCTTTCACTTCAAATATGCCATTCTCAATGGTCAGGATKGACACATCAAAGGTGCCTCCGCCGAGATCAAAGATGAGCACGTTGCGCTCTCCTCTTTTCCCTTTATCCAGGCCGTAAGCRATGGCTGCTGCTGTGGGTTCGTTGATGATCCTCAGAACGTTCAGTCCAGAGATYACTCCAGCATCTTTGGTGGCTTGCCTCTGTGAGTCGTTGAAATAAGCTGGCACTGTAATGACTGCATTTGACACCTTCTGTCCCAGAAACGCCTCAGCAATCTCTCTCATTTTAACCAAAACCATTGAAGAAATCTCCTCAGGACAAAARTCCTTTGTTTCCCCTTTATATTCTACCCGAACTTTAGGCTTCCCATTGTCACTGACTACCTTGAAAGGCCAGAGTTTTATATCAGACTGGACCACAGGGTCATCAAACTTTCTCCCAATGAGCCGTTTGGCATCAAAGATTGTGTTGGCGGGGTTCAGGGCAACTTGGTTCTTGGCAGCATCTCCAATGAGCCTTTCTGTGTCTGTGAAGGCGACGTAGCTGGGAGTCGTCCTGTTGCCTTGATCGTTGGCGATGATTTCCACCTTTCCGTGCTGGAAAACACCAACACAAGAGTAGGTGGTGCCCAGATCAATACCAATGGCTAATCCTTTTGCTGATGACATCTTGCTTGCTTGGAAACGCCTAAACACATTCAGAAAAAAAAGATGTTAAGAACTATAAACGGTTACTGAAAGTATTTGTGTAAATAATTTATGGAAATTTGTTTAGTGCATCTAAAAACCAAAAAATTCACACTCAAACCAACATTTCATTTCATGAGTAAAATCATTTATTGCATGATAAAATTTTACAAGTTCTAACATTTGCCATTAATTTTTTATTAAAACTGTTAAATAATTTAAGTAACTAATGTAGGCCTAGTTTCAGATGTTTTTAAAGTTTACTGGTTTTATTTTTTTCATTCAGTTTTGAC
>NW_013952405.1:6751968-6754318 GCF_001266775.1 Austrofundulus limnaeus
CCCAATTATGGGTCATGAAGCACATTGGATAATGTCCAGAAACCAATTTAAAGTGTAATAAAATAATTGCTGCTGTAACGTTTTCCCTATAATTATCACAAAAACACAAAATAAGTATAAATAAGTATTTATATGTGTGTACAAGCTGTTTAGATTGTCAAAAAGCCTGTGTTTTTTGGGTTATTAACTGAGTTCATGTATTCACACCAGTAATATTTGGGGTCACAAGTTTTTGCCATGAATATTTTGTGGGTCAGAAGATAAAAAGTATGGGAACCTCTGGTCTTGAGAAGGTCCTTGTACCTCTTCTTTGAGGCAACTCTGTTCCGATGTCATACATTGTGATCCTTAGACAGGCGGTGGTCATCCATTATGAACCTGACCAGCTCAGTCATGCCTAGCCTCAGTACTGGTGATCTCTGCCTGCTGGATGACTAAGATTTGGTTATGTAGATGCTCCAGTGGATGTTAAGGATGGATAAGAGTCAATGCTGGTGGAGTGTTGAAGGAGTTGGAGGTGCCTACAGTATGAGGCTTACAGGAGAGTGGTTGGTACCATTGCTCTATATCAGGGCTATTCAACTAAAATCACTCCGGGGGCCACAGTTACTGCAGGTCAACAGCTGAGGGACCGAACATCCAGCAATTAAAGTCATTATGTAAATAAACCAAGTATTACAAAGATCTGTTGCCTTGGAAATAATTTATTTTGCTGCATTTAATCATGAAAACAACATACAGAACCCTATAAAAGTAGTGATAATTTAACAATGTCAAAAAACAAAAAGAACACATTATGCCTTTTATACAAACATTATTTTGACATCTCTGACTTGCCAATTTTTTAATCAATTTTATTTTTACTTTCATAGTTTTATCTTCCACTGCTTTAGTTTTAACTGTCTTGAATGTTCATAGTAATGATTTTTACCAGCTCGTAGCCAAGATACTGACRTTTCTGTAGATACCAAACATGTCTATGTTTAACTATAATACCTTAGAGTAATTAAAGTAGAAAACCAGGGGTTTGGGCTTAAGAGATGAATGAACCAATTAGCAGGCCGGCCCGCCAGTTGAATAGCCCTGCTCCACATACTTGATTGAACCTTTGCTCCTCAGGTCTTTGTATCTGACTTTCTGAAGTTCCCGGTTTGATTAGCTTAAAGAAATTTATACAGTATGTTAATTATGAAATGACAATTTCTTAATTTTTTTTATYGAGTTTATTATTGAATTTCTGAAAACATGAGATTATGTTGATTTTACGGTAAAACATACGGAAAAATCAATACAATAATTCTAGTCCACTTCTTCAATAGTGGGACCTTGAGCGCTGCCTCTAGCTTGGCTGCCGCAGCTTCCTGATGCTGCTCCTTGGTACAGCTTCGTCACGACCGGCTTGCACACCCTCTCCAGTTCCTTTTGCTGATGCTCGTACTCATCCTTCTCAGCGAGTTGGTTGTTCTCCAGCCAAGAAATCGTCTGGTTGCATTTGTCAACAACCATCTTTTTATCCTCGTCACTAATTTTCCCTTTCAGAGCCTCGTCCTCAACACTGCTCTTCATGTGGAAGGCGTAGGACTCCAGAGAGTTCTTGGCTGCGATCTTCTCCCTCTGCTTGTCGTCCTCTGCTTTGTACTTGTCTGCGTCTTGCACCATCTTCTCGATCTCGTCTTTGCTGAGGCGGCCCTTGTCGTTGGTGATTGTGATTTTGTTTATTTTGCCAGTGCTTTTGTCCACGGCCGACACATTTAGAATACCGTTGGCATCAATGTCAAAGGTTACCTCGATTTGTGGCACACCTCTAGGAGCTGGTGGGATACCTGTGAGCTCAAACCTCCCAAGCAGATTGTTGTCTTTGGTCATAGCTCTTTCACCTTCGTACACCTGAATCAGTACTCCTGGCTGGTTATCAGAGTACGTGGAGAAGATCTGAGTCTGCTTCGAGGGGATTGTGGTGTTCCGTTTGATAAGAGGCGTCATAACTCCACCTGCGGTTTCGATACCTAAAGAGAGGGGTGCCACATCCAGCAGCAGCAAATCCTGGACGTTCTCCGAAGTGTCGCCCATGAGGATAGCAGCCTGGACCGCAGCACCATAGGCCACTGCTTCATCAGGGTTGATGCTTTTGTTCAGTTCTTTACCATTAAAGAAGTCCTGTAAGAGCTTCTGGATTTTGGGTATTCTTGTGGAACCACCAACCAGGACAATTTCATGGATCTTAGACTTATCCAGCTTGGCATCTTGCAGGGCCTTCTCAACTGGCTCCAGTGTTCCTCTGAAGAGATCTGAGTTGAGCTCCTCAAAACGGGCCCTTGTGATCGAGGTGTAGAAGTCGATACCCTCAAAC
>NW_013952405.1:6754514-6757340 GCF_001266775.1 Austrofundulus limnaeus
GTCTTGACACTTATGCTAATAAAAATGTTACCAACATAACGTTCAAATTAAACCACATTTTAAAAATTGTAATTAAAATTTTAAACAGCATTAAGTTTTTTAAAATTATTTCGTGTCCCAACTTTTTTAAAGACAGAGTTGAACATGATCAAAAAGGCACATTCATACCATGGCCTTAAAAGGCATCATCCATTCAGAAGGCTCTTCAGTGACAAAGATTAAAAGTGGAATGTGAGGGAGAAAATGGAAACTTGGTATTAAACGAAGGACGCAGATGGACAATGCTGCTATGGCTCTTGTCCTCAGAGATTTTCAAATTTCTTTCGAGGAATGTGCAAAGCCAGTTACCTTAAGCATGTGTCCAAGTAAAATAATCATGATCCTTTCAGGGGACAGTGTTGATTTGCAGCTTTACAAGCCAGAATTTTAAATATATTAAAACTCTAAGTCTATAATAGTTTTAAATAAACATTCAGTCATATTGTTTTTATAACTACTGCTATCTTTGTTGGATAAGTGGATGTTTTCTTTTCAGGGCCTGCATATAGATACTATTCAACAAGATTATTTCATGCATATAGTGTAAAATAAAACAAAACAAATCCTAAAACAATGTTCATACGAACACAGAGTTCGTTTTGGCTCAGCCTAAACTCTGCTTTAAGGAATGTGCCCGTAAAGTCTTAATGCCACCGACAAACAAAACATAAATGGTACAGTAATTTTTAGTTTCATATATACGGCCATTATTTGGCACTGTGTGTAAATAGAGTAAACAAACAAATCGACAGCTCAGTGATCAAGAAACGTAACAACAGCAACTAATTACACATCGACACATGCAAGCAGGCTGTTCTTTAAAAGACAAGACATAATGTTAGCTGATTATATATTGTCTATATGTATTACTCTGAAATATTTAACTCTACTTCTGAGATGCTATTTATTTAATAAGTTACATTCAGCTTAAGTAAAATAATTTCTCCATTTTGTAGCAGTTTGAGAAAAATAAAATAGATATCTCTGTTTATCCCAGGGACGAGTGTTCACTGAGTTTCAGACATCCTCATTAATACCTGCAAAAAAGAAGAAGAAGAAAATACAGAAATAAATACACCAAATAAATCACATTAAATCTCCTGTGGTTACAAAACAGGAGCTGTAAAAAAGCTAGACGCCATCGTGGTACCAACCTGTAATAATTAGGTTTGAAAGGGCCGTTCTTGTTGAGGCCCATGTACTTGGCCTGCTCGTCAGAAAGCTCCGTCAGGTGAGCGTCAAAGTTTGGCAGGTGCAAACTGGCCACATACTCATCTAAAAGCAGAGACAGGTTGTAATTCACACTTTCTGGATGTATAAAGCTCAGGATCTTTTATTCTCTGAAGGGTGTAGCTTTTTTAAATAGTCAAAAGGTGGCAGCAGTGAGCAACACTAAAACACAGTCAAGAGTTCTTACCCATTTTTTTGGGCAGAAGATAAACATCCTGTTTGTATCGTCCTTCTGGAGCATTATACAACTCAATCAAGGCCAGGGCCTGCAGACAACACAGAACCCAGGATGGACACAGTATACACAAGTAAGGACTGCAGATAAAACACACTTCTGCATGAAAAAGCCTCATACCTGAGTTGTAGCAGTGATAGACAACACAAACGTTGGCACTGTAGAGCAGCTCAGATTTAAGAGGCGACCCTGAGATTAAACAAAATCATCAAGTGCTTTGTTGATTTTGTACACAAACCAAATCTACATTTCTATTTTAGCAAATAAAGCCTCTTTTCTGCTGTTCTCAATCCTAAACCTTTGTGATGATTTACAGTAGTGCTGACGTTACCTCCGCCAGAAGAACAACCCTCTTTCCATCTGGCCAGATGATGTGGTCGACCTGAGAGCGAACCCTCTCCCAGGTCAGTTCAGGGCTGCGCAGACTTGCCTACGAATATAAGAAGACATAATCACCATTAAAAAAAGACAAAAGTTAAAAAGAACATTTCTACACTGATCAGTCAGAACATTAAATTATGTGTCGACAAAATTAGCCCTGAAAAGTCAAACAATGAAAACAACCTTTCTCAGGGTGTCATGTGGAGTCTGGTGAAATGCTTGTGGCCTCAGTTTTGAGTGGGGGTGGGGTGAAGTGGCTCAATAAAGGCCAACTGAACCACTCAGAGTCACAGAAACAAGGTCAACACTCTGTTCTGAACTGTTTTTATTTAGGGGGTCAAAACAAACAGGGTAGGCTTTTCTATACAGCTTTAGGTTTTTAACAAGGATTAAATTGACCTTGACCAAATTTAATCCTTGTTAAAAACCTAAACCTGTATAGAAAGGCCTACCCTGTTTGTTTTGACCCCCTAAATAAAAACAGTTCAGAACAGTGAATCAGTGTAGTGTCCTGTTTATTTTAAATTCAGGACAAAGTTCATTCTTATATAAAGCACAAGTCTTAAATTACACAGATCCACAATAATGGTGGAAATGACCTGTATTTATTCAAGATAGGTTTGGGCAATGTAGATATAAAAATTTATTACAATTTATTGTGGTATTTAACCAATAATGATTACTATGACGATTAATAGTTTCACTTGCATGTAGCTGAAATTGTGGCCTTGGTCCACATTTTCTGGCTTTCCTGATACTCTGGTTTCTGACCGTGTTTCAGTTGATTAAACAAGTCAGTAGGTTTAACGTTAGCATTAGTTGCTCCACATCATCACAAAGATTTAATTAATATCTGCCAATAGAGTAAAACAATTTTACTTGGTAAGATTCTTGAAATCACTTAATTTGACTCAATTTTTTCTTATTACAAGAATATATTC
>NW_013952405.1:6757522-6759856 GCF_001266775.1 Austrofundulus limnaeus
CTCTATGCAGCAAGTCCAGACCCTTGTACGAAGCAAAGTGAAGGACAGGGTCTGGTTTAAACCAGGTTAGTAAGTAATGGGTATCTTTGGAAAAACTTTCAGGATGGYAGTCATGTTCTGGAAATAGCCTAAAACGTGCCCTGTGGCTTTTGACTCACCCAGTGTACAGTATTTTACTATCATTTACTACATAAATTCAACTCAAACCCAAAGGTAATTCAATGTGCTTAACAAACCAAATATGTTAATAAACATCTGGCATTCCTTTAAGAAATGCCATGATTGATGCCAGAGTTTTACCTGCTTTAGGTAAACCTTGTAAATGACACTATCTCAATCTCATGCATGATCTTGCAAGATGTTTTAAGCTCTCAGAGTTATGTACTGGTGATGACTCTCGGCTCCTACCACATCAATTGTTAGCTCGATATCTGTAAAACGGACTGAGTTATAGTCACTCTTGTTTCAGTTAGTCACTTAACTGTGACTTTAAAAGGTAATCAGTCATAGAGGTTTCATTAAAATATATCCAGAAGTTTGTGAGATTTTTTGCTAACACAGTCAAAKTTGACACTAATAGCTAATTTGGAATTAGCTGTCTGACTTTTAAGGAATTCTTTATTCACTCAACTAAAACAGAATGAGTCAACTGAAATGTTTAATTTCATCCAATAAAAAATAAACTAATCTAAAAGCCTATTTAACTGCTGAAACTTTGTGATCATTACAGTAGAAATAATGGGTTTAGCTGCATGAGGCAAAGCAGGTAAAGTACCAGTGCAGGTAATGACCACGTCCATCTGCCGAATGACCTCGCTCAGCTTGACCACTCGGAATCCGTCCATACTGTATGGATAAAAAAAACAAACATTTGTATTAAAGCACAACACAGATAGAAATGTAGTGAAGCAGGTTTGGTGATGCAGCAGCCCTGAACAGTAACGTGTAGTGACTCACCACGCCTGCAGGGCACAGATGGGGTCAATCTCTGTGATGCAAACAATCGCTCCAAGGGCTTTAAGAGCTGTGCAGCAGCCTTTCCCCACCTACAGATTACAAAATCGTGCGATATAAAAGGTTTGCAGCTCCAACAGAAACAAATCCAGTCATTTCAGGTAATGTAAGAGTTTTTAAAACTTTGAAATGAGTCACCTCTCCATAACCACACACAACCACTTGTTTTCCGCCAAACATTATATCTGTGGTCCTCTTCAAGCTGAGAGAAGAGCACAAAATCTCAATCAGTTTGTGTCTTTACGAATCAAATACAGTCAAATTTATCCACATAGAAAATAATAATCAAGAGAAATAAATAACCAAACAGAATTTTTTCTGCTCACCCATCCAGGATAGACTCGCGGCAGCAGTAAAGGTTGTCAAACTTCTGCTTGGTAACAGAGTCGTTCACATTCATCGCAGGGACACACAGCTTACCAGCCTTWGACAGCTGGTATAATCTGAGAAGACAGATTACACAGACATTATGTATGTGCAAGAAAAGTCCTGCATGACTTTCCACATCTGGGTTGAACAAGCAGGGGTGAAGCTGTCTTGTTTCTCACACAGCCTGAAGACAAACCAGGCCAAAGTTTTTCATCATCATGTATCAGCGCTAACATGACTAATAAAACATCAGATACTGTTTCTGTTGACATACGGTCATCTGACAGCAGGTTCATTGAAAGCTTTGTTTTCTTCTACACAAATTCTTGGGAAGTTGCTTCACAAACACTAATTTGAAAACCATTCATCTCAATCTAAAACAGAGTAGAATCAAAAGTGCCATGAACAATCTTTGATCCTCCTTCTCCAACTCTTAAAATCAAAGCTCCAGCTCACCTGTGAACACCAGTGACACTCTCCTCTACGATGCCACGCACTTTTTTGAAGACACTGGGATACTTCTTGTACACCCAGTGAGTTAGATCTCCACCATCATCCAAGATCTGTGGAACAAAACACAAATCAGTCACAGCATTAAAGATCTAAAATAAAGAGCCGACTTATATGCTTTTAAAAAATGTCCAGCTGATACCATGTTGGCCTGCCAGCCCTCGGTGTTGACGCAGCGATCGATGCACCACCAGAAGTCATCCTCTGATTCACCTTTCCATGCAAACACAGCTACACCTGCAGCAATCCAAACACAGGGTGGTCACACACTATCAGCTCGTTAGCATGCATCACCGTGAAAGAAGAGGTGGGAAACGGCTGCTGCTTAGTCTCAAGTAACCTTAGAGTTCATTAAGGTTTTGTTGAACAGAGTATTTAAGACAAAATAGAAGAAACTTTTCTTCTTCTGTAGACTCTGAATATAAAAGGAGTTTTATATAT
>NW_013952405.1:6761462-6762577 GCF_001266775.1 Austrofundulus limnaeus
AGATAGATAGATAGATAGATAGATAGATAGATAGATAGATAGATAGATAGATAGATAGATAGATAGATAGATAGATAGATAGATAGACAGACTTCTGTCTGTTGTTCTTCTTTCATGTTTTATTTTTTTCCATTTAACATTATGTTGTGCTTTACAACTCTCATAATTCTTGATTTCTCGACAAAACTGGTATCTAACGACTTTTCTCAGACGTCAAATTTTTAAAACAAAGTAAGACGAACAAAAATCCCAGCCACAGAGGGGAGGTGATCTCACCGATCTCAGCGAGAGCAGCTGCCACCTCGTTTTGAGTGGAGTAGATGTTGCAGGCGGTCCAGCGACACTGGGCACCAAGAGCCACCAGGGTTTCAATCAAGACCTGAGAGGAGACGATAACGTATGCATTAAAACCCAGCAGCAGTAAGATGAACCTGCAGCTGACAGGACGGGGGGACKTACAGCTGTCTGAGCAGTTATATGGGTACAGCCCACTATCTTCGCCCCGGCCAGAGGTTTCTCCCCCTGAGCCCTCTTCCTCAAGGAAATCAGTGCAGACATGTCTGGTGTTGGAAAAACACAGCACAGTTAAAAGGTAACAAGTTTTTTTACCAGTTACTGCCCTAAATTGGTCACAAGTGTACATGTATTTAACCCATAATAACATATAAACAAAATGAAGAAAATGTGCAGCAGCTGGTCAATCAAAGAAAGTCATTTTTTAATGTTATCGTAGACGACTGAATTATAGATGAAAATAACTAAGTAGACAGAAGTTGCTGGTAACGAAGCAGTTTGTTGCAAGAATGGAAACCAATCCAGCTGTTTGTGGATTAAAACCTCATAGTGGCGTTAGTGAGAGGGTTTAGTTTTGGTTGAATGAAAAGTGAGAAACTGGGTTTAAAACAGGAAACTGGCTGAAMAGTAGCATCAGTAATGAAACAACTGTTGTCACTTAAGTTTTGGACTTTTACAGAACAAAACAGAAGCACACTAATTTATATCTCTAAACCTAACTCGTAACTTAAACATGGTGTTCCATCAAATTAGGACCAGGCTTTGGTCCCCAATAAGGACTACTGGTCCTGAAAGTTCCTAATAAGGCAACAAAAATCAGA
>NW_013952405.1:6762862-6785592 GCF_001266775.1 Austrofundulus limnaeus
CACACACACACACACACACACACACACACACACACACACACACACACACAATCTGCTTCATTTTTTGAGTTACCACTTAACCTAACTGTGGGAGGAAACCGGAGTACCCAGAGAAAACCCACTCATGCACAGAGAGAACGAGCAAACTCTACCCAAAAAGGCTCCAGGCCGGGAATCAATCCTCACTGCGAGGCAGCAGCTCTAACCACTGGTCTACCATGCCACCATTCACATATGAAATATTAACTTATTAAATAAAACTGAAGAGGTGAGTTAATCAAAATAAGATCCAAACCAGACCACCTGTGAGGGAGGTCAGACCTACCTTGCTCTGCAATTTCAATCTCTCGCCGGCCAAACTCGGCCTGCTTTATGTTCTTCACGCAGAAGTCGGTGCTGCCGTGGGAGTTGACCTGCGCTTTGTCCCGCGGGGAGGTTTCATCATCTGAGCTGTCGGTATAAGATGCAGCTGGGACACGAAGAACACAAAAGATCACTTTGGTGCTCGAACACACGAGGGAGCCAATTATCAAACACATCAAATCTACTGAGTGAAAAGAGGGAGCTTGTACTTCCTGTACCTGTGTACAGGTGTGCGTTGACCTGCTACATATGATTTGCATTTATAAAGAAGCATGTGGCCTAAAAAATACCTTCAAAATATACATCTAAAAGTAATAATTCTGTGAGTATTTACCTGAGCTGTAGCTGTCTGTGGAAGACTGTGAGATGGACCGCGAGAGAGAGCGGCGGCCCGCTTTAGTGGGAAACTTGCTGAAYTCCTGTTTGTCCTCCGCATTCGCAAACTGAATCTGAAGATACGAGATAAGACAAAACAAAGATTKAAATTAACTCTTTGTTTGGATTTTGGTTTGAGTTTGAACAAATTAAGGCTAATCAGGGAAATCGGGTGGATGAGAAAGAGCAGCAGCCTCACACAACAGTGATGCTGCTCTGTAATGTGTTACATAAAGTGTTTATACTCTGATTATATCATTTGGGCTCATTGTGCTGTTTCAGGCACAGAACTCTCCTTTATTTAAAAGGGGGGAGGAAATCTGCTAGTTTTAGGAAAGCACAGGTGGAACAGGAAGCTTATTTTTAGATGTTCTCTCCTGTTCTGTGATTTATGCTTTATGTTCAAATACACAGGCTTGAGTTGTTGTTAGATGTGATTCATCGTGTTAACCAAATCCTTCAAAGAGCCCAAGATCAAAGATCTGGAAACACATGAAACGGATCAGAAAACGGTTAGCATGTCTATTTGCTAGCCTAGCATTTCATAAGAAAGCTCTAGTCTTCAAATTTTGGAGTTTTGTAAGTAAATCAATTTGACAGTTATTAAAACACTTTACAGAAACGGGCACTAAAGGTGCCGATTAGTGGTCACGTGATGTCCTTCTTAATTTGTTTTCCACTTTATTTTTATTAATTTAACTCCATCAGTGTGACAAGACAAGTGATGGTGAAACAAGACTCCTTCTGTGAAAGAACTTAATTGTATCACAGCACAGCCTGAAGCCTGATCAGGTGTTTCAAAGATAAAGATTTCTGCTTTTCCAAGAATTCCTCCTCTCATCCTGGTGGCTTAAGAGTCAAAATCCACRATCAGACTTTGATGTTGTCTGTCTGTCAAACAGAACAGTTTCATGTCATAACAGTCTGAGTTATGTACTCATGATTGTTGCCTGCAGAATTCCTTGCAACATTTTTTTTCCCATGATTGTTCTGCCCCCTTGGTCTTTTTTTAATTTCTCATCATGTGACTTTTCTTTCACGGCGGAGTGAGAATGTGACTTTATAGCTCGTGATTAAAGATCCACGCACAGTTAACGCTGCAATTCCTGAGTCATTAAATGTCTTCATTCATTGAGTCAGTGCTTTCACGTTCCCTCTGTCCCTTATTTCTATCATCCACAACATGTGTTTGGAGTGCAAACTAACGAGCGGGCTGACAGAGTTGACACAACACACAGGAGATGAATTAGGGGCCACACAAATGTTAGACTAACAACAAGATGGGTAAGATTTGGTCATCACTGTAGCACATACACCGCCTAATAAATATCATGACATTTTATTTAAAATACCAGAACTTTTATCTCTACTTGCTTTAGCCCACAGTCCTAACTGCAATCAGTATTTACACATCAAAGGTCCACTGCAAGAGTAAAAAGACACTCAAGAAGCTGGGGAGATGCAACAAACTGAGCAGATCTCTGCATGTCTTTGTTTTCACAACTGAAGGGTAGAACCGGTCTCAAAACAGAACATTTAGTTTTACTTTGCATCGGTTTAGTCAAATTTCAGCAGTTTGAAGTCTCTTTTCTCAGTTTAGCAACATTAAAATGAGACAGTGCTTCTCTTCAGGTTACAGTGAATAAAACATTAGATTGGTCTAACTGATGATGAATTACTCAGTGAACTGAATAAAGTTCAAACACTGCCAAATGATGAAGTCTCTAGGATAAATTGAATTTAAAGTTTTTTTTAGTAACTCATGGAAAACAGAAAATAAAAACATAGAAAACTCATGCCGAGCCATAAGTAACTTGAGATTTCCAATAAGTTGTACATCAGCAGTAACTCACCCKCTCTCTGGCATGTCCATGTTTGTGTGCCATAGCTGCCTGCTACCGCCCGCTGCTCCCTCCAGTTTTCCAGCCTACCTCTCTGAGCCTCTGTGTCCTCTGTGTGATGGTACCAGGTGTCCCTGATGCTATTATCCCAGAACACTCCCAGGCAGAGCAGGGGGAGGTTCCCACCTATTCCCGTGATTTCTTATGGCCAACCTGGACCGAAGTGAAGGGAGGTGAAGAGAGGCTCGCACAGGAGAAACTTCAGCTTCTTCCAGTCTACCCTTAACAAACACTTGCTAAGGTCCTTATGGTGATCCTTTTAGACAGGTTCTAACAAGAAATAAAATAAAATCCAATCCGCAGACAAGCTTACATTTTCAGCGTGGTTTTTTTTTTTTTTTTTTTTTTAATTGGAGCACTAAATGCAAAAGGGGATTGGCAGGAGGAATTAAACCCTGTCTTCATTAGCCTTCTGCTGCATCAATAGGCATCCCTGTAGTTCCTGCAGCTAAAAATACCCTTTCTCTGGCAGATATCACCAGGTCACGGACTTAAGCTGTAGAGTGTGTGACTGTCGGTCAGTGGCRTAAAGACTCAATGTGGCTCTGACATGAGGCAACACTAACTACTTAACCAGACACCACTAGAGCTCTAATGTACCATCTAGCTCAGCAAGTGGAAGACACACTGAAGCATGAACGACGTCACGCAAGATTCAAGTCAAGCAAGTGAAGCAGAAGCAAAGCGCCACAAACAGCCGCACATCTTAGTCTGTACGCCTGTTTAATCAACGCACGCATGACCGCTAACAGCATTGTGCAAAAAAAAATAAAAAATACACTATGGTAATCCCTCTTTCCTCTAAGAGTACATGACCTCTAGTGGAAAATATAACTTCTACTGATTACCAAGAAAACACACAACCCACAGTATCAAATGCAATGCCACTAATTAGATGAATTTATCTCATATAAAAAAGTAAATGTCAAAGTTCTGATGAGAAATACCGTATTGAACTCCTTATGACCTGATAAACAAGAGCCAAAATGTACATGTCACGCTACTCGAGTTTGAAATCCTAAAATCTTGACAATAACCCATCACACTGAAGGACGCAATATTTAACAGATCCTAGACCATACAAGTTTTTACTGCAGGAGAATTACGTCCATCACAAGGACCAGACAGAGCARTCAGTCCAACAATGAATGGAAATTAAATTGATGTTCTATTGTAGCCGGCATATACTTGGAACAGAGACTGAGGTAGATGAGGAAAAGGAAACAGYCGAGGAAGTCCTTGTGGCTGGAAAGAATGACGGTCGCAGCAGCGGTCACACCGCATGACTTTCCCAGAAAATGTGACCCATGATGGCAAAATAAGTCGCAATTAAGATTTACAAGTGTAAATCGAAAAAAGCTTCACAATGATAGGATACATAATTTATTGAAATTTGACAGTTTGTGACTAACAACATGCTAGTTTTATTTACAAGAGTGTGCGTTTGAGAACTAAATTATAATTTGTCCGGCGTGATGTCATGAGAAATTAGATTTGAAAAGAGAAATCCCCAAGTTTTGCAATGATGTCAAACAATGCAAGCCGTCAGAGAAACATGGTCAATTTTTGAATGAATGAATGAATGAATGAATGAATGAATGAATGAATGAATGAATGAATGAATGAATGAATGAATGAATGAATTCTTTATTGATCTCAATGGGAAATTTTAAAGAAAATCAAAAACATTTGTTGGGAAATGCTGATTTCAAGTTAGATTAAACTATTTCAGTTTGGTGTCTTGATGAACTCATTTTTGCACAAATCTCAGTTATGATTAAGTTAATATTTTTACAACTTTTGTGCTGCATTCCTGTGAGAACTATTACTCATTTTTTTTCAGCACAGGTCCCAAATTCCTGTCACTGCTTGATATTTGTCGTAGGTCGTCTTTGGTTGAGTGAGTGCTGATTCAGCAGACACTGATTCATACTCACAACCAACGATTTTCTTACTATTTTTTTCCACAGTAATTTTTTTTTTTTATCTAAGAATTGTAGTGTGAATCTGGCATTTTGGGGTAAAAATATAGAAAGCTCGGGTTCATACAATGAGAAACGAGTTTTATTTCTCAATTTGGTGTCTTTTGAACACATTACATAAATAATATGAATTGCCTAAACTTTCTATGAGCTCAAGAAAGAAATTTGATATTTATTTATAGTTAGTTGGACCAAAAGCACCACAGTAATTTGTTTTTTTCCACAAAGGCCCATAAGAAGAGTTACATAAGAGCTTGATATCATTAATTTATAGAGTCCTATTATATAATGCATAATAAAAAAACATTTGAATGAGACTTATTTTAATTTCTTATTTTCTAGATGAATCTAGACCTCTACTTATTAAAAGAAAACAAAGACAATCTCTTTCACTCATAAATCTCTGCTATATCAGCAAATAAAAAAAATGATATATTGGAGAAAAACACAGAAGATGAAAACATTTTTTTTCTGAAGCAGCCCACGCCCACAGGGATCAGGAACAAAATGATGATGCACGAACAGCTTCAAAGTGAGTAAAACACATTACCAGGGGGTTGAATTGCGTAACAGCTGAATATATTCAAAGAGAGAGCTGCAGCGAAGTGCTGGGCTTCTTTGACTCATGCACTCATTTCCAGTTTGAACCATTGATTGCGTTCACTTTACTAATTGCACATTTCGACTGTGGGGCAGTGCCTCCTGTGCTTAACAGACTAAATTCGTTTTGTTTGCATTTAGTTCCTAGATATTAGCAAGTTTTATTTTATTATATTTTTATAAACCTTTGCAGGAGCTGTTTTATTGCATTTTTTTTCCATGCAAACATGTTTCAGGCAAACTCTAGGCTCTGACATTTATTCATAACACACTGGTTTGTTTTTATAAACCCGGAGCACATTCCAGTCATCCAATATGTTTTCAAACCGGCTCCCTGAGGCTCACAGTCGGCACGAAATTGTCTGTTGTTGGACGGGGGGTCTGAGGGGTTTGAGTCTTGCTGCTGGGAAAATACATAGTTCTTTTCTTTTGGTTCGATTTTTGTGGACAAATATGAATAAAAAAAAATACAAATACAACAAAAGGAAGATAAGAGAAATATGTTGTTGGTTACTTTAATGTGATTAGTGTGAACTGTGACTATTTTTATTAGTGTACGAATAGAATCTTTATAGGAACAGTGAGGAAAAAGACAGTGTGTTTTTATTACATTTATTAAGTTTTTTTCTTCAATAAAAGAAAGTGTGTTCTGTTGCCTGTTGAATTGTCATCTTTCTAACTTTAACACAAGCTGCCATAATTATAATTATTTTCAATAAACATGAAAATATATGGTTCTAMGATATTCACGGATTTTCAATCTGCCTCTCTAAAATGTGAAATTACCAACGTTCATGTTATAGTTTTGTTATGGCCTGAAATTCTTAAAATATTTGACAAGACTTTCAAAAAAATTTGACAATGGTAAAATTATCAGTCAAGTAGCACCAAAAGTTATGATCTGCCTCTGTTGATGATTACCTGTTCTGGGGGTCCTTAAGGCCTGCCAAAACAAATAATTTTGAATCMCCTTTTGCTAATTTATGTATCACTTACATAAATTAGCAATCACTCTGTAGTWACAGTAAGTGGCAGACCATCAAATTAGTTGCTTGTTTTTTTTCATCAATAGTTTCACCTTTAACTACAGAGTTCCCATAAAAAGGCATAAGAAAAAGCAGGAAAAATCCAAACATAAAAGAATAATAAAGTTCTGTTTCGGCATTTGTGTGTAAATTTGACACRTATTAAAGAACAATTTAATGTGAGAGTTCAAATGAAAATGACCAGAGAAAGAACGCGATGCAAGCGCCTGAAATTATTTTCCTCCACAGCCGTGCTCAACCTTGGAGGTGAGGTGAGGAGCTCCATCATCCAGCAGCAGCTCTTCACACAGCAGAAGTGCTTCGGGCATCTGATGCCTCCTGGGCGCCTCCCTCTGGAGGTTTTCCAGGAACGTCCCACAAGGAGGAGACTCCAGGACAGACCCAGAACTCACTAGAGGGAATAAATCTCTTCCCTGGCCTGAAAATGCCTTGGATCCCCCAGGAGGAGCTGAGAAGAGGGACCTGGGTTTTCCTCCTGGACCTGTTGCCCTGTGACCTGACCACTGAATAATGGCAGAAAATAGATGAATGGACGGAGTTTAAATGATCCAGAGATGTTTGGTATCTGGTACCAACAATAACAGCTGTGTAATCAACCTCTTCTAAATAAAAATCACTTCAATATAACTATCTTTGTTTGGTAATTATGGTAATTACTCATTTTATTTTATTTTTTTGAAAATGTTAAATTATTTTCCACTTTTTAATAAAGAAGTTCCTGTTGTGACTTCTGAAAAGCTGCACCAAGAAGTTAATTGTGGAGAGATAAATTAATAAATATGAATAAGTGCTAATTAAATTCATCCATTTTCTGTAGCCGCTTCTCCTTTCCGGGTCACAGGGGAGCTGGTATCTGTCTCCAGCAGTCGCTGTACGAGGGGCGGGGGGGACACTCTGGACGGGTCGAAAGTCCATCACAGGAACACAGAGACAAACAACCATTCACTCATACTCACACCTAGGAATGATTAATTAGAATCATGTGAAATAAGTTTACTGGATACCCCAATGAGCATTAAACTAAACTAAAACTGAGCAAAATGAATTGTTCTATAGTTTCCTTGTTTTGCTGACACTGGCAGAATAAATCATCTATGTAGGAGGATAATCTCAGGATATGGGTCCTTTTCATTTCCACTAACCTACTGTGTCAACAATGTGGCACAACTACATTAATGGACTGTTTACAAACATGATCATGCTGCATGAGCAAGCCCTCTGATTGGCTAAGGCACCTGTCATGTACGCTTTTAAAGCTGGATGACTAATTTCTGTATTAGACTGTGTGTAATAATCACTCAGAGCTGAAAGGTGATGGTGGAATAATGGGCCTCATGCAAGAACTGTTCGTATGCACAGATTTGTTCTTAAGTTGTGCGTACGAGTGATTTAGGAGAATTTGTGGCATTCACCAATGTTTTCGTATTCTAAGATTTTTTTCAGATACGAACAAAATTCACGAGTGGTCCAGACCTGTCGTATATTTTACAAGCAGTCAGTCTGCTGTTATCCAGACGGGTTTTCTTCACTAATAACTTTATATTTCGTTATTTAGAAAATATTTCGAGTTGAAAATAAATCACACTCCATAATTATGTTGGCAGTAGGTTATTCTGTTTGAACTGGAATTAGATTTTGAAAGGGTTTTTCTTTATTACATTTCATTAAAGTTCATTGTGTGTGTATCAAATAAAGTTTTTAGTACGTTACAAATGTTTAGTTCAAGATGTGTTTTCAACAGGAACATGTCAAGCAAACGGATGGGAAAATGCTCTCAAGGCCTTTCTGTAAGATAAGGTTAGTTTGGCTGCCATGAGACTGCTTGTGAAGCAGTTTCTGTGAGATTAGGTTATAATTAATGATCGAAACCATCATTTCTCCACATTCTTGTAAATTTCCACTCTCAGGTGCAAAAAACAAGTGTTCATTGTTCCTCCTTAAATAACGTAACCCCAGCAACAGTGTTTTCATTGGCTTCTGTGTTTTTGATATACTCCAGCAAATGATGTGTTGATTCGCTGTTTTACTTGTGACGCAACATTTACGTATTTTAATAAAARRACTGATCACGSCCACGGAGGTCAGAACTTCTCTGGACTTGCTGAGCTTTCGAGCAAAAGTTAAGTAACGAGAACTTCTCCTCTTTGCAAAGTGAATCTTAAAAAATCTCACTTGCCTCTGTTGTCATTGATTTAATGTTCGGGGGGTTGCTGTGTTTTTTCTGAGTTCTAGGTTAAAAAAAACCGAACAGATTTTAACGACATAAATTGATTAGATTAAATTGTCTTTTAATGCTGTTGTATAACACTACAATATTAATATGAAGATCTCAAACTAAAAAACAACTTAAATTACGCATTAACTGAAGTTTGGAGACGTTTTAAAATGCGTCTTTTCAGAACCGCATCTGTCACTTGCGACCGCATGGAGTGGGGAGATGGCCGGTCTGGGTGGGTGGGGAGTGGTAGCTGTGCGCAATCACCCTTCTTCTGAATAAATGTAAACACAGTAACACAGTTTGTTTACACTTAAGTTAAAAAATATTTGACCAAAGAAAAACTGGAGCTGGATTAGAGAGAGATGAATATGATTTATATTTTTATTTCTGTGACTGTAACGACCAACAGGAGACACATTAACAGCGCATTTCATTCCTTTAAGCAGCTCCTTTAATTCCACATGACGCTGCTAAAGAGAACAATTTTTTTTTTCTCAATCTCGGAGAGCAGGACTACAATCTCCGAACTCGTAAAGTTCTTCTTTTTTACTTTGCGATGTCATTTATGAATGGACACTTCCTGGTATGTGGGGCAGGAAACATAGGCTGTGTCCAAAACGGCAGGACGGGTTCTCCGAAGGTCGAATTTGTCGGCCGCATACGTCACAGCGCCGCAACGAAGGACTTCCAAAACCGAAGACTCCTCCGTGCATACGTCCTTCCTTTGGCCCGAATCGAAGGACAGGTCTGATGGATCCTTCCCGGCCCAGCATATCCCATAATGCATTGCGGCCCGACCGGAGATTTTTTTATGCTAGTAATGGTGGACGAAGCGAGAGAAAAGAATACATTTTAAATAAAAATATGGTGATATAAAAATTTAAAAAATTAGCGGTTGTAATTTCTAATACTTTTATCATTTGTATGGACATGTTTTTAAATATTATTTTTTCGTCATAAAAAACGCGAAATAAACATGAACCTACAGCGGGTCAGTTAGTTCTTCAAATGATACTTTTAAGTTAATTTTATAGTTTTGTGATATTAATAATGCTAATGTATTGATAWTTTTCTAGTTTTGATTTAAGTTTGCTTGTTTAGCGTCATCACAGTTGATAGGTGACATGACTTACGCCGGGGTAAGGAGGGGCGGCTAGACCGTCCAAATTCACAGCCTCTTTTTTTCCGGTCTTCCTGGTCTACCAAGGACCCGGCCCGCCGCAACCGGGAAGTCTGGGTCCTCCGGAGGACCCGGCCTGTCGTTTTGGACACAGCCATAGCCTTATATGGTTTTTTTGGGGTGGTAATTATGTAAATAACCTCCCCTCGTGCACGAGCAGCTGGATACGAACAGGTGGAAATTACGCAGCTCATTTACACACTTTTCCTGAAGATAGAAGAGTTTGTTGAATCTGACGTGACATGTTCGTATGAACAAAAGTAAGAGAAATTTAGGATAAGAATACGAACATGTTCTTGCATGAGGCCCAATGTTTTACTAGTGTTTGCACGAGCGTGTGTACTTGTGCCTGAGACAGAGTGAGGACAGTCGTGTTTTTACCCAACAAAATGAGGTCATTTTTGGAACGTTAGGACATTTTCCTGATCCTCACTTTTTT
Organism: Austrofundulus limnaeus; assembly: GCF_001266775.1. Classification (NCBI taxonomy): domain Eukaryota; kingdom Metazoa; phylum Chordata; class Actinopteri; order Cyprinodontiformes; family Rivulidae; genus Austrofundulus; species Austrofundulus limnaeus. The sequence goes on from NW_013952405.1 coordinate 6,772,967, forward strand.
CCCCGCTTTCTTTTCAGTTCTGCTGTGAGCTACTAGTGAAGGTTAGAGGTATGGTGTAAATTAAGTTTTGGTTAAGGTTAGGAATAGACTAGTAATGGTGGGTCAGGGGTCAGGATCAGGACTAGGTGTGAAATGAGTGTCGGTAAGGTTTAGAGGGCAGTTAGGTGTAGAGTAGAAGCTTTACAAGTGACTGGAAAATGAATGGAAGTCAATGCAAAGTCCCCGAGAGGACAGAAGGACAAACGTCTGGGTGTGTGTGGGTGTTTGTCTTTAACCAAAATATCTCATGAATCAGAACCACTGGGCACATTTCTATGAAATGCTCAGAAATTAATCATTAGATGAACAGCTGACTAATGTTTGGAGTAAACTTAAATCAAGATTGGCTGCCATAGCAAATAGACACTAACATGAAATTGGGTGTGGCAGTAACTGATAATGATCCCCTTAAGCACTAAAACAATAATAGAAGATCTTGGCTTCAATATTTGAAATAAACTATTTGGAGTCAACTGTGTCTGTTAGCAAAATATCTCATGAACAAATAATCATATTTTGGTTAAACTTTAGGAAACCAATCACTGGATGAACATCGACAACTGATTAACTTCTGGAGCTAATCTAATTTAAAATGCCCCCCCACAGCCATCTTACCTTAACAGAAAAACAGCTGTATTTTGGTCAGTTTTACAGATATTTAGCTAAAAATTGATGTGACAGTAACTGGGTGTCATTCACAACATTTACTTCTGTGACACCACATGAAATTGCACATCTTTTTTTTTTTTTCAAAGCTTGACCAAAACAGCTACAACTCCATCATGTCTAAACTTAAGATAATCTTAGCTTAAAACTCTGCTATGAAAGGCAGCAAACAAAATGAGTTTCTTTAAGGATAGATAGGCTTTTTGATTTATAACTGTGGGCCAGTTGGAATGAGCTCACAGGCTGAAAATGGCCCAGGAGCCACCAGTTGACAAGAAAAACCTGATGGACAAAGAAAATATAAGAGTTTGCAAAGACAATAAAATGTAGTTTCAAAAAAAGATGTCGCATTTCCTTCACAGTGTAAACTGTGAGAAACACAAATGACATGTTTGAACTGGTGTTGATCCACTGCCTGTTCCCAGCTGCCTCACTCAGTGGTGGGTCTGTAATCTGAACAGACACCTGAGGAGGGTCTGTTAGTCTAATGTCATTGTAGAACAAGAATTCAAGGTCTTTTCCCACAGGTGTTCAGTCCCTTTCTTTAAAGGCTGTTCTTTGTCCTAACTGGAAATGCCCACACACATGCACATCTAAACACTGCCATAAACTAACACTGYAAACATGGACTAAGTTTATTGTACATTTTGAAGTCAAACAAGTGTCTTTGGAGAAAATCTATAGTTATGTTGAGTTTCATTTGTTTTCCCTCAAACATATTATATTAAGTCCCACATACTTAGTGTGCAGACCCTACCTCACCCACCCTTCATGTAAACTCAGTTATGTTAATCCATCCACTTGGACTGGGGCCTTTAATAAATTTAATTTATACATATTTTCTGAGTACATGATGTTGCTTCTATTACTGCATCAGATACAAACAGGAAGGCTGAGTAAAAATAAAGATCTTATCAATAAACCAGTTGTGTCACAGTATACTCGGTATTAATGCTGAAATACCAGAAACTTGCAGTTGTATGTATGGAGGTTTAATTTTAACCTGCCTCGGTGTCCTGTATCAGTCCACTGCAGCCCAGTTCTGCGCACCAACGTGAGTTTTATCCGCCTCACATGTGACCGGCCGCCTGCCTGATCTCTGCCCAATGGCAGTGAGTGATGGCGGGCATCACGTTCCTTACCTTCTTCACGGATTTCAGCGTCGGGACTGCGGTGAACGCCGCAGAGGGCATCTCGCCGACGTTCATGTTCACGTCGCTGCTGTTCTTGCTGACTGTCAGCGCCGAATATTTCTCCGCGACGTTCTCCGTCTCTTTCACATATTTGGTGCCTTGCTTGACCTCCGTCGTCATKCCGTCCACCGCCGAGTCCGTCATCGCATCCATTCAAAGTGATCCTGAAGGTGAAGAAAGTGGAGTTCTGACTGGCGCTGCTCGTCGTATTCGAGCTCTCTGGCTTTTGAGGAGTCAAAATTAGCGGAAGCAACTGAGCTACCTTCGGAACCGGGTTATGGCTTCTGTTTTTCTCCGTCAGAGAAAAGAGCGGTTCAAGCTGTCGTTTCGGTCCTGCTGCTGCTGCTCTTCGGCCGAAGCATCTCTGGGAAGGGGGCGGTTTAGTTGGGACTGTCACCTGAGGACAGAGGCGGTATGTAGGTGGAATCAACCAGTCWGCGCCGACCGGTGGACTGAAAGGAGGAACGGCCAAAGCGTACTCGTTACCTGTAAAAAGGGTAGTTCCTTGTAATTTTCGGTACTTATTAATTTGCGCAGGCGTAGAATGCCATTAGCGCTGCCAAGGAGGCTGAAAACAAGCCCCGCCCATCCTAAGATATGATTGGTTGGATGCGCTACCATTTCTCGGCTTCTGATTGGCAGAGCTTGTGATAATGATATACCTGAAGGGACTGCTCTGGGACAATCCTTTGTTTTTTGTCCTTCAGTGTTAAATTCTCCCTATATTTTCCCATAATGTTGCGTTAGACAGTGAATGCATTGTGTTCTGTTGCTATTACCGCTGTTGTCACTAGAGGACGCTGCTTTAATAGTGTAGGGCAGAATAAATTGTTAAAAAGTAATTCATATGTATAAGCAAATAACCTGAATGCATAAAATTACCTGAGTTGTTTTTTTTCCTCCCATGGCTTCAAAAATTAGCTCCATTGACTTTGAGCCAGACTTTGTCAAAGAAGCCAAGTTTGGCCATTAAAGAGCAGTTAATTTGCATAGATTTAAGAAGTCAGTTGAAAGCTAGCTAAGTATTTATTTTACACATACTATGTTTTTTGCTCTTGAGAGTAACGTTTGTGTAGTCAGTTGTTTGGATGATAACATTAATTTGACCAGTACTTTTCTGTAGCATTTTACACTAAATATTTATTTTTAGGTTTCAACAGCATGAAAAACGACTGAGAAATCTGGAACCAATGTCGAAATGTCTTGTTTTAAAACATGRCGTAAAATGTCACCACTTCCTTTCTTAAACACTTTAATAAAAACTGTTAAGTTTAACAAGGAAATCACACGATAGTCTTTACTTTAAGTAAAGCCACAACTAACTTTGTGTAACTTACTAAAAATTTATTAACGTTTCATGAAAACAATTTCAACCCACTTAACATTATAAAAATAACATTAACTGCATCTGATGGATTTTAAAAAACCCTATTTAATTAACTACAAGGTAGGAAAAAAACACCTAGATGACTTGATGAAAAATCATCTACTGTTCATGAATATAGTGTCTAATTTGATGCAATGCCTTTTTTATATTTTTTAGGCAAAAAAAACACTTTGTCCAACTATAAACTGTATAAAATGCATTCACAGAGCTGGTACGTATCCACTTCAACATTTTCAAATAACTCAGTTTTTGCTCAGTGGATGAAGGCTGGGATTCAGGGAAATACACAACGTATTCRGTTTTAAATAATTACATTTTCATATGAAGGGAATCCTTTAAATCACACAGAACAACAGCGAAGTGTAAACCATCAAATGTTTTTAGAAAATTGGTACCATTCACATTTTTACCAGAGGATGGCTTCAGGAGCATCATTCCCTCTGTGTGACTGGTTGCCAATAAATCCACGTTTCTTTTTAGTCCAAACAAAAAAAAAAGTAAACATTGCTGGGGTTTCTTTCTATTCAACCAGGTAAGTATAGCACGATAACGTTGCCCCTCTAAATGAAGAAGACCAGAGGAGTCCACTGGCTCTGTGATGACTCAGCCAGCTCTCTGAAAGACCAACGAGAGGAAAAAAAACAGTAAAATAACTGTTGGGTCTATGGAGGCAGACAGGACTATAGATGAGTTTGTCAGACGGTTAGCTGGCATGAAGAGTCTCAGTCAGGGCAGAGTTCCGATTAAAGTCACAGTGTTGCCGACAGTGCTACGAGACTCGGATCATCTGAGTCACTGTTTCCTCCGACGCCGTCTGGCCAACTTCCTGCTGCTGCACCAAGAGCACAAACAACAAATTTTAAAAAATATTTAAAAAACTTAGAATACAACATATTCGTTTAAATCTATATTTTTATACTTGGAGACTTGAAATCCTTGTTCCAGCTCAGCGCCTTACTTGTGCTAGGGCCAAAATTTCTTCCTTTTCTTTAGGAGAAAAAAATCGACCTCCGTCCCCTCTCTTACGCTGCATCGCATGACGGTGGCGAGACTCGTGTAGGTATTTCTGCCAGAGAGAAAACGTGTTTGTCCACTGCAGATTTAAAGCCACAATAGTTGTCAAAATACACATTTTTCTATGTTTTTGATTTGAATTGTAAGAATTTTTTATTCTTCTGCTGCCTTTCATTTTGTTTTATTTGTACTGTTTTATTGTGTGAAATGTTTTATTTGTTTTTAATGAAATGAATAAATAAATAAAAACATTTTAAAAAAATTGTTATTTCTTACAACTTCTACATCAATAAATGATTGTTTGGGGATTAATGTAACTTAAACTCTAAGGTTTTTGTACATTAGAAAACAGATTTTTTTCTCTGATTTAAATGACTATTTGAATTACTACTACGTCTGTCTCTTACTGCTTTTAGTCATCTCTGATCTTCAGATTCAAACAGAARAAATTTAACTTTTTGCTTTTAACCTGGACTCTCTGATTCCATTAATGTCCCGTCGTCTCCATTTACATATGAGGATTTTACCGACTCATTAGCTATGTGATACTGTCTAAAGTCTACTTGTCAAATGTAAACAACTAACTTGTAACTGTTGGCAACAAGCCATGRCTCCTCACATTTGGCTCATTTCTTACAAATGATGTGGTACTTTTTATAGTGAACGATGAATATTTAGAGGTTATTTATGTTACACCTGTGCAAAAGGTTCTAGTAAGAAACATACATTTTGCCTATTTTGACTGATATTTTGATGTTAGCATTAAAGATTAAGTCATTTTTCTTAAAATGTCCACAGAATACTCCATCACAAGTTTAAATTTCTATTTTAGAATAAAAAAATGCGCACACATGTTTCTGCAGAACTTTGTCTCTCTCTACATTTTTTAAATCCAGGTTTCTTTAAGGCTCTTCTCTTAAAACAAATTAAAGTACTTAAAAAAAACAGAAGCATTGGGCAGTATTGATCTTTTTCAAATCTTTAGATRATACCACGATATAGCGTATTACCAGGACAGGGCAGAAAAGGGCGGGGCATAGGAGGTGTATGGTTTGTGGTGTGTTGGGTTATTTTCTCCCGCTCTCATTGTCTCTCCATCGCCACAGAACTTCAACCCAATTTTGAACTTGCCAAAAGAAAAGGCCTGACAAACTTTAACWAAGTGTGTGATCAGGTACAACAAAGGTGACATACCCTCCTTTCTTTAGGAATCTTGCCTTCAGCCTCCAGCTTGGCTCGGGCCTGTCTCCTCTTCAGGATGCGGTGGTACTGTTTAGCGTTGACGTACAGGGGCTCCTCCTCGAGCATTTCGGCCCCTGGCAGGGGGATACGCTGCATTGTTGGAACTCCGCCTCCTCCAGGCACCATCTGATAGAAGACGTGACACAAACAGGCATGTGGTGCTTAACACCTTTAGTGTGTTAAATAAAAAAATCCTAACAAAGAAGCATGAGAATGTAAATGACTTTGCTCTACGATGTAACACTACAACTATTCCGTCATGTGCTACCATAAAAATGTTTTTAATGCAACAACTTAGATTCAATAGCTGGCTGATTCTGAGAGGTCTGTTGATTAGGAACTGAATCATGTCCATTTTTGAGAACCAACACAAGCCTCAGAGGTGGATTCAGGTGTTGGTAACATTTAACTTTTAGAGGTATTGAGAGAAACATGATATTAATAATGATTTGCTCATTTTTTTCTTTTTTAAGAGCTGTGTAATTTCAGAAGCACTGAAATTTTCAGAATGATAAAAATTCTAAATGTTGGGTTGTTTTGAATAATAAATAAAAAAACATTCTCAATCCACATAAACTTTGTGAGAAATGACAAACATACTTAATTAAACTGAAAATTAACGATAATGTTGATCAAACAAAAACAAAAGACTGTGTGATCCTCCACACCCCATCGTGTCGGTCTAAATTCAGAAAGGAACAAAAAGAAAAGAAAAGATGAAATGCTTGTACCTCAGCACAGGGTCTTACCATGACCATTCCACCTGCATTGACCATGTTGCCGGAGACAGGCAGGGTGACGGTCACAGTGCCTTGGCCGCTGCTGCTGGTGTTGGTGCTGGCGTTCCCTGCCTGTACGATCTGAGCACCTGCCAAGCTGGCAGCAGGAATCGTGATCATTCCTGTGTGCGGACAACAGAACTCATTCAGAGTTGACAACTCAACACCATGTTTTTATGTTTATGGTGATCTACATAACAGGATGAAAAAAATGAAAAGTTAAAAAAGAACAGACCCTGTTGCAGGACAGAGCCATCTGCGTTCACAGGCTGGTAGACGATAGTTTGTCCATCTGCCGTCTGAGCGACCTGTTGGCCCTGAACGCTGATCTGCTGTCCCTGTTTAACATGAAAAAAATAACAAGTCATAAACTCAGCAATTCTCTTTTTCAGTCATCACGACACAGTATCAATAAACTAATCCAAAGTAAATCTAATGTTGTACCAGCACCAATAATATGCTAATGTTAGCCTAGCTCAGACAGAATGTGAATGCTGCATTCACWTGCTCTGAAAGTCTCCTTATGAGTCTTTTTGGTATTTATTTGGTCTTCTTGTGTGCCCTTTTGCTCTTTTTAATGTCCTCTTATGTATAGTTTTGTATATATGTTTTTATGCATTTGTTTCAGCAAATTTCAAAGTCATTTCGTACCCACTCTTATTGTTTTGCAGAAAATTAAAAACAAATTCTAATTCCCTTTTAAAATGCATGCATTTGTCATCATTTTAGAAATGACATTTTGTCTTCAGTGCTGAAAACTTTACAAAGTATGATCTATGGGCTACAGCATAAAACTAACAAATAATTTTGAATTAGGTTTATTATTGGTATGAGGAGACAGACATCCTCACCATACACTGTGATACTAAAGAACATTAAATCATTCTACATATTATTCAGATTTGACTGCAGGAATTCAGTACCTGGTTCTGTCCAGCAGTGATGGCGGTCTGAGGCTGCTGGATGATGATTTGCTGAGGCTGACCCTGCTGACCCTGGAGCTGGAGAGTCTGCCCTCCTTGCAGCTGGATCTGACCCGGCTGCACCAGCTGGATCTACACATAAAAACAATCCCACTTTCAGCTACCAGTCACTACAACAATGAACTCATTCAAATATCCCAGTGACTACACTCAGCCAGTATTTATTACACTGTCATACAAGCAGTTAACAGTAAGATGTACAGAAACTGGCTCTTCCTGCGGATTTTACCTGCTGTAGTCCTTGAGCTCCAGACACAGGAACCTGCATTATGGTCTGACCCTGACCCCCCGACATGGCCTGCACCATGATGGGCTGCCCTGAGGATGTGATGAGCTGCCCACCGCTCACCTGTACCATCAGGGGCTGTCCCTGGACCTGCCGACAGGTGAACAGAGCTGTTATAGCAGCACGGACATGGCTTGCCTCGATATCACCGACATGTSACTGACAGGGCTGCATGCAAGTCAACTCACAAACATCCAGGTCACCATTAAACCAACTGGTATATTTTGATATTGGAGCAAGAGTGTATAATCTTACCCATTTTTAATACAACAAATACATTACTTAGCTTTAATAGAATGTTTGCTGCTGAAGTAAAAGGTTAAATTCAAAGTTATCTGTGTAAAAGCAACAACGTTACCATTTCTTGCATAAAAGAATGTATCACGCAGACAAATGGCTGACTTTATGCAAAAATGGAGAAAATAAAAAAAAATGATTTAGCTGAAAAATGCAACGTGACTGCCAGCAGTAAGTGGTTACATCCTTTAAAGTTAAACCCATAGCAGGCCACATGATTCATGCTTCTTTTAGCCTTTTAAAAACAAGAATTTCTGATGTGCTGAACTTGCCTTTCAAAGCCAGAGACAAAAGCAACGCAGATATTTCTGTTACAGCCATAAGAGCACAAGCATAAACCCGAGGCTTGGACACGAACACGCTGTGCTCAGGAACATGCAGCATACAGGCGGCGTTTAGGAAGAGAGACAATGAACCAACAGCACAGATGGGTCATGACAACAGACCTGAGTGTAGCATGCAAACTGGGAGGCTATTAAACTGTAGCGGCAGGGACACAAGGCGGAGGTGACACCACTACCTGGAGTGTCTGCACCTGCTGGCCGGGCGCCTCCGTTTGCAGCTGCACAGCAGTCACTGTGCCTTGTGTCTGCAGACGAGGCAGGACAATACAGTCTCACATGGGTACATCAAGCCCAAAACCGCTCATACTTTTGCACATTTTGTTATTTTAGTGTTTAGTTTAAGCAACAAATCTCTTCTGAATGGAAGCGTTCATCAAACATGGTAAGATGAGCTGAAGATTYACTTTTAATTCAAGAAAAGTACCATATGACTCCTGTTCCCTGGACTGCTGCACCCCAGGAAGCACTAGGGGTCAATTAAGACCAGAACAAAGATTMAGTTTCTTTCCCACAGCTAGTTTCAGTGCCAAGTCTGAACATGTTCTGATCGCCGCTCTGTGTGATTTATTTATCCAGCATCAAACCAACAGACTGTGTGCAACAYGATACTGGATAATCAAACAGTAAACCAAACCTGCAACATTTCAGAACAATGTCACACTGTTTGTGTGCACTTAAAGGGGCAATATTATGTGTCTCTCAGGCGTACATTTAAATACTATACCATAATAAARTATCTATGTCACCTTTAGTTGTCATTAAAATGCTGTTTTTATGTTTAAATAGAAAATAAACTTATCTTCTCATCACTTCCTCTTCTAAACGCCTTGAAACTGGCCACTGTCTCTTTAAGAGCCACCTTCCGCTTCTGTCCCGCCCTTTTCAGTGTGTGTGTGTGTGTGTGTGTGTGTGTGTGGTGGTGGTGGTGCTTTGATGCAGTTTACTTGGCATCTGAAAATACATTTCCTCAAAGGTCTTTTGAATCTGAAAAGAGCTTCACTGAGTGAGAAGTAGTGGAGCTCAGCAGACAGTTTCAGTTTCACTTTCAGTTTCACCCGTTGTTTGAGAGCCTGCAGGAGTCATGGGCGGGGGGTGGGGAGGTGTGCTCCGTGATGAGGAAGTTCGGCTTAAAGACACGTCCCAGGGGCGTTTCTGGTCCCCACCTGTCGTTTTGCTCCTCAGCATGGCTGCCTAAAAACACTGCAGGATTTCTCAAACATGCATGAATGAGTCAAAGCAAGGCTTTGGGCATGTTTTTTATGAGAGTATAACATTATAACATGATATAAACTCAAAAAAGTTGATTTTACATGATATTGCCCCTTTAAGCCCCTTCTCCACCTCTATGGTCTACGGTTCGGCTCAGTTTGGCCTCGGACGAATGCGTCTCCATTAAGTTCCAACCGCCCTGTCTCAATACCTCCTCTCCAGTGGTTGTAAGAGATAGAAGTACAGCAAGCTTACGATTTTGACATCAGCAAAATGCTGCCACTTTATTTTAAATCTTTGATCCTCAATAATCTAAACTTAGAGCAACTTTATGAGACTAAAACTGTCCTAAATTCTTTTTTCATCACCAATCTAGATAAATTTAGCAGCAATCTCTTAGATGATTTAAGCTGTGTCTGCTGCACTTGGAAGAAGAACAATTTCTGAAAGTTCGTTTTTTTTTTTTAAATCTCATATACCTAAATTTGTTTTACGGAACTCATGCAGTGACATTGTATGAAAAAAAAACGCATGGCCACAAGACAATTTTAAACCATGTCTCTTTTTGAGAGGTAGACATTGTTGGATTTAGATTGTATATAAAGTGTTTAACTGTTCAAAGGTACCCCATAGTTATTTATTTATTTTGTGTTTGTTTAATCCAGAGTATACCTCCATGATTCAATCTAAACAGTTCATTTTTGATAGTACTAGTATCTACGAGATGACACTGAACGCCCTAAGTGAATGTTGAGAAATGTTTTTACTGTGTTCTTGAACATGACATAACTGCAGCTCCTTCTGCAGTAAAGCCACAGGGTGAGACAGCTTTGAGTGTTGAGCTAAAAAATAAAAGCTTTTTGGACAAAGACAACTTCAGTCATCACCTGTGTCTTTTATATTCAATATATAATGCTAAGAATTACTTCAGGCCTAACTGTAAGTGACTGAAATATGTCATTCATTCATATATAAACTAATTAAAACTTGTCCATGTAAACAATCAACAGTCCCTGAATGGACTTAACTCCAATAATCATCTTGTGGCCACAATGTAGGTCACAGGCTCATAGATATAGGGAGAAAGGTTTAAACAATACACGTCTTAGCAGGTTTATTAAAATATATTTCTGTGTTCAACCTTTCCCAGCAGAATAAACAAGATCTTGATTCTTATCATTTATAAACAGATTTGCACCTGATATGGAACAAACGGTGTTAAGACACGTATTTATTATTATTTTGTTTTTTTTTTTTAAAGGGAGAGTTGTCAGTGGTGGTCAGAATGAAACTCACCTGCTGTTGGATCTGTCCATTGGCAGTCTGCACAACGATCTGTTCTCCTGTGGTAGTGGTGGCAGTGGTGTACTGCTCCATGCCTTTAATTTTTTATTTTCTGACCTCTTGAGACAAAGAAACACACATTATGTTAACACTCAGTGAATATTCCCCTTCACATCGGTTTATGTTTCATACACTTTTACTTCCAGTCAGGCAGAATTGCGTTTTACGCCGTTGTCCACGTTTAATATCTCATTTCTCCGTTACATTAAATTAATATATTTGTCTACTTTTGTTTACAATTTTGACTTCAAATTTTGTAGCAAACGTCCAGTGTTTATAGGACATTTTGTTGCTTTCTGTCGACCAATATGAAAAAAAAGAGGGCACTGTATTCAGTGTTTTATTAAGGTAAAAAAGAGCTGACAAAGCTAGCTAAGAGCGAGGAAAATACAAGAACAAAATGGATGCTCGGATCAGGTTTGGAGCGAAAATCTGTCATTTTGATGGATTTTATGAATCACTTGCTAACGATTTAACTGAAACATTATCAAAAGCTACGACTTTTGTTCACTCACTACGTTTTAGCTTCTATACTAGCCAGGCAGAGAGCTCATGTTTCCTCCGCCTTCACAGAAACAAGGAGAAGCTATTCTGAGGCCACGAAAAGTCCGGGACACACGGTGGAAATCAAACCAAAAATGTGGACTTCTTTGCATTTATCCGGGTTAGTAATTTGGTTGGTCCGTGACAAACCAATCCGTGCTGACAACTACCAATGCCTTCAATCGCGGCTCCCTTACCGTAGCTTCACTGTCCGGTTTCCCTCTGATTGGCTCCAGTACAGCTCGCTAAAACCCAATCAACAAAGTGAACGGACAAAATGGCGCAAATGAAACAACAGCGGCTGGGAGGAGGTGCGCAGCCGCGTGGCACGTGACCAGAGAGGACGGGCAGGCTGCAGCTCCACTGGCCTCCAGCAGGTGGTGCTAATGAGGATCTGTTGTTTTTTTTTTTTATTTGTTGCTCTTTCAAGTTTGTTTTTTTAACCCTTAAATCTGATTTATATCAAACACATCCAAAGTAATGTATGAAACAAAATATGTACAAACAGATTTATGAATTTACTAATGCTCAGTGTTGACACTTCAACAAAGTGATTCCAGTACCATAAATTTAATTTGTAGCATGACAGATTCTATCTATTTTAGCTTTCCTTTTTCTACCATCACTTCATATTGTTGTTGAGATTCTTTACCATTCTGGCTTTAAGGTGACAGAAAGCTTTGACTGTTTTGCAGAAGCCCAGGAGCACTGTAAAGATATGTCCTCTTTGACATAATGAAGGACAAGCTGCAGCTCTACCTATCTCTGGATTCTTATGGAGCTTGTATACTTAGTATAACCCGTGTTGTTTCCATTTTTATTTTGCATGTTTGTTATTTTATGTGTAATTTTATTATTTAGTTTGTTTTGATTTTACTGATACGTTTAACTGGGTTGTACTTGTAAAATAATCTTGGAAATTGAAACCATTTGCAACAATGCAAATTTCCTCAATGAAACACCTATTCTATTCTATTCTATTCTATTCTATTCTATTCTATTCTATTCTATTCTATTCTATTCTATTCTATTCTTGAGACCGTTTTTTATTTATTGCAAGGTAATAACTTCGCCTCCCTGCCGCTAGGTGGCAGCACTGCACCCGTGAGCCGTTCGTTGTCATTGTACAGAAGCAGGTCAACGCATGACCAAAGGTTGTTTTTTTTTTTAATTAAACAACAAAGAACACACAAAATGTTATGGAAGCCCATTTCCGCCACCCTGATAAAAAAATAAATAAAACTTGTATGTCATAATTATGACTTAGCTATCTCATAATTATGAGATAGTATCTCATAAT
>NW_013952405.1:6785828-6787455 GCF_001266775.1 Austrofundulus limnaeus
GAAATATATTTATGTTTGTGGTTGTAATGTGACAAAATATGGAAAAGTTCAAGGGGTATGAATACTTTTGCAAACCACTGTATTCCAACAAATGACATCTGTATTAAGAGGAAAATTTCAGATCATTTATCAGTATACACTACAGAACGTATAGCAATATTGTTGGCTCTGCAATGGATAGAGGAAAATGGAAAACAAAACATAGTAATATCCTCTGACAGTATTTCAGCACTCAGTAGTATTGCAAATGACAAATCATCAAGAACAGATATCATTAATGAAATTTATGTAACTATACAGAATATAACTTAAGTGTATAAAGATTTGATTACTTTGGGTTCCAGCACATGTAGGTGTAGAAGGAAATGAAGTTGCAGACACTCAAGCAAAACAGGTTTTAAAAAGGAATTCAATAGAATCGGAAATTAAACCATTCATTAGGGAATATTCACAAACAGCATGGCAAGATTACTGGGATTTACAAGAAACTGGAAGACATTTATACAGTATACAAAAACATGTAGGGTTAGGAAGGAAAACAATATGAATTAGGAAAGAAGAAAATGTCTTTACTCAGCTTAGAATAGAACACTCAGGTTTAAACAGAACTCTGTATATAATAGGTAAACATCCAACAGCAACATGTTCATATTGTAATCAGTCAGAGACAGTGGAACTATTGATTCATTGTAACAAATATAGAAATCACAGAGATCATCTTTTTAGGTCATTAAGTAATGGAAAACAGCAGAACTTTACATTATCAATGCTTTTGGAGGATAAATCTGCCAACATATTCAGTAAAATAATTTTATTTTTGAAATCAACAGGTTTATTTAGTCGAATATAGGTTTGTATTTTCCCCCTTCTTGCCTGCCTTCTCCAGTTCAACCATCCAGTCTAGTAGTAGCAGTAATGCACTAAAACAGTCTGTCAACCGCCATTAAACCAGAAGTAGAAGAATCAGTTTATACAGGAGAAATGATTTCAGTATTATTAGCCATACAGTGGGTAGAATAAGTAAAACCTATAAAAGCCATAATCTGTTCAGACTCAAGTTCAGTTTTAATGATGAGTTTAMAAAACAATCACTCAGACAGCAGACCAGACATTTTACTAGAAATTAATCATTCATTATTCAGAATACAAAGGATGGGGTTAATGTTTGTTTTTCTCTGGGTACCAGCACACATAGGGGTAAAAGGAAATGAAAAAGCAGATAAAATGGCAAAGAAAGCAGTTCAAAGTGAGATTAACATAACAATTAAGACAAGTAAATCTGAAGCAAAAAAAGTATAATTAAAGAAAGACTGAAGAAAGAATGGCAGAAGAGATGGGAGAGAGATAACAAAGGGAGGTGGTTTTATAMGATCCAAAGGGTGGTAGGAGAAACGAGAGATGGAAAAAGGAGCAGAAAAGAAGAAAGAGTGATAACAAGGTTGAGATTTGGACATACAGGACTTAATTTTACACTTTTTGCAATACAAAAACATAACACAGGGAAATGTGATTATTGTGGACAAAATGAAACCATAGAACGTGTTATAAAAGTATGTCAGAAGTACAAACAAGAGAGACAATTTATGATAAGACAGTTCAGAAACATTAACGAAAGGTTTGACATAAT
>NW_013952405.1:6787549-6791090 GCF_001266775.1 Austrofundulus limnaeus
GTTTATTATTTTCCCTTTGAATAGATAGATTTGAAAATAGAAATAGAAATGCAATAATTTTAGTAGAATATAAATATTAGTGAAATCATCTTGAACCACACTCCATACCAGTAGGTGGCGGTAATGCACACCTTCAGTTTATTGCCAACCGCCATTAAACACCACACAAGAAGAAGAAGAAGAAGAAGAAGAAGAAGAAGAAGAAGAAGAAGAAGAAGAAGAAGAAGAAGAAGAAGGTCAACGCATGTGTAGAGAACAAACAGTTTGGACAAATGTCTTATATCAATAGATATTAGATACCCCTCCGGGCTTTAGGAGAGGGAAACACGTTTTTGAAGGAGCGGCAGACGGTGTTTTTCTGCTACTGTTCACAGACACGTTAACCTTTATTATGTTAGCATAACAAGCTAGCACGGCTCTTCTGACTTTCTGTGAGCATGATGGCCCGACATCTTCAGGTCTTCTCTCTGCTTTCTAGACTTTGTTCTCCATCGTCAGCAACTCCCTTAGCTTCTTTGAAAAGTTGCCGATTCGCCAGCAGCAAACCATGGTGGGGACAGAGCCATGCTCACGGAAACAACAAGGCCTCACACAGACCCGAAAACAGCGGTGATTTTTCTGATGGAGAGCAGGAGCTGGAGGATGATGTGGAGGACAAGTTACAGAATTTGTTTGTGTGAGCGGCGTGTTTTATGACTTTAATATTTCAGATATATTTGGTGATGTCATAGGAGATGTTTTCTGTCTCTTAATTTTTCTTTGWTTTTTTCAGTGAGGAAAGGAAGAGGCGTAAGTCAATGAAGTTCCACAGAATAATGAAACAGATGACTCCATCAGGACCTCCACCGAGAAAATTAACATGGGATGCTATTGAACAAATAAGGTGAGGAGGACACTAACCCTAATCCAGTTTTAAGAGGTTTGTGTATAATCACCCACWTACATAAAGCTCCTGCTTTCTGTTTTAAGGTATCTGAAGAGGGAGCAGCCGGAGGCGTGGTCTGTAATGCGCCTTGCTGAGAGCTTCTCTGTCAGCCAAGATGTCATTTTCAGGATCCTGAAAAGCAAGTTTATACCCTCTACGGACAGAAAAATCAAACAGGATGCAAAAGTGCTGGCTGAATACAATCAGCAGGTGCTGCCTTCGGGTGCAGGGAAACAGCAGGCCAAGCTGAAATTGCCTGGGGGTCATACACCAGCTCTTCTATCTGCGAATAAGGAAAGTGCTTTTATCGCTTTGACTGGTCAGGCTCAAGTGATTCAAGGTAAAGGCTCAGGCTCCTCACATAAAMGTTTAATCTCAGTTACTGCTTCTGACAAGCAGCTGACAACAGAGCTGAGTGAAGATGACACCCTGAGTAWACCCACAGCAGACAAGGTCATTACAGGTACTGAGGTCACAGAGGGGGACCTCGAGGAGGAAGATACCTGGGATGGGCAGGTTCTAACAGAGAGCGAACTTGAGGAGCTTATGGAAATGAGTAAACCTCCTCCTCCTCCTGTGAAGCATGGGAGTGAGTTCTTTGATGAAGAGGGAAACTTTCTTTATAGACTCTGAAAACATGTCGAGTTGTTGGATGAAGATGTATTTGAGGAGTGTCAAAAATACTCATCAGCTCAGTGACTTCCTGCATTGATTTGTACAATGTTGCACGATTGTAACTTTAGAATATTTTGTATTGGTAGGTTATAGTTAATTAAAAATGTCAACCTCCCAATTCTTTTGTTTCATTTAAAAAAATTTGAGTGTAAGGAATCATTGTTAGAGTATAAAACTGTAGAAAAAAGGTCCTGAAACCTGAAAAATATTGTGAAGCGTTACCCATAAAAATGAGTTTATCGTATATAAATATATAGTCGTACAAGTCTAAAAAAGAAAAATGCAAACAAAAAAAAGAGGAATATATGAATTTATTGTCAAACCCAAATTAAATTGCATCAAATATACAGAAATGAGAAACAGCAGTTATGTCGAACCKTTTTCATATTGTCAGAACTTCACAATGTCAAATCAACAGCAGCCTAGCAGGAAGGAAAACAAAATTGTAAAATACAGTAAAGCTTCATTTAACACACCTCATCGGGTGTTTTCCAGTGTAATGCAGCTACATAGTAACCTGAACCCACTTTTTCATTTTTGCATTTGGTTTTCAGTAAAAACGCCTCATTCAGAACTTATTCAACTACAGCAAACAGACTAACCACATTAATGGGAATTACTTTCTTTGAAAATAAGAAGTGATTTTAGTATCGTTCGAAGTAATCATGCAGTTCGGTGGAAGCTTGTACCAAATAGATGTGCAACTGGATCGTCACTGACATAATGGAGTAAAACCAGTTWTTAGCTATGATCAATCAATGGATGCTGGCCACATGTCAGATTCTCTCCCCAGGCACTTGAACAACCACATCCAGTTTACTGCACTCTGTACCAGCTGGTCATAAATAAATTAAATCTGCATAAAACAAAAGTACAAATAACTGTGCAATAAATGTTTGAAAAAAAAAAACTTCACATGACAGAAAAGACTTCAACTAAAACCCAACAGCAGCTCGTATAAGATGCAAGGAACTTTCAATACAGTTCTTTTAGAGATGYAAAAAGCAAAACCTGGATGTTTGTGCTGCAGCTTATCCAAAGCCAGCTGCTGTGTTTTATAACCGGCTACAACAATAATTATGCTACACAACATTTACACAATTCCAACAGCTCTCTGTATTGCTTTTAGGTTTCCATCACCAAATTATCTTTTGGTTATCTAAGAGTTGCAAAAAAAATATGTTAAACATCTTGTAGAAAACCGGCTCGAATTATTACAAATATGGCGTCCATGTGGTTACAGAGTTCACTCCTGTCACAAAAGATCAAATATACAAAAGACCGTGTGCTTTCATTGAGGTTTTTAACCAGCTCTGTCTTGAAACAGACATATTTCATCAATCTGGATGTTGACACTTTATTTCTCCACAGAACAAACAAAACAGTAAGAGGTGCTGTGGCTAAACTAGTTAATTAGCATGCATGGACAAAATGCTAAATATACATTTTTCTTTTACAAGTTATTGCTTTCAAACCTACTAGAAATGGAAATTCGTACTTGTGCTAAATATATTTGATCGTCTGAGGACTTTTATTCCAAGCACTGACTAAACTTGGAGCTTTCTCAAATCAAAGCTGAAAACCTTATTTAAGCCAAATGGAAACATTACCAACATCTTTCAATACGAGAAGGGATTAAAACTCAAGTGGTCTGGGAGAGTTATTACTAGTGATGGGCAAATGAGGCTTTTCTGAAGCACTGAAGCTTGCTTTGAAAAAGGGTTCATTACTCGAAGCTTTCCAACACAGTTCTGTTTGGCTCCATCCTGTGGCCAAAAGTATGAAAAGCTGCTTGAAACAACACAAAGTGAAGCACTTCATCATGATGGAGTTGACAGCTTTCTAATGAGATATTTCTGTTTGATATCAGGTTGTCATTGTGTTGCTTGAACAGATTTTATTTATTTTCATTTTTGTGGGAATAAAGTTACTGTTTATGGT
>NW_013952405.1:6792321-6796254 GCF_001266775.1 Austrofundulus limnaeus
TTAGCTTCAAACTGCCCATCACTAGTTATTACCCAGAGAGAATTTTCAATGCTCACCAGACTAAAATTAAAAACTTTAAAAGAAAAATTAATATATACAAGTGCATTACAATAAGAACAGATCTTCAACAAAAGAGAGCAGGACTTCCAGGTGATTTCTCAGATGATGGAAGTGAAAGAAAAGGAGAAGGAGGATTTGTACAACTAGTTTTCTTTCAAAACCTGTTACTCTAGTTCTGTCAGCCGCTGGGCTGCGTCACTTCCTTATTTCATCCAATAAAAACGATTAAAACTCAACCAACTAAAAGGAGAACAGGCCTTCCTTCGTGATTCTCCCGAGCTGCGGCGGTGAGTCTCAGGAGGCGTCCGTACATTCGTTAAACTTCACAGATCCCAGCAGAGCGGCGGGTGGAGTCTGCTCTCGGAGCGGCGGTTTTCTGCTCGAGCGTTAAAAAGGAGGAAGTGACCGGAGAGAAGAGTGACAGGAACAGCGACCTTCCACYAGGCGGGCGGGAAACCTGTTGCTCAGTTGTGTAACAGGTGTTGCCTGCTACTCGAGCATTTCCTGTTCAGACAGACAGAAGAGAGCACGCTGCTGAAGCCACAACCAACAGAGGAGCAGTGTACACACCTAACCCTGTAAATAAACTGACCTCCTTCTGCACCTTCTAAACCTGAAAATACTCTTCTTCTTGTGAAAAAACCCTTTGCTTTGTGTCAGTTTTCCCAGGTTGCTGTGGTCTAGTTGGTGTCAGGCTTCAGTGCTTTCAGACTGAATCTGGGTGAGCTGAAGTCTGTTTCATGTTACTGTTCACTCATAATTCAACCCGATTCTGTCCCCAGCCTGAACCAGAACCTGACACAACAAAACAAAACACCCGCTACAGTAACTGGGATCAGTCAGTCTGCTACTTTGTGTTATTTTGACAAAATGTTTTCTTGCAGAAGGTTCCAGAAGCAGCAAGAACCACGGCAACGGTTGAGTCATTAGGCAATATGTGTTAGTTCACATATTAGTGCTGCAACCATGAAAGCGTCAGAGAACTTTCAGAATAAAAGCATAGCTGCTGTTRTGTTTTAGAGTGATCCTGACTCAGAATAATCAGGGGCCTAAAATCTGTGGCTCTAATTATTCACAAACTAAAAAAATAGTTCAGGGTTTAAACTTTACTGACGAGTGTAGAAACAAAACGTTATTTCCTTCGTCCCATTGTGCTAAAATACTGATAAATGTCAACATTAGAGCTCTTTCTTTTCTAAAGGTAACAAAGTAGTTTTTAGGAAGTCCTTATATAAAAACACATTAACGAGCTTCATTATCTGTTTTTCAATCCTGAGGTAGGTTTTGCAGCTCTGAACAAACTATAGTGAGAACAAGAAGAGAAAAAGCTTTTCTGTTGTAAAAGGTCAAACTGAGCTTTAACCACAAAGTCAGTGAAAATAATAAAAAAAATCTGGCATTTCCATGAAAACATGTTATCTTTTTAGATAAAAGGCTGATTAAACAATTGGTTTGCAGCATGATTTACTTTTTATTTTTATTTAATGTATTTAGATTGTTTTGTTTTTATGAATGAAATACCGTGAATTGAATAAACAGTTTTTTCTGAAAGGAATGAAAAAGGATTAAAAAACTAGTTTAACATAAAATAAGTTACTATCTTTGATATAATTTTTGTTTAGCTGGTGTAAGGTCTGTCACTCATTAGCTAATGTGTCTAAAAGCAAAGAGTAATGATTTTAAAACAGAATTTTAGAATCTCAAAAGATAAGTCTTATTAATAAGTCTTTGATGTGACAAACTCAAAAAGCAGATTTATTTTACAGATTTTTTATGAAAATACAACAGTTTATTAAAACTATTAAGCATTGAAGAGGGTCTCCATTAAAGGATTTAAATGATCAACCATTAAAATCAACTGAAAGATTTTTAGGACGTCTGATWAACATGAAGTTTGTGTTTTTGCCATTTACTGCACTCTTTTGAAATACTGGTTTYGCAATGACAATTTTTGTACTATATTGTGAAGCCCTTCTCCCTTTAATCAATCCTAATTATTCTTCATTGCAATAAAAAGAACAACTAAAACAAGGTAACCTTTAGTAACTTGTGAAACCTTTTGTGTGTGTTTGTGCGTGTTATCCTGTGTACCTCATCAGAGTCATCATGAAACACTATTTTGCCATTCTGCGTGTGTTCCGTCTCCAGCGGTTCATCCATGTCGTCTGTGGCGTTGGCCTCCACATGCTGCTGCAGCACAGAGTACCTGTGGACCAAAAACCTGCAGCACACAATCAGAACTCCATCATTCATAGCGAAACACAAGAAAACAGACAAGATGAGGTACTTATCAGGGTTGTACCTTCTTGTGGTTTTAATCATTATCTGGATTA
Organism: Austrofundulus limnaeus; assembly: GCF_001266775.1. Lineage (NCBI taxonomy): Eukaryota > Metazoa > Chordata > Actinopteri > Cyprinodontiformes > Rivulidae > Austrofundulus > Austrofundulus limnaeus. Next base: position 6,794,715 of record NW_013952405.1, read on the forward strand.
AACTACAGGAGCACACTAACCTGCCACCACAGACGTATTTCTTGACAAAAACCACTCCTGCTGTAACGCTCAGCAGCATGACAAGGACAACTGCTACGACGATGGCTACAGACCTGGATGAGTGACTGCCCACCTGTAGAGAGCAGGACAAATCAGGAGGAAGAATGTAAAACTGATCACAGACGAAACGAACATTTTGATTTTTGCAGAGATGCTAACCTGAAGCTCTGGGGTCACCTGGTCACTGACACACCTCTCTCTCAGGTCGATCTCTTTACGAACAGGCACCTCTCCTCCCTCACATTTATCTCCAGGGATTTTTCTGTATCTGCGAATCGAGAGCACAGATTATGTGGATGAAGATGTTTTACTTTGACCAAGTTGCTTTCAATTTAAAAAAATGCATTAAGACATTAAATAATGACCTACTGGCTCTGAGAAACTGCATGTTAATCTGCATCAATTAAACTTGTTTTTTGCTCCTTCAATCAATGCAACAGGGTTCCCAATTTTCCACACAGAAACTCGGTTAGAAGGCATTTCTTTTATATTATTGGAACAAAACTGGACAAAAACTTCAGTTTGGTTTTATTTCCCTTTTACAACAACTCACCATCACCCTGACCGGTTTCCTGTAACTGCATGAGAATTACTTCCTCATTCTACAAACATCATATCTACTTTTGACACAGAACTCAAACCTGTTACTTTTACTCTGTTTAGTTTCATTTTATTTGAAACATKGTAGGAGCAAAGAAGGCAAAACAAACGTTTATAATAATAATCAATGATAGCGGACTTTTGAAAATCAGGAACGGCTGATACACAACAGTTTTTTTTTTATTTTTTGGGCCAATATGTATTTTTAATTTAATTATAAAAAATATACTGAATATAATAACTGCATAACTTAACAAAAACATATACAGAGCATTTTCACTTAAAAAGAACTACTACAGTGAGCTGGTTGCAGGAGCTGCTGCTGCATCTTCACTCACCTTAGTAACATGTTAAATCTGCACAGGCATGACTGCAAATTTTATTAGTAGCCATATCAGCCAAATAAAAGAGTCTATATATATAAAAAAACTAAATGTTTAGTTCAAAATGGAGCAGGAAGAAGCATAAAGTTAATAATTCTAATCTAAATGTCTTTAATATCAACATTTATCTATGCTTTTTAAAGCTATGTGACAGTTCATCATGAAAAAAAGAACTTAACACATTTCCTTATTTTTTTCCCCACACAAATGTATATATATATAATGTGGCCCATGACACATACAGTGTATCTGTGTTTTTCAGTAATAAAATTCTTTGCATTTAATTCCAGAGCCTTTCTTACCCACTAGTTATCAGTTTTTCCTCTTTGCCGTTCAGACAGAACTCCAACACTTTGCCCTTCAGATCCGGCTGCTCCTCACACACCGAGCTGTTCTCCTTCCGGTAATATCCAAAATCACTGCAAAGTTAACACACACACACACACACACACACACACACACACACACACACACACACACACACACACACACACACA
>NW_013952405.1:6796658-6799302 GCF_001266775.1 Austrofundulus limnaeus
TCTAGTAATATATTTACTGACAAAAATGGTGACGTGTTCAATACTTATTTTACCCGCTGTATTTTGAGTCGAGCTCATWTAATTAGAAATTAGGTCAAGCTGAAGCTTCTAAAGTTACTCCACTATCTAGAAAATAAACTATGATTTAGTTTCACTTCTGAGTCTTGTCTAGAAAAGAAGAACACGCCTGAAACTGCATGATACGGTTTGTTGTCACTACAATGAACAGAGTTGATGACGTCATCAATGGTCTTACCACAGGAAGTCATCCAGGGTGCATGGACAGGGAGTCGGCTGCTTGTTGATCTCATAATCACGTCCATTCCAGCAAACCGAGTCTTTTCTGAGGCGCAGGAACTTCTCTTTGTAACCCAGCATGCAGCCGTCGTTGGGGTCACTGATGTCGTCAGAGTGGGCCAACCACTGCACGTAATCCTTATCCTCACCTGGGAACACCAGTGAGTGGATGCTTAGAAATGATCAGAAAACATTCATTCATCGACGTCAGAGAGGATCTTTCACCGTCACGTACAGACTCTGGTGAGGAGCTCCCTGAAGTCGATGGTGAAGGAGACCCAGTACTGGCTTAGCAAAGAGTCTCTGTAGCCCCAGATGCTGACGTTCATGGAGCGAGCTCCTGGTTCCGATGCCARCCCAGTGAAGAAGATTGGGTCTGAGGTGAAGTTGTGCACACTCCAACACTGCCCTTCATCAGTGGAAAATCTGTCAGGACATCACAGAAAAAAAAATCAACATAATATCAACAAACTGATTAACTCTTCTGTATTATTGTTTTTATATTTTACACTATATTCTTATTTGAACAGKTTTTTTCATATGTACAATCACAAAGTAACCATTTTGAACTTTAAAGTACAAAAATTTACAGTAAAAATACTACTCAGAATGTACACAAAAACTCATGTTCTGAGTTTCTCTTCCTAATCACACATTTGAAGTTTTATTCACTACAGTGTGCTACATTAGTGTGCTACACTGGATACTCTGCAGCAGACATGAGGGTCATCAACAGTAGGGGTGTGTGAAAATATTGATATGCCAAAATATTATTATATTTCATTTCTTGATACTGTATCGATATTTAATGAAGCATACATGTCAAGTTGCACGGATTGTCTAATTTACACAGATTTTCCATCATTTTGCATGCATAGAGCAATCTCACGGATTTTTTAAAGTTTTACGGATTGTTCAAAACCTCAGTTTCAAATTAATTTAACATGTCAGAGCCTATAGGACGTTAAAAAAAACAATAAATAACATCAAATAACCATCTTCCAACCATTTCCTCTAGAAGACTAGAAATAAGTTCTCCACTTATTTTTATTAATCAGATTTTATGAACGCAATGCTTGGTGTGCTCTTTATGCTGAGAGTTAAAAAATTTAACTTTTGAAGAAAAAAATAGAAATATATTACAATATATTGTATTGTGATAATCATCATTTAACCAGATTGTTGCCAATACACAGCCCCAATCAACACCACACAGAGGATCATCTGTGCTCTTTGCTGTCCCTCCATAAAACAGCCCACTCCTATTTAGGCTAGCAGAGCTACAAACATTACCAAAGCTTTGATGGGTCTTTAACATCACCTACAGGGCACATAAAACCCAGACCAGTAGACTAAAAAAAAAAACAGCACATGCTGTACTTGATCTGCCTCCAACTCACTTAATCTGGTTGATCAGTTCTTCCCCTCTGTCCTCCACAGCCACCAGCAGACCTCCCGAGTCCAGGATAGCATAATGATGTGGCCCATCCAGCGCTTTAGTCCAGCTGTAGCCACCATCGTTGGACACATATACATCAGAATGCATCACAGAGATGGCATCCCCAACACTGCCTGTTAACAACGTTTTAAAATGCTCAGACAAAGAAGAACTACCTTGAATATACAAAACCTACATGTGTAATAAAGGCGTTGTGATTACCGTGCGCTATGATAAGACCCACAGCATTTGGCTCCGATAGAGGCAGCATGGGGACTTTCAGCTTCATAGCAATGCTGTAAGCAGCATGGATGTGAAGACTGCACTGTAGTTTAAAACAGAAGCACAGTTTGTTGTCAGGTCACTTTTAATTTCAACCTAAAGATCAATTATTTTCTCTGGTCACACCTTGTCAGGATCTCTGGCTGTTGCGTCGCACTTGATGTTGTCAGGTTTCCTCAGGGGAACCCATTCCCCTCCCTGGTCAAAGGACACCACAGACTGCACCGAGTTATCTGGAAACAACATTTACAGGAAGCTCAAGGCCAAACCAAAAGCAGGGATTGAGGTAAAATGGAAAAAATAGATAATTTTAAGGGGGCAATATCATGTAAAATCAACTTTTTTGAGTTTTATGTGATGTTATAATGTTATACTCTCATAAAAAACACGCCCAAAGCCTTGATTTGACTCATTCATGCATGTTTGAGAAATCCTGCAGCGTTTTTAGGAAGCCATGCTGAGGAGCAAAATGACAGGTGGGGACCAGAAACGCCCCTGGGACGTGTCTTTAAGCCAAACTTCCTCATGGCAGGGCACCCCCACCTCCCTCCCCACACACCCCGCCCATGACTCCTGCAGGCTCTCAGCAGCAAAGCAAAGCGAAAGTGAAACTTAACTGTCTGCTGA
>NW_013952405.1:6799463-6801079 GCF_001266775.1 Austrofundulus limnaeus
GATGAGAAGATAAGTTTATTTTCTATTTAAACATAAAAACAGCATTTTAATAACAACTAAAGGTGACATAGATACTTTATTATGGTATAGTATTTAAATGTATGCCTGAGAGACACATAATATTGCCCCTTTAAGAGATGCATTGATCAACGTTTCTTCAGCCAATTCCAAAACTTTGACGATTTGATTCCTATTTTGGCTCATTTTGATTTTTCCTCTAATGATAATTCACAAGTAAATTATGTTTTCTGTATTTTCTGATTTAAATCTAATAAGTCCAATAAAATATTTGCAAACATATTCTGATAACAAGCTATAGTGCAATATATTCTTTCTGAAAACCATGCAGCAGCTTCGATCAAATGTTTTCTCCTCCGGTCACCCGCTTCAGCATGACATCTCTTTTAACGCTGAACCACTAATTAAATATTTAATTCACACCCTTCTACTGGCATGAAATGGAGCACTCAAGTGCGGGTGTGTTTGTAAAAGAAATCTGAGCACAGGTGTGTGTTTTTTTTTTCCTTTTCATTATTTAGGAACAAACAGAGGTACCTTCAGCCAAGATACTGGTGAAGAAAACTCCTCGGAGGGAGGTGACGTTAGTGAAGTCTGTGTCTCCTCCCGTGGTGGTGTAAAGATGGCGCTCCAGTGACTTTGAGTACACAGTGCCTCGGTCATCTGATACATATATTGTGCCGAAACCCGAATCTGCAGACAGGAACATGCGAGGCTTTTTAGTTGAGCAATAAAAGACACTGAGAAGCAGTTACAAGTTCAGAAATGGTTAATTGAAAAAAAGGGAATTTGTGAATAAAGCTATATAACTTTATAACTGTCACACATTAAAATAGTTGATCTACAGCTGTGAGTCACAGCTGGGCAAAATATTACACTAATGTTTAAGTTCTTATTATTACTACAAGCCAAATGTGCCAAACCTGAGAATAAAATCACAATATTGAACACACCTCTTTCTTTTAGCGCCTAAAACAAATAAAAACCCTCTGGTTTAGACTCTCTATATAAGATAACACGTTCTCACGTGAAGACCACATCGTCAGTAACTGCCAATATTACTGTATAAATAAACATTAGTGCTGACCTCCAGGCTCGTCAACATGCATGAAGACCATATCCTCATTCGTTGCCAGGATGGAGTAGAACTGCTCGTGACCAACAGGCGGCAGCTGAGCCGTGTTCCAGGTCTCCCCCTGGTCCACAGAGACCAGGATGTTCCTCAGGGTGCCCTGAAGCAAGACAAGAAGAAAATAGTTTTAAAAAAAAAAGATACGGGAGGTGACAAGTATTCAGTTTTAAATAAATAGGGATGCAGAAAATTAGAAAAACTTGCAATGTGTGATATTGTTGCAGCGACAATATAAACTGTGATAAATCAACAGCACCATCTAAACCAGGTGTGGCCATCAAGGCTACTGAGTGTTGGACTGACTAAATATATTAGTATGTAAAGTCTGTATCATTGAGCTATAAATTACTGAAGTCCAAGCAATCCTTTAAAATATTGATACTAGATGACCATACATTTGCAATATATTGCACAGCTCTAGTTTGTAATTCATTTTTAAAATTAACTATGCAGACTAATTATATAT
>NW_013952405.1:6801364-6809912 GCF_001266775.1 Austrofundulus limnaeus
CCCTGGCGGGCCACACGGGAGTCTTGTGGCCCGCCAAGCCTTGTGTTTGACACATGTGGTCTAAACCATTTCTCCATCAGCAGCAAAATACTTCCTCTAACAAACCATTGATAAGTTAACGTCTCTTTTTCCTCTCGGTCATTTTCTTAAGACTACCTAGAAATGATTTCTCTGGTGTTTTAACCATCTCATCTTGATACTGACCTTTCCYGTCATGACTGAGGCGAAGAGGAAGCGTTCACCCAGACCAAAAGAGTAGACCTTATTGGCAACAGTTTTGATGGTTTTACCATAATCTGTTGTTTTCCTCAGTTCTAACATTCCTCGATCACCTGAAACACACAGGAAATAACAAACTGAAATATTTCTGTGCAACAGACTCCAGGATGGGCCTTAGGGCTGAATCTTGATAATTAACACACTGCTTTCTTTGGTAAAAACTATTATTACATGTTTTAATACTTCTTTCTTTATGTAATATGCTGTCATTTTTTTATATTGTCTTAACAAAAATCTAAAACACGTGAGCTGAAATTCCCCATGCTTGGTTACAGATCACTTACTGCAAGACCCATTGTTGGCAGATGTAAAGATGATGGTATTTTTTCTTCCCCTGAAAGCAAAAATAGAAAAATTTGGAAAAATCTGTTAGGGATGTGTGAGTAAAATAAACGCAAAATGCTTTGTTTTTCTTCAGAATTCACAACTAAAATGAACTAAAAGTTGTATATTTCTTCCTTTTCTTTGTTACGTTGTTGCTGCCAGTAGTGATCAATACATTTTTTCTTATTTTAATTAATGCTGTTCCTGAAATAAATGTATTTTTAATATCAGAAAGCTCAGGTCAGTGTCTCCTGAGGTGGTGATAACATGCTCGGCATTAAAAACACCATTACGAACGTAGTTCTCAGACTCAGACTTTATTTAGCTGCTTTAAAAATGAAACAAGAGTGCACAGCCGTGTTTYCTAACAGGAAGAGTCTCTAAACAACAAGTTAATCCAGTGTTGTGACATGTTTGGCAAGCAACACGTGTTCATTACTCTGGAAGTATTTTGAAGGTTTTTGATGCAGCATCCTGTTAAAATCTATAGTTAGTTACACCTCACATATCAGCTAAAGAAGAACGTGTGAAAAATGTGTTCAAACCTCATACAGCCTATGGTTTGAACCTTCTTAGCTTTTATCACCACAAACCACAGCACGAGGGGGAGGAACGACACCATTTCCTACTGCAACTTATACAAACTAAAACTACGACAAAAGAGCTGCAGAGAGAAAAGACAGCAAGAACTTGGTTTTCCACTTCACTTCTCCCTGAGGATAGACTCAAAAGGCCGAGTGTTTGTTCACCGAGCACCTGACACAGGTTCAGGTGGCACGAGTTATTCTTGCTGCTCACCATTTCACCAGACACACCATGTCGTGGATCTTTTTCCAGTTGCTGCCGAAATCTTGAGAAAGCCACAGTTCATACTGAGAAAAGAAAAAAAAATTAACTCAAGAGTTTGCGGAGGAAAAAAACACCCCCCTCTTTACAAGGTTCACACAGAACCTGATAGACCTGCTCGTAAACTTTGCCAAGTTAATAAACACACACTGCGAAAACACACACATAACATTTAAAGGCATCGCATTCCTTAAAGAAACTAATATCACTTGCTGCCTTTCATGACAAAGTTTTAGACCAAAATCATCTCATATTTTTAGTATTTATTTATGGCTGTGGCAGAAATTCTGMATTGGACTAACTCCAAAAGTTTGTTATTTGCAGATTTACATCCAAAGATTTACTTTGTGAAAGTTTCATTAAATTCCATCCAGTGGCTCATGAGACGACTTGTTTACAGACAGACAGACAGACAGACAGACAGACACACACCCTTTTAATGCTAGGCAATAATTGCTAAGGCTGCTCGGCCTCCTGAATTCATCAAGTTACCTCATTTTAAAACATCACTACATTTTCTTTGCTGATAAAAGATTAATAAACATTTTTAAACTGTCCCAAATACAACTAAAAACTGTTGAAAGCCTGGCCCTTGCCTTCCTATGCAGCTCCGCTCAATTCTAGTTTCCCTTCACTGCTCCGTCTGGGACTTCTCCCATTGAGATGGATTTCGTTGGCAGATTTTTAGCCGAACCAATCAGAGAACAGAACGTCAATTTTCTGCACAGTGTCTGCTTGTAGTTTATTTTACCTGGACCAATCAGCAAACAGAAGGAGGAGTTTTGAAYGACGTCGATGTTCTGCGCAGTATCTACTAGTTATTTTAGCATACAGCAGTGGAGGAAGTGAATGAAGCCAGTCCGTGTTGATAAGGCTTCCAAATTAAATAAATTTCTCTGACAAAGCAGCAGCTCTCATTTACAATCGTCTCGTTTGGCTCGGTATATTTCTCCTCTCAGTAGGGTTGTTTACAGCACACGTGATTTCCAGTTAGCTTCTTAGCTTAGCCTCCTTCACACCGACAACACACACACACACACAAACACACACACACACTTCAGCAGAGGCCACGCCTCCTGCAAGAAATCAATTCTCTATGCAGCAAGTCCAGACCCTTGTACGAAGCAAAGTGAAGGACAGGGTCTGGTTTAAACCAGGTTATTGAAATAAGTACATTTTTATCTATTTGAGTGCTCTGTTAAAATGTTCAGAAAATATGTCAATGTTTTTAAAAAAAGGTATGCTATTTTTGAAAATGAAAACAAATAATTTAAACTGTCTAGCATCCATGAAAGCTAAACTTTGCTTTACTTTCATTTATAAATGCTAACTGCTCAAAAAATGGACTTTTAAGTTCATTTTTAAAAATCCAAACTAGTTTCTTTCATTCACACAAAAAATAAAAAATTACATAATAATAATAATAATAATAATAATAATAATAATAATAATATTCCTGTGTGTTTACCACTTACACTGATGCTGAGAACCAGCAGCACTTTAGGGTCCTCAGGGTTGTATGAGACCTGCATCAGTAAGTTGAAAGGCAAATCCCTGGAGGTGAAACTTTTTCCAAAATCCACAGAGACGAAAATACGAGACTCCTCAAGTCCAGAGACTTCAGACGTCAGGATCACCTACAAGTCAAAGAGCCACAAGTTTCTTTATGCAAAAACACTGAAATCTTTCTAAAACCACAAAAATACTAAATGAACTAAATCAAGTGACTGATTAAAGTGGGCGTGGCTTACTTTGCCTGAATTCTCAGGACCGATCGCAATGCCAATCTCTGATCTGATGAAGGTGTTGTTGATGGAGGCGGTCACGTCTGTGAATGACTTCCCGTAGTCCTCACTGGCAGACAGGTGGTTGCAGCAGAATGAGATGCAGTTTCACACAAGCTGTACACTTCTTCTAAAACACGAGGTCGTCGTCCAACTTACCTCCGGTAAAGTTTGGACTGCCCAAATCTTAGCATAAAGAAAGGCACCTGAAAAGTTGTCAAAGCCAGGATGACCTGTGAGGAATGAAGGTTAAACTTTAGATAAAATGAAGCAATTATTTACAGAACTATGGTGAAACTGGATGAGAGGAAACTGATTGTGTGATTTCTGCTGTGAGGAAATCAACCCTCTCCAATGAACTCCAAGAAGCAAAGATGAGTGCAACACTCACCCCGGTGCCATCTCCAACCCAGGCCAGTGAAACTGAACCACTCAGGTCATTGAATGAATACTGAGAAACAGAGAAACATACAAATAAGTGAAACAATTTAGACACATAAATGTATCAGTTTCTGAGTGAAGTGCAACAGAAATATATGATCCAGTCCCTCCAAACAGAGTATTTTTGTGTCATTTGGGAGTGGGAGTCCTCTATTCAAGTCTAAAAATAGAGATCACAAAATGTACCATACAAACTGAAATTGCACTGACTCAAACGATAACAAAAAATAAATAAAAATTCAAAACACTTGCTCTCAGTAAACTTTTGAACACAATTACTGAAACTCAAACAGAGTCCTTTTCAGACTTAAGGTTTGTGCAAGTTAAATCTAGTCATCAGAATGGCTCAGACTAAAAAGAAAAAAAAAACATTTGCCTTTTTTATCAGAGAGACCTGCAACGTGTCTGAGTTCTTAACATTTTGTGGCCTATTTTTCCTCACAGATATTGTTCCCAGCAGCTCATCCTGTAAGACGATCTTGAGTCAGTGGGACCAGCGCAAGTAACCTCTGGGAAAAAAAAAAGACTCTGGGAACTTTCTTGACCGGAGATTACCGGGCGGAGCGTGCAAAAACTGCAATGCAAAGTTGCTCACATGGCAGCGAGGAGCTAGGCAAATAAGCAGCACAGGGTTTTCATAAACTTCATTTGTTTATTTGCAGCATGTGTGAGATGCTATCAGCTGTGTATAGTGTTCTCTCTGCGTGTAAAAAAAAAACCCATAAACACACACTGTAGTCTCTGTATCATAACAAGACTATCACACAATCATAGCTTTTATTTTTAAATTACTTCCATACAGCCAGTCACATGGATTCCCCCTGAGTCAATTATCCTGTCAGCATCCAATAATGGACTTCAGCTCTAAATGAAAGTAAAGAAGTGGGAGAGTTTACTCATGCCTGAGAAGAAAAGTGCTTGGATCACAGCCTTTAGTGCAGCAGTCTCCAAACTTTTTGACACACAAAACAATTTTTTAAAGAAAAGTACTTGCAGGCCACAAAATTTACTGTTTAAAGTTTTGTTTTAGACTTTCAACAACAATACTTTAGTGAAAGGACAAAAGTAAACTAACTTTAGTGAAAACAGTGTTCTAAATTGTTGTAGAACAAAAAGATAAAAAAACTCACAAACATTTACTCTATTAAAAAACAGCTTTCAGTTCTATTGGCTTGTTGGGTTTACTCTTGTTATCATGTGTGTGTTTTCTCATTCTCTGGGAAAAAGTGTAATATGAGTCACTTTCCTTTGAAAACAGTCATAAAAAGTGATGAGTCGACTGATGGTAGACACTTGAACTAAAAAAATTGTGTCGGTTTGCCATTCGAACACCATATGGGCGTTACATATTGTGTCTTCTTGAACCACTCACAAATGGAAGACCTCTCATAAAAGAGCAACCGAAGCACAGAAAAAGTGTACAGCTGGCAAACTGATCCATAAAAGAATAGATWTGAAGGGACTTTAAAGGTGATCAAATTGTAAGCAAATTATGCTCACTCCATACTCCCTTAAAATCCAGTTTCCTTCTATTGATAATTAAATCAACATTTTTAAACATAAAATACACTTCCTGTATTCAGYAAAGTCTTAATTGTACTTAAAACGTTTCTGGTTCTTTAAACAATAAAATCTGAATAAAATTGATAAACACCATTAATGAAAGACAACTTGTTTTTTTACTTAAAATTGAATGTGTTCAGAATAGATTTTCATCTCTTTTAAGCCTAAGAATTATAAGAATTATCACTTATTTTCAAAACACCTCCATTGGCCTCAACTTCTTAAAGCACTTTGGACACCCCCACCCTGAGATGAACCTTAGGTTGAGGTAAAAAGGTTTCTAGAGTATAAGTGTAGTTACAGTTTAACTAGCAACAAGGGCTACTTCAACAACATAGTGTCGCTGATATTATTTTGTTCTGACAGTACGCTTTGTTTGTTGAAAACAGCAGAAAGAGGAACTTTAATGAGCAGATTAAGGCCTGCACCTGGTGGTGGATTAGCACCTGCGCATCCTCCCCGGGCTCGGTAAATGTGAAACTGGACCTGCAAAAGGAAACTTACATCGTGGGTGTTGGCGTCCAACTTGTTCTTAAATCCTTGGTGCTGTTGGCAGGAAGCCCCCTGCTGCTGATCGGCGCTTCTTCGCTTTATCCTGTGATCTGGCGAGGAACCCATCAACGAGGAGGACGCGGACCTCTTGGCGATTTTCGCGGCATTTGAACGCCTCACAAACACAGACCGTCCGAGCGACTCCGAGCCCGACTGGAAATCCAAGCCGGTGGAGAAAGTGCCGAGAAAAAACAGCAGAAAACCGCAGCGCAGCAAAGGTCCCATCCTCCTCCTCTGCAGGCGAAAGTGCCAAAATAACAAAAAAATAAAATGCCAAAACGAAAGCCCTTCAAACGAGTCTTTGTTTACGCCTAGTCTTGAATAGAAACTGAAGGTCGCTAATGCAGCAACGATGACAACAGCCGTACAGTGGTCCTCCTGACAGCTCCAGCTTTAAAATCAATAAGCGTACTTAAAGCTCACCCCGTTTCGCTAAAAAAATAAACATTTAAAAGCTACAAAATGTCCGATTTTTCGACAATTTAGGTGGTGTCTTCAGCATCAAGTACTCSCAACGTTACACCTTAGCCTACATGAAACACTAGCTAGGACAGTGATGGAGCCTGCAGGTAATAGCGCTCGGTTCGTAGAGGCTCGCTGTGATTGGTTGAATCCACATCCTGGTCCGCGCCATCCCGCCTTGTAATTGGACAAAAAATTGAAAGGCGTGGCCAACAGCGAAGCTGTCAAAGACTAGGTAAGATTGCAGTCAAAAACTTCATTTACAAAACAAAAATGGACCAAATGCTGTTTTAAAATAATCTCATTAAAGCTAACTATGTTATTTAGATTTAAAGTAACACTAAAACCACACTTTGACGGTTTAGTTTAGCTTTATGAATACTTTCTTCTGATACTCTGGATTTACAGGTGGTTTAGTTATGTAAAAAAGCTGCCATATTTTGACTTAAACTGGATATGTAACAAAATAATGTGCCACCTGTTGAGCAAAACTGTCATTTTGTCTCACAGATTACTTTATCAGGCATTAGGACTTGGAGTGTTCGCACAGCTCAAACGTGAGGTTAGAAATCACACTGAACTGGTGTGATCCCWCCCCACATTGAGGTAACTGTGGCAGGTACCAGTCAGATCTATTTTTATCCCCAACAGTTATCTGCAGGTCAGTTTCCAAGTGTAGATATAAATAAAAACACGACCAGAATCAATCTGTCCTCAGGTTAGATTTTGCAACAGCAGACGGATGATTGCACCATTACTTTTTTTCACTGAGTCATGTTGTGGCCCACTGATTAAGTCTGCGCATGTGACAGGACAGTTGGGTTAGAAATTAAAATACAAATATAGATGGCCTTACATTTTCAAACAACAGACTCCATTAAAACAATGCTAAGTTTTGTTTTATCTCCTACAAAACGCATGTTAAATAACATGACACATTTAAAGTCCTGCTGAAAGCTGAGAGGAGCAGATGAGTTAGTTTTTTTAGTGTTTGTTGTTACTCATATTTAGCCCTCTATGTGGCTCAGCCAGTCATTCAAGGTTGTCAACTGAAAAACAAAATGATGTCATCTTGTTCTTGAAAACGATAAGCTACAAAACGATATTTGGTCACATTAAAACCACTTAGACTCATTCAAATCTAAAGATCTCTTCATATGTGCTTTGAACGATCATGTTCTACTGAAGTTTCGTTGAAGTATTACCTGACCTCGATAACTAAACAGAACATCCTGCTGGACTGCATTCTCTTACAAAAACAAAAGTGAGCTGCAAACCCTCCCAGCAGACAACTGTCAATTAATGAAAAACAAAAGCTCTCTTATTTCTTAGAAGTGGCTGAAACATAAGACTTAGGGTGACCTAAATCGAATCTAAAATAACCTGTTTACTGAAGGTCATAAAACAATGTCCTATGAGGGAAATTTTATGGAACACCTGAGTCTAACTGACTCAGTTCTGGTGGAAGTAATGGTGGGACGTAGCTACATCTAGAGGCAGCTTATCTCTAGTGAAACTGAATTTTGTCTGTCATTTTATTACATGCTGCTGTACCATATTCAACTAAACCATGTAAAGTAAAGATTTGTGACATAATGTGTTATCAAAGTTGTTGAAAGTGCCGAGTATTTCGGAGATAAACTTGCGCTGCGTCTGAATATTTCTTAATTTCTGAAGTTACAATGTGGCTTGGATGATAATGGTTCAGCTTTTTCCATCTCAGGGTGGCAAAGCTTCATCATAAGTTTTGAAAAGATACATGTTTGTAGATTATATTTTGGTATGATAGCCCTTCCAGAGTGGTAGCTAAATTACGGTTATCAGCTCACAAAGTTTATAACCTGTTTAGCCTCGCTTCTGTCAGTGTGCCCCAGGGCAGCTGTGGCTACAATGTAGCTTACCGTCATCAGTGTGTGAATGTCTGTAAGTGTAATGCGCTTTGGGGTCTGGAGGGACTTAAAAGCGCTATATAAGTTCAGTATATTTACCATTTCAAGAAAAATTCTGTCTTTGACACTGATGCATAGCTGGTTGAAGCTTATTGGTCAAAGGTTTATAATGTTGTGTTTGGTATCATTTTAAAGGGGACCCTCATTTAAGCCCATTCAAATCACAGTAGATCTGCACATGGCTCATGCTTTTTCCTGTCTTTTGACCAATAGGAGAGGAGCTGACCCAGAAAGAACCGCCCACCTTTTTTACATAATGAAGCAGAAATGCACAGGTAATTTAAATACAGGAGACAGAGAAATGTAAAAGCAACATATGGGGGGTAAAAAGGACTTGTGAGAAAAAAT
>NW_013952405.1:6810086-6812433 GCF_001266775.1 Austrofundulus limnaeus
ATATATTTCTGCTTTTATTTCTGATTATGTCAGATTTTGTCCTCCATATTAAAACTGAGTTATGGTAAGTTTTGCCACAGCTAATAAAACTAAGCAACTTGGGTTTTCTAGCTGCCATGGAACTTATGACAGCCCTCTTGAATCTGAATGCCCCCCTTCCCTCCAGTTAAATTCAGCTCAGGACCCCATATAACCTATGACCGGCCATGGCAGTTTGCATCCCATATAAAAACTGAGTTATGGTAAATTATGCCACAGCTAATAAAACAAAGCAAATTGGGTTTTCTAGCTGCCATATGGAACTTATGACAGCCCTCTTGAATCTGAATGCCCCCCTTCCCTCCAGTTAAATTCAGCTCAGGACCTCATATAACCTATGACAGGCCTTGGCAGTTTGCATCTCAAAAAGAAAGAAAATATCCATATTTACTACAATTTATAATCATCATTATATGTTTCCCTGCGCCCCCCTCCCCTTCACGTCTGTGGTCACGTGACGTGTGAGCTGCTGCGATTCGCCCGAGACCAGAGCAGAGAGAGTTGTAGTAAAGTTTGAGCGGACCGAGGAGTCCCTGCTAAAACCTAAAGAAGATCACTGCTTCGTCTGCACTTTACACCCTCCTTTGTCCTTGAAGAAACGATGGATTCCGTCGCACAGGTAACGGCGCTGACATTAAACACATCAAGAACCCCCAACGGGTGGCTCGTCATAGAAATGGAGAGGTTTTAAGTTTTTGAAGCGAACACGCCTACCTCTGTAGTACTTTAAAAAAAYGTCTCGTTTCTCTCATTTTTTTTCTTCATCAGAAAGTGCTGACCTCGGGATTCAGACTGGACTTTGGACCTTTGAAAGAACCTCTGGCGTTTATCCGTCTGCTAGAATGGGTGAGTTTAGCGTCATGTGGCCTGTCTCTGCTGCTGTCTGAGCCTGTAGGGTTTGTGTTAACAACTACAGCTGCTGGTCTCTCTCTGGGAGCTGAAATGTCTCAAACTGATAAAGCTGTCGGTCTTGTGACCCCCCCTCCCGTCCTCCTCGCATCACAACCACGCCTAGAGACGTCTGCAGAAGCATATTTTATAAAAACTGCAGCTGCACGTTTGACATCCTATCAATAAAATGCAAACAAGCTAACTTGGCATTTCAAAGCAGCTGCAGTTTTCAACTCCTTTGCTAAAACTTCTTGATTTTTTTTATTAATTCTCCTTAAATTATGATCACTTTAGTTAGAACTGCACAGCGTTGAAATTGACTTCCTGTCAAAGTGTTTCACAAGATCTACCAGGAAGGATGTGTGTGTGTGTGTGTTTGATCAGCACTTCTTAACATCCTTGTTTGCCAAACCGTGTGGCCTCATATCTCTCCTCTCCGGTTACAGCTGTTTTCCATATTCGCCTTTGCAACAACTGGGGGTTTCAGCGGCTCGAGCAGCATCAACGTCGTCTGCCAGGGAAGTAAAGGCGAAGAAATACAAGCACATTTCAACTACCCCTTCAGGTAGATTGAAGTAAAAAAACACACACACACACACGTGGTCTTCCATCTCCTCGTAGCAGATCTCTAAGAGTTGTCTGATCATACACAGGTTGATGGACCATCCCTTTAAAGTCCCCAACTGTGTTAACCAAACGTCCACCACTGACTACTTCTTGACTGGAGACTTCTCATCCTCGGCGCAGTTTTATGTGTGCGTCGGAGTGCTGGCGTTCCTCTACAGCACCGCCACGTTAGTCATCTATCTGGGTTATCAGCACCTGTACAGAGAATCCAGTCGTGGTCCTAATCTGGTATGTTGATGTCTGACGTAAAGGCATGGAGTTATAGTCCTTTTGGTCAAACATTAAAAACAACTATACAGTATTGTGAGAAGTAGGGTTGGGCAAAATCGTGTCATGTGCAAAATTAATCATCAGAAAAACTTTAATTGATTTATTTTTTGGCACTTGACCATTAATGCGATTAATGCCACCAGACAGACTGACGGGAGATTTCCCCGGTCAGTCTACTTGGTGCTCCTCTTCACTTCAAATATGATGAACATTAAAAAAAATGTTCTTTACTTTATTTATCATAACTCCAGTTTTACTTGGTCAATCAACACAATTTAAAAATTGATGTATAGCCTGAAGTCTGTACGTTTGACACAATTTGGAACAGATTGTCCTGATGAATCTCAGTAATCCAGGTAAAAAATCAAAAAGAAAAAAATTGTATAGGTCTTCTGGACGGGTTCTTCTCTAATGAAACGTTTCGTCTCTCCTCCAAGAGACTTCTTCAGCCTGATGGCTCGTTCACACCGAGAGCGTTTTGAGCGGCAGGAGCTGCCAGTTTACATGCAAAGTCTATGGC
>NW_013952405.1:6813337-6814640 GCF_001266775.1 Austrofundulus limnaeus
AAAAAATGAAACTTTTATATTATATTATATTATATTATTCAGGTGTTTACGTCCCATAAAGTTTAATTCAAATTAGTTTGGGGCTTCGTGAAGACTTAAGCCTGAAACACTGCCTTCCATTTGAAGTAGCAAGGTAAAATAAATCATGATGAACAGTTTTTTTTTAGTAAAAGTTTACATTAAATGTCAGCGGCTGACAGTCAGAGGATTCAGTCCATGCTTGAATGTGACCTGAGGTTAGAGAAAGTGCAGCTAACAGAGCCGTGTGAAGGAGTTCCTGGGAAGGATAAGGGGTTTTCCCCAAACATGTGAAGGACATAAAGGGAGCTATTCTTCGATTCATTACAAGTTTTGCTTCTTTGTCAGTGAGTACCCCTGAGTGACACTGTTGTCAAAGAAAATATTATTGTGTTGGCATGAGTTGGAAATACATGTGACCGCGATGAAGTCAGCTCACAACAAGGGATATCTGTAGCTTACTGAAAACATGGCTTCAGCCAGTCTATTTAGGGATGTAATCCTACATGACCAACATTAAACCTGTTTCCATTTCATTTTAAACATTAGTTAAATAGACCATTGTGTAGTTATAAATGTGCAAAGTGTCCGAGTCACAGGTCGTTTGGTACAAACGCTGAGGTTGCTATCGAAACGTCATCCGGTGTTTTCTCTGCCAGAATTCTCACACATGGTCAGATAACAGTTTAACATTAGTTAGTTTTTTACCAATAAACCTCTGACTAAGGACGGGCAATAWGGCTGAAAAAATGTGTCACCGTATAAGCGTTTCATATTAGTCGATATTTATAATTATTTATTATTTTATTTATTTATTTATTGTTTGTTTGTCTTGCCCATTTGAAATAAGGATCAGGCGAAAAAAGGCCCATTATTACTGCCAAACTGGTGATGTGACTTTTCCCCTTTTATCCACAATTTCCTCTTGAGCTGTTGCACTCATTTTCTCCTTTCACTCCACGTCGTTCCTTTTTTTTAAGCATTTAGGTGATGAAACATGAAGCTGCTGCTGCACATGTTGCTCGACAGGTTGTTGCTAGCTTAGCAAAGAGTGAGTGAGTTGATGCAACCTTGCTTAGCTGGGCTGTAAGAGGTGGAGCGGCTAAAGCCTTTCCTATGCCTACATCCCCCAGAATGCAGTGCAGTTCTGAACCAGTGTTCAGTGAAATTATTAACATTCTATTTGATGTAGTTTTTGATATTGATAAATGTGTATATCGTGATTATATATCGTTGCTGCTTTCTATTGATATTGATCACGTATTTATTGCGATATATATTATAT
>NW_013952405.1:6814650-6824213 GCF_001266775.1 Austrofundulus limnaeus
TTTTAAAGGTCTTTTTTTTCTGCTTCGGCTGAAAAAAGTGTGTGGGGGGTGGGGGATAGAGGGCACAGATATTGGAAGTGGGGATGGGGGGCATATCCCACCCAGTGCCTGTGGTGGTTACGCCCATGCTCTTAATTACTGTAACATTTGACAAAATAACCATTTAATTAAAATTGACAACAATCTAAGTGTTTATAAAATACTTTCTATAGTTTTCTTTTAGAATCCTGTGTCCACATTGCCATTTTACAGTAAAAAGAAATCATTCTAGTGTTGCTAGCAGGTCTCCAAAGTTCAGTTTTATTTTAATATTGTTTCTTCGCTTCTTATTTAAGGATCTGCTTGTGAGCGTAGCCTTGGCCTTCCTCTGGCTGACAGCATCATCTGCTTGGGCCAAAGGTTTGACCGATGTAAACTGGAAAGCTAAACCTACAACCATCATTAGTGGGATTGATGTTTGCAAAATTAGTACCAACAAGTGCACCCCAGGAGCCTTGCCTCATATGGGCCGACTAAACGCCTCAGTGGTGAGTTTTAACACAAGTTAGCGGTATTTAAAAAAAATGGCATGTGCGGACAACTCTGCCCTTGTAATGTTTACTTTGTTTTTACTTCCTCACAGATATTTGGTTTCCTTAATCTCATCCTGTGGGGAGGCAACTGTTGGTTTATTTACAAGGAAACGCCTTTCCACAAATCATCCACCCAACCGGGCATTGTGGAGGAAGGAGTTACATCATCATAACGGCCCCACTTTCTCATTTCCAAATCGCCATCACATGCAGAAGTGACTGCACTGAATTGTTTTTCCAGTTTGACTACGTTTCAAACTCACTTCAGAAAGTACTAAAACTTTATTATTTAGACAAAAATTGAAGATACTCATTGCAAAGTATGAAATCAAACAGAAAATGTTATTCTGAACTTCATTGAGTGGTGCAGATTGAATACGTTCCAGTAGATTTTCAGAGATATTGATTAAAATTCTGAAATGCAGGTCCACACTAACTGTAAACTAAAAACTGCTTAATCTACTGARAACTACATTGTTTGACCTACTTTCACTCTCTTTGGTTGTTTCCGTCGGTAAACAAACATACATGGTCTTTGATGTCAGATTTTTAGTTTAGGGACACGTTATCACTGATGTGGAAAAAAAATAGCATTTGCTATTTTGTTTTTATTTATTTATTAGTCCGATCTTCATGTCTTTGGGATGAGTATCTTTAATATAGATAATTCAAATAATCAAAATTATTACCCTAATCTATGCTAACATTTTACATTTTGAGTTTATTGAAGGGAGTGCCCCTTAAAATGTTCAATGTTTTTTTTTTTTGTACGGTATGCTGAGACACAAATACAAAATTATCAAACCTGCTTGGCCAATTCTTCACCTTTATGATGAACTTTTCTGTTTGCAGCACAACAGATATTGAGTATTTCTGCCCTCAGTAATCTTTATAAAAACTCAGTGCTATTGTGAGTACAGAAAAATAGTTCATTGAAAATACTTGAATGTGTTTGTAGTGGGCAGCACAACAGAAGACAATTGAATTCAAAACTCATCTGCCTATGAAACGTTAAATAATTTCATTGCAGTTTAGTTGTGATATGTTACATCTCATCATAGAAAGTTTTAGTGAGATTCTTACTTTAGAYCTTAAAGTGTTTGTGTTCTGTTTGGATTAAAATAGCTCTGCATAAATCTTTTATCTGAAACTTTTTCACTTCTAAACTAGAATCTGCAGMTGTGCTTTAAAAATTGCTTAAAATAAGATTTCAGTCTTGAAGTATTCCTTTTTTTAATTGAGTGTCTTATGCATTGTGTGCCTTCTGTTTTTGATCTGCCTCTGATTTTGTTTAAGCAAAATTTCTTTTCACAGGAAAGGTCATTTAGATTTAAATCTTTCACATGAGCTCTATGTTTTGCAAGTTGTTTCAATTTCTGCCATTCCCCTATTTACATAGTTGCTTCTCTTTCACTGTACTGACACTGTTAAAAATCTCAGAAATAAAACTGGATTCTTTGTATTAAAATCCACAGGTTTCAAATCTTTTAAATGGTTGTGCAGGTTTTGCATTTGAAACACAATCTAGAGGTTTTATGAACTTTTTCATAAAAAGGGTGTACATTAAGTTTTGTCACTTTATTAAAAAACTCATACCATTTTCATAAGCCGTATTTAATTAAACACTAGGTTTGTGTTAAAGGTTAGACATGCATACCAGCATGTTTAAAATATACTTCTATTTGCAATCTGAACATTATATTTCTTTATTTTAGAGTAAATTTTTGACTAACCCTTAACACAACTGCAGGTTTCCAAAATAACTGAATACAAATGCAAGAATTACACCACGCAGGTCACTGTTTATGTTTAACAACAACTGTACGGGTTTAAATTTCTATGGCCTCGTGAACTTTAGGGAAAACTTTTTCAGTGCAATTAAACTGGAGCAGGTGGGTAAACTCACTGTTGGACGACGCTTCAGACTGGATCTCTCTCTCTCTCTCTCTCTCTCTTTCTCTCTCTCTCTCTCTCTCTCTCCTCTCTCTCTCTCTCTCTCTCTCTCTCTCTCTGTCTCTCTCTCTCTCTCTCTCTCTCTCTAATTCCTTGAAAGTGAAACTAAAAAGCCTCTGGGAGTCCTCGTGCTGGGAGGGTTCAATCAACAGTCACTAACAAAAGTCTTCTTTGTTGGGTTTAACAGAATGAGTTAAAAGTTCCGCTTTATAAAATAGGAAAAACTACTTTTCCACAACATATATAAATGCACCATTTGTGTTCAAACATAGTGTTTTGACTCTGTAGAGCAAATATTTACATACTGTATAGGGTACAATGAAATCTCAAGACTATCAAGGCATGGGGCGTTGGATTGGTCACCTGATTTAACTGTCAGTTTTTGAGAAAACCTATCAAATCTCAGTTCACATATTCCTATATTTATTGTCACAAATGGCAAAGTTTGTATTTCTTCTTTTATTTCTTTTTTTACATCATTGTGGTAAAATGGCTTGTAACAGTGAGTAAAGATGATGTAAGGGTTTTACTCTCAGAACGTGCCATTCATCATTTTACCACAAGATGGTGCTCCGTGATTAAAAGTCAGTATAGCCCTTCAGACACTTGTTTGAACAAACATTATCTAAAAACAGCTCCACTGGTGAGAAGTGAAATTAAACTGTGATGCTGTAAATCTTATAAAAAGCTCTGTTGTCTGCAGAACAAGTTAGTCACTTCACTGCCAGTCAGTTTAAACCAGTTTAATATTTCTCACAGTGATAATTCTGTATCTGTCAGCTGTATTAACATAATCATATAACAGTTTAAGTATTTGCTTTAAGGAATCATGACAGATTATAATACAAATTAAGACAAGACAAGCATAATTCTTCAGTTTTTATTAGGTAAAATGATAGTATGTGTTTTTCTTTGAATGCCTACTGGTTTGCACCTATCCTGAAGCTTGTAAGCATACCATGCAAAGCCATTATTCTTTTAACTATGAGGCCTTTATATGTCTTTATGGCAGCAACTAACCACCTCATCTGTAAAGTTATGGTCAATAAACACAGTGCTTTCATTTCTGTTTAAAGCTTCCTTCTTGTCCGTGTGGACGTCTGTCATAGCTCTCTGTTAAAGCCGAAAAGCTCTTAGCCTCATCACCTCAGGGCTGTTTCCTTAATTGCTCTTTCGTTTCTAAATGAATGAGGGGGGTGGAGATAAAGAACATCCTTTTTATCTTTTCTTTTAGATCTGGATAAACGTATCACCACTGTGAGGGAACAAATGACCAGATCTTAAAACCAACTTATACTGTAACTGAAAAATTTTAAAAAGCAACCAGTGAGTTCACAACTTCTAGAATTGACATAATCCTGAGATCTACCCTCTATCTAATAAAGCCATATGAACCCATTCATGTTTAATAAATTTACAGGGAGAAATCTACAATTTCCCTGTCCCCACAGCTCCACACGTCAGTGAACGCAGCAGTTTAAAGCACTGTGTTTTCATTTCTTATGGCTTTTTGAGCAAAGTCAAATACTGACAGTGTATTATCTAAGTAGCTACATACAATACTCACTGCCCATCAGGATGCCTCTTTATTTTTCTTAAATGGCACTCTTTCCATGCCATTTTCTAAAACAACTCAACTGGATTCTCTCTAATTATATTTGCTTTATCAGTCAAAGTGAAAGATTGACCCCATTTCAATAAAAAACATTGATAACAAGACTTGAACGTCGAAACAACTAACAGCGCAGTGGCCGACGAAATGCAAAATGAACAGCAATATACATTAAGAGTACAGTCAGTACACTGATAGAACAGCTACTCGATACTAAACACAGAAAGTGAGCATCAATAAATGTATATTTATATGTGTATATATATATGTTGTTAATATAAATATACAGGAAGGCAGATTTGCTTTGGAGAAAACAAAGTCACCGTTCTCCTCTACCTTTGTAGGAGCACTTAGTTTATCACTATACACAAGTACAACATGTATCGTGAGTGACAACACAGAGGAGTGGAACACTAACCAGCCACAGCAGGTTTTATTGGACCGACGCGGTGTTCCTGCAAGAAAACACACAATGATGGGGGGTAATTCAACGTGCTACTCTAAAGCCACAAAATCTGGTTGTGATTCCCGCCGCTGTCTGACTGACCGCACCTTTGAGATGTGATGAGAAAAAAATCAATGTCTGCTCAAATAAAATGCAATCAGTCTGTGTCGCCTGGAGCTAAATGTGGCATTATTCAAATGCATCTCTGTATTTTCATTTTATTTAGTTGCTGCTGTCTATATTTCTCCACCTGGTATCTCAGTGTGTGACAGAAATGAAATGATTCACACACACCACCTTCTCTTGACAAGTGTGACTTCCTTTTCTCACCCACACAGGAGATGCTGCGGTGCGCGCAGCAACTGTGAATATTCCACCAGTTTTTTTTTTTTTGCGTAAAAAAATATTGCACCTATAAACGTGTAAATTGAATTTTATTTGCGAGATGTGGTTTTGATCTAATTGGGGCGTTCTTACGATCGTCGTTTGAAACTTTTGAACGTGAACTCAAACAACGTGACAAAGCTGGTGTAGTGCTCATCCATCCAACCGTATGACTCAGCTGTGGAGCAAATGCTCAATAAAAGCCCCCCCAACAACAAATTGCAGGCTACTTAAAGGGCATGGCATTCATTGCCTGGTTGAGCGATTGCTTTTGAACTCAAGAAAGGCCAGCGTCATGATGACAGAGAAACAGAAACAAAGCAAACACATCTGGGCTGAACTGGGCCTGTCAGTATACACGGACGCCTTTGTTTCGCCGTGACTCATGACAACACATCAATCCCCTCCAGCTCAGAGAGACACGGGAAAGCAAAAGAAAGCTACCTCCTATCAAAAGGTGCAATCAGCATTTATGTCAGGTATTGTGTTGTGACACAAACGTCGCACAGTTTGATGAAATCGCCATTTTTCAGGATTCAGCCAAGGTGCTCCTTGTCGACGAAGAACACTTGCGCAGCGCACCAGGCGTCTTTGCATGGTAAATTAACTCTACAGTAAATTGAACGATCTCGACTGAGGCAGAAAGAATCACTTCTGAAATTCTGTGGAAATATTTCCCATCTGAAGCTACAGTGCTCAAAGCAGCTCTTTCTCGCCAGTAATGGACATGTGTTATTATTATTATTCACGAGCTTATTTTCAACAAGAAACCATTATGGTTTCATAGTCACTCAGACTCTTAATGTTTCCATACTAAAATGAAATAAATTATCTTCTAATGGCAGGAGGGGGGAAAGGCCTATGTTTTACTAGTGAACTGATGAACTATTCACTGAGCAGGATCTTACATCTTCTTATTTATGGTGTCTGAATACAAGTTGGTTATAAGAAACTAGAAAAAAAATGGGCACATCAGGAACGTCTGCTGTTTTTCTATGCAGAACAAACCAAATAAAGCACATTTTTAGCTTTAATTTGGAGCTTAACACCCTGCTGACAGAAAGTGACGTTATAACTGGGACAAGAGGCAAATTTCACAGCAAGTGGCACCTCAGTGGACAACAGCCAGGATCCAATCTGGTCCTTGTAAGGACTCTGGTGTCTCTCTGTTTACAGGACTGAGACGATATGTTGATAATTAGTCAAAACAAAATACCTCCTCACACCTTACATGCGTCTGCCGGAGACTTTAATTGTGCAAGGCTGGAAAGGTTTCTGTTGGGTTTGAATGTAGATGTGCTGTAATGACAGGAAAACTGTTCTGATACACAGGTTGTACCATACATTTACTGTATGTCAATGTATCCCTTAACGTACGATCGCTGTTTAATATGGCTAGAATCAACTATTTATCAGGATGATATGACTTCATCAGAGAAATTCATGTTTCCTTTACCTCGATTGTATTTTATTAGGTTAGRACCTCATGTAATGTATTTTTATGGCATGCTGTTTGACTATATATAACTCTAGGTGAACGTTGTGTATACTCACAGCCTGGTGATGGCAGTCTGTTCTTGTGGGAATAGAGGAGGGGTTTCTATGCTCTATATAGGATGCAGATCTTTCATGTTACATGTATATAAGAGGTTTGAATCTAAASCAAATGGCTGTCTTTTTAAAAAATATTAAACCTGTGCATTTCTCAAATTTTCGTTATCTAAGTCACTTCCTGAGTGCTGTTAATAACTACATCTCTTGCTCACATAAGGTTGTTTGTCCATTTCCACTGCCGTTCCTTCACAGTATGAATAGTAATTGCTACAAATTAAAATGCTGGAAACATACTGCTCGTTGTCCTGTTTAACAACAGAACAGTTTGTTTTGAAATCCCTTTGAGACTCTGTGTTCCAGTTGCTAGAAACTACAGATGAGCGCCCCCTCTGCTGATCTCCTGGGTACGGTCGCAGTCAAGAGTTTACAGGAGAGATATCATGGCTCACGTCGTGTCATTCACAGCAAATCAAATTACATTTATCCTCCCATCTTAAACCACCATCGGTGTGTCTGAGAAGACGGAGCTAATGGACTCTGCTACTGATTTCTTTCTCTTCCCCCTCATTAGAGCAGCCTCCGCGTCCTGATCGTCCTCGTCCTCATCCCCATTGGGGTTCAGCTTCCCGTTCTGGCCCTGYGAATCTTTGGAGTCTATGAACGCCACGTGCCGGTTCAGCTCGGCTTTAAGTACCGGGTCCCCGTGGGTGGGAGTGACGCTGAGCATGGAGGAGTGAATGCTGTCCTCGCCTCGAGCCTTGCCCTTGTTAGGGCAGCAGAAACAGCGGCAGGGTGTCAGGTACAGGTACATGAGCACCAGCACCACGCTGGCCAGGCAGCCGACCAGCGTGGTGTACGCTGTGTTCAAAGTCTCCCCGGCACCGTGCATGGTAAAGTTGTGAACCTTCAGCACCACATAGATAGTTTCATTGAAGGCCTCRCTTGTAGCAAAGCACGTGTAGGTCCCAGAGTCCTCGTACCTCACCGGACTGATCTGCAGGCTCCCATCTAACAGAACCTTTGCCGTCTGGTTGCTTTCAGACGTCACCAACACATTATCAGGAATCGTCCAAGTCTTCACCACGTTCCTGTGTTTGGTGTCACATTTAAGGATTATTGTCTGCTCCAGAAAAGCCTCTTCGTCTGCCTCCTTGAATGTRCTGCAGTTCATAATTTCTCCGCACAGACTAAAAACACTAACTTGGGATTTTTGTGGATCAGCCATGATGCACGTGTGGTTAACCTTAAAGTCCACGACGGGATTCAGCTTTTGAATTTCCCAGTGAGCCAGGAGTGTGTACAGATCACAGTGACAGTGCAAAGTGTTGTTGTGGAAGTAGAGGCCATTTCTCAGCCAGGCGGGCAGTGCCTGAAGGTCATCCAGGGGCAACTTCTTGATTTTGTTGGAGGACACATCCAGGAGGCTGAGCTTTTCTGGGTGGAACCTGTCTTTGATCAGCTCCACGGGAAAGCGGGACATCTGGTTCTGGCTCAGGTAGAGCTTCTGAAGGTTGATCATGGTAACAAACGCTGAGCGTTCGATCTGGGAAATTTGGTTGTTGTACAACAAGAGGACCTCCAAGTTGACCAGAGGCTCGAAAACGAACTCGTCCAGCTGCTGCAGCGTGTTGGACGACAGGTCTAAGTAGCGCAGGTGCTTGACGTTTACGAACGCCTCCGACGAAAGAAAATGCAGGTTGTTGTGGCTGAGCAGGAGGTTGTGGAGATTCGGAAGCTTGACCGTGGTCCAATCCGATTTGAGCGAATGTATCTCATTGTAGCTGAGGTCCAACACCGCCATGTAGTGCGGCAGACCGACGGGGATGGCGGACAGGTTCATCTTGGAGCAGCTGACTATGTTGGAGGCGCAGATGCACGTCTTATGGCAGTTCAGCGTGGATCCCTTCGCCTCAGGAGGCCAAAGGGCTGCCACACAGAGGGAGAAGAACACAACCCATCTCTGAAACTTATCCCTGTGGGCCAACGACTCCAACAGGCGGTCGCCTGCTCCAGAGGGAGGCTGCAACATGCTGAAAGTTGTGCTGGGTCCAAGAGGGGTGTTCTATGATCCCATTCTCAGAACAAGCGCATGGAGATGCAGACGAGGGATTTCCAACATTTCTGTCTGAGGACTGAAAAAACAGCAGAGAGATTGTTTTAGAGAAAACACTTACAGCAACAAAAGGATCATTAAAAATGCCTCGAAGTTAACTCAATCGACAGAAACATATGAGAAATTTTTCACAGTGTTTTTAACTTACAATAAACCATTTAAACATCAAAATACTTCAATTAAACTCCTTTCTCTTCCTCACACGGATTCAACTTTTCTCTGCAGCACGGCTTTAAAGCAAACACTCTCAATCCCCATATGCACATTCACGCTCCTAAAAGACACTCCATTGATTTTCTTGCTCTGCCTATTTTCCTAAACGCTACCCCCCCCCACCCCTTCCTTCCCCTCGCCATTTCTTTATCTTCCTGACACAATCTCATTCTGCCAAGCCAAAAGTGCAAATAAATTCAGACACACGCACGCAAAACACATGCAAATGTCCACGTCGTGTCATGTTCAGAAATGCCCTCACTCATTTGTGACAGAGCTGCATGTGCGAGCGTTGCACTGCACCATTCGGTCTGTCCGAGGATAAAAAAATAAAAAAATAAAAAACAATAAAAAACACGAGCACAACATGATGCATGGAGAGGGGGGAAGAGGGGAAACACTTGCCTTCAACCAGGACAGAAGCGACGCTGATTTCATTTAAACAGATCCTTGTTTGTTTACAATGTCGCTGCATACAAAACAAACAGTGTGAGCTTCCGTGTCTGCCTGCAGCTGAGGAGAACTGATCCTGGTCCTGATCCAGGGAGGAGGGACGCCACAATAATCCACGAGGCATCCAAACACCCGGTGGGGGGGAAAAATACGCAAAAGAGGGAGGAAAGAAGGCAGCTGACGTAGACAAAAAAATATATAATCTCGTTTATTTACCCATCAAGCAGCGCTGAGCAATCCTGTTTTTTTTTTTTTTTTTTTTTT
>NW_013952405.1:6825722-6830844 GCF_001266775.1 Austrofundulus limnaeus
GCAGGCCTCCTCCTCCTCCTCCTCCTCCTCCTTCTCCTCCTCCTCCTCCTGCTGCAGTGGATCAGATGCGCTCAGACCGAGAAGGCGCTGTTTACTGAAAGTGACCGCGCCAAAGACGCGCCGGGCAACCAATGAGAGGAAATGGAAAAGCCCAGAGAGCAAATCATGCTGGTAATATAAGACCTGACGACCAGGAAGGGTTTATATACGGAAAAATCTGACTCTTAAATGGGTTTGTTTTCCTACCTTACACAAGGAGAATAAATGTTATTTTTAACTTATAATAATTAAACTAAAGACATTAATGCCACAAAGAGGGCGGTCCTTAAAGGAATGCACATTGCCCGGCACCAATCRTGCCAGGATTTTCAGAAGGGACAGATTTCATCCATTTGTATCAGAAATTATGACGTGATCTTGAGAGCACACAGAGAGGGAGTTGAAGATGACTCTCAACCACCACACCAGATTTTAGCTCAAAATTATGCAAAACTGGCTGAGTTGTAGCTACTTTTGTGTCTCCAATCAGTTGACTGTCAAGACCACCTTGAATTAAGTTGATTCCAAAAGTTTATCATTTGTAGATGTTCAAGCAATGACTACTTTCTGAGAGTTTCATTACAAATTGCCCACTTGTTCATGAGTAATGATGCTAACAGACAGGTGCAGTTGACTCCAATTTTTAGGCTTGTGGTAGTTTTACTAATAGATCTCCTAATCTAGTAAAACTTGGAATACGAAAAGCCTCTCAGCTGCTACCACACCAAATCTTAACTCAATATCTGTAAAATGAGCTGAGTTTTTGACGCTTACAAGTTTGCTGATTTCTATTATCTGTGGCGGTCATCTTAAGCTGGCATGACTCTAAAACTTAATCAGTTGAGCATCCAATGGTTTCTATTTGTGAGTTTTATGAACGTCCTTCATTGGTGAATGATAATATATATATATATATATATATATATATAAAGAGTTAATCTTCAGGATCATCTTGGGCCTGTTAGTTAATGGGTTATTACAACCAAAATGATAAAATAAACTGCTTTCATTTTTATGAATGATCATTTTGCAGGCAGAACTGTGTGAAACGACCACCTGGTGGTTCCATTTTTGTTTGACAAAATAAAGCCCAGATTTCACTCCGACGTGTGCTGCAGAACTCTCACASTCTTCCCTCCTTCCTGTACATCATTCCAAACCTGACAGCTGACTGTCTTCCCAGTGACTGTGTGTTCTTCTGAGTAGTGCTACTATTTTTATTTTGCGACCACACGTAGGTTCTTACGGGTGGGACTGTGCAAACTGAGTTATTATTTTTGTCTTCAATGAGTAACTCATGTGATTCAGCTGTGATTAAGGTAACACCAGGTGTCTGCACAGCAGCTAAGTTGTATTTATGCTCAGTTTTATAATGATTTCAGCCTGCAGCTCAGGCTCATCTTATTTTCTCTGCTCACTTTTAATGTCTTAATTAAATGGATGTTTAAATTTTTTTTGGACTGAAGTTCAGTAAAATAGTTATAAACTGTTAAAATCTGAACTACTTCAGTTTGGCGAATCAGACTTTAATTGTGACTGAAGGGAMAACTAAAGGCTAGTCCCAGTGATGTCAATCAATCAAACTTTATTTCTTTAACACATCTTTAATACAAGTCAAATACAATTCAAAAGGTTTTACAGCAAAAATAAAAAAGGTATCTATCATATACAAGGGTGGGCCATCCTGCAAGTTTTACTAATTTCTCTGCTCCAATACGCCTGATTTGAATGGTGTGACTAAGCTTCTGCAGARCATGAAGAGGTAAGTCTGAATCAATAAAACATGCAGGATAATGGCCTTGAAAACCAAGATTGCCCATCTGTGCTAAAGGATGAAGCTCCCATGTGTTAAATTCAGACTGAACACATGAGCTTTTAGTTCAGAAGTGCAGGCCGTTCCACAGTCTTGGTGCATAAACAGAATTTCCAAAGGTTCTTGTGCTGCCTTGTGACGAACCTGAGGATCTGAGGGTCTGAAGATTTTTAATGTACATTTTAAAACATTTACCTTTATTTTTTACTAACATTTTTCTCATGGAAATATACTGGCTTCAGTTCCTTCACAAACATTTTTGTCTTGAAAAAGAAAAAAATTGTATAGGTCTTCTGGACGGGTTCTTCTCTAATGAAACGTTTCGTCTCTCCTCCAAGAGACTTCTTTAGTCTGAGAGGCACTTGTATATGCTGTTAAGTGCCAGGAGGACYGCGACCAKTTWTACATYGGGGAAASAAAGCAACCACTGTTCAAAAGAATGYCCCAACACAGACGAGCTACATCTAATGGCCAGAACTCTGCAGTTTTCACTCATTTACAGGCCAGCGGTCACTCTTTCAGAGATGAGGATGTTCTCATTCTTGATAGAGAGGAACGTTGGTTTGAGAGAGGAGTAAAAGAAGCCATTTTGTGAAGAAAGACCGTCCATCATTAAACAGAGGTGGAGGCCTCCGTTATCAGTTGTTCCCCTCCTACAGCACTGCCATTGGCAGTATCACTCCACCCCCTGTTAACAATAGGTGTTAATTAGGTGTCAATGATAGCCATGTGATGTGAGTATCAGTCACATGGAGGCAGTGCTTAAAAGCCTGAATTTTGCCTGAAACTCTCAGACTGAAGAAGTCTCTTGGAGGAGAGACGAAACGTTTCATTAGAGAAGAACCCGTCCAGAAGACCTATACAATTTTTTCTTTTTGATTTTTTACCTGGATTACTGAGATGCATCAGGACATTTTTGTCTTGGTTCAAGTAGCTTTTAGTTAGACCCATACAAACATTTAGCTCATTTTAGGCAGCCTTTTGGATATTTTAGCTAACCTTTTTTTTGTTTTGTTTTTTTGCTAGTATTGCTGCTTCTTTTAGCTTTACCAGTTCAGACTCAGTTTCTCCTGCAAATGTCAACAAAGTCATTCAGGACTCAGCATTCACACTACACTGTCACATTTCTCTAGTTTTTCTTCATGTTGTAATTTGTATAACAACCTAACTGAAATATTAGCAAATCTATTGTTTTAACTTAAAAAGAAAAAAGCTCGTGTAAGGACAGAACATCAGATTTCAGCTGCTTTGACCACAGGATTCATGCCGGGTCTTAACAAGTCTAAAAAAAAAGTCTCAAATTTGAAAATCAAAATTTTAGACCTAAAAAAAGTCTTTAAAACGCCCAGATTTTCATCCAAGGTATTAAATTAAAATTTGTCAAGTCTTAATTTTTTTTTTTACTTTTGATCATTCCTGAGAAGCACTGGCTGCAAACAGAGTGCAGTAATCAGAGGTTGACTCGATCTGTCTTCATGAAGTGCTAAGTTAGTTTTCTACCCATCTTGGTACATGGTTAAACTACAAATCCCGTGATAACTGCTGGCAGAGAAAATGTCACAGTTTACTTCCATGTTTTTGACCTCTTTGCCGCTACAGCCCCCTCGCATACAGCGGCTTGTTCACCTGCAAAAAAACAAAGAAGTTCAGTCATGTCCACTGCTTGTTGTTTAAACATGGGAAAGTGTGTTTTCAATGAGACTTGGTTTGATATCAGTGATTTTGCACTTGGTTGGAAGCGGCCCACATTATGACCATTACATTGAAAAAATTTAGTGTTCTTTTATTAAAATTAAATATTTTGTAATAGATAAATTAATAGCAATAAAAGATTTCTATGTTAAAATTTCTGTGAAAATTTGAATGTTTATGTTAATGCGTCAGCTTGGTCTTAAATGTCATTCCTAACGGTCTTAAAAGGCCTTTAAAAGGTCTTAAATTTACCTTACTGAAACCTGCATGAACCTTGTCAGCATTAAATGTAACATCTTCCTGTTTTAGAGCAACTAAAGAAACAGATTGTGTTAGTTCATTTAATAATCTGATTAAATTAATTGAAAGATGAATCTTCTGAAGGTTTGACTTGTTTTCAGGTAAAAGTAACAATGTTTCAGGTTAGTTGGACTCTGACACTAACATTTTAATGCTGTACTTGTGCTGATTCTCAGATGTTTCCCATTAAGTGATCACCTGTTTTTATCACCACACGTGGAATAAAAACTCTGGGAAACAACGGCACAAATCAGAGCGACCGAACAAGCCTGGGTCTGAGCGTTCGCTTGCAGCTCTGTGACTCTGGTGAGACGAAGCTGAAAGTGATTAATGTTCTGTTCGACTTCACTTCCTGCAGCGATATGGGTAGTGTTGCCTGGCAACTGCTGGCAACCCTTCGTCGACTGGGTTGGCTCTGTGGCAAATCAAGGGTGGCCTCGTCTCCTCTTGTTCCTGCAGCTACCTGCTCAGATGGGGTTTTTGTGGAGCAAAATGACGGCCCGGTATCTACAAAGAGGACTTGTGGGGAGCTGCCGGTGCCTCTTTGCAAACTCAGGCACTGCCAGAGGCACATTATGAAGAGGTGCTTGGAGAGAGGAAAACACATTTCCTCTGCATGTGTTCAAATATTTAACAGGAGAAAATGTGACATCTGCTTTCTTGTGCAGAGAAAACCTCAAAACACTTTAAGTGGATCTTCAAGCCTGCACTTTAAAGAAATGTTTTAATGCAGGGGAAAAAACACATTTTTTCACAGATTATTCTACACCTGTAAAGATAGTTTAATCCTGAAAACAGTGATGTAGAGCAGCTTGTTGTTGAGCTCCACCTGCCTGATCTGGTTACAYGATAAACAAACCCTCCTATCAAATCTATCCATGCTGGCTGCAATCATTACAGCTGAATCTTTGGCAAAGAGCAACACATAAAGGTTTGTTTAGAGTCTGCAGATGGACTTTTATTATCTCATCATTAAACAAAAGAGCTTTTTTAACCCTACAAGTWCTGGGTTTTGTCCATTTTTCTGGTGCACACAGTCAACCAAGCCTTAAATCAGTGGTCCCCAAACTACGGCCCTGGGGCCTCCCCATTTGGTCCGGCCCCAGAACAATACCAGAGAGCATTTAGTTTTTTTTTTCATATATGTGTGTTTATATTTGATTATAAAGTTGGACTTTTGCAATAAAATGTTCCTTAGTTATGAACTGTTTTCATCATTAACTATTATTAGTTAGTAACTATTTCATACATACACGCATATAACGTGACATTCTGTTC
>NW_013952405.1:6832549-6834195 GCF_001266775.1 Austrofundulus limnaeus
CTCCTACAAAAGTCACACTTTTTCTGTTACAATCTGACTCCGGCCCCCCTCCAGAGAAGGGAAAAGTTATGTGGCCCTTACAGGAAAAAGTTTGGTGACCCCTGCCTTAAATAAACCAGACTCTATAAACCAACATTATTAGTCATTTCGATTTTTTTATACGCTTTCATTTGATTCAGACTACTTATTTCTACTTTTGGCATTTTTATGCAGAGCAAATTTTGTTTTTTGCTCCACTCACTAAAGATGTTAAATTCTCTATAAATAAAAAGTGTAATGAAATACTTTGAAAGTCATTTTGTCCCAAAACTCAAAAGCAAAAACAGTTGGGAATAAGCAGGAGCAGAAACTATYGCTTAATACAGAAAGTGTTGCAAAATGGTGGTAAACTGACAAAAGAACACCAGGAGATGGTTGAACATAACAAACAGCTGTGGTCATTAAAAACCTGAAACAGGTGGGACAAGGGAGCRAACAAAACAGAACAGAAGAAACTGACAGCAAGAAATCCAAATAAATGATTCAAATGTAGCTTTGCTGTTAAATAGAAAAAAAAGAACTAGTAAGATGTAATTTGACCAATAYTGGTCAACGACAGGTCGTTAATGAGTAGAAACCTAAATGATGGAATGTATTGGTCTACAGCACTAGTCGTCACAATAAAACACAAACATTTCCCTTTTTAAATAAAAAAAACATATTTTAGAGGTCAATTTATCCTTCATATTTTATCCCTTCACATTTTTAAAGGTTTGGTTCAGATTATCTGAATAGGCAATCTGTGAAAAGTTTAACAATTTTGGTTCAGATTATCTGAATAGGCAATCTGTGAAAAGTTTAACAATTAATATCTTACCTGCTGATAATAGCTTTTTGAACCACACTAACAGCTGATCATTAACCTTTTCGATAACTGTCACTCAGTCTGTGTCACACGTCTTCGTCTCCTTTGAGCTCAAGACACAAACCTGTTGATGTTGGTTAGTGGACTTAAAGTTGGCAAAAACTTAATTTAGTGGAAGCTAATTGGTCCGCTAACAATTTTCAGTTAGTGAAAAGGCTTATCTGCTAAACAAAACATTGGTTCTACTATTAGCTGTTAGCTGATTAGTGGAACCATGCTCACCATTGGTTTTCATTATACAATTTGCATAAAACATTAACAATCTTTGCAGATTTGAGTTTCTTTAAATGTGGCAACAATCCATTTCAGTACTGACCCTGCTCTAAAGCTCATCAGTGCGTTCAAAATTAAACTCTATTTTCAGAGTTGTAAAGTAAGTACAAATACTTTGTCACTGTACTTAAGTAGAAATTTTGGGTATCTGTACTTTACTTGAGCATACTTTTTACTTCTACTCCTTACATTTTTACACAATTATCTGTACTTTCTATTCATTGTATTTTTCAAAAAGGTAAGAAGTAGAAGTACTGCTTATTGTTGTTAYGAAAAAATATTATCCTGAAAAACTGTGCCTCCTGGATAGAGTGAATTTACAGTAATTGTGGTTGGGTGAGAAGTATAAATTTAAACCATTCTGATTAGTTTGTACACAGTCCATCACAGCTGCATGACACAAATCATATTCAGTAGATACAGTATACTGTATGTAGCCTGTACGAAGATGTCTGTGGCATATATATAT
>NW_013952405.1:6834341-6837583 GCF_001266775.1 Austrofundulus limnaeus
ACACACACACACACACACACACACACACACAGTACATACTGAAACAGGTAGACTAGTGCATCCTAAATTTTTCAACATTAACATTTTATATGACATTATAATCATTTTGGCCTTTAGAAAAACGTTTTTTTGGGGGGGGTCACCTCCCAGTAAATGTAATTTTGGAAAATCTAGTCACTCCTTTTTACTTTTAATATAGTACTTAAGTACTTTTTATGTCAGAAATTTACTTTTGATACTTAAAGACAAAATATATTAGAAACTTTAATGGTACGTTCACACCAAACACGTTTGAGCTGCAGGAGCAGCCGGTTTACATGCAAAGTCTATGGTGGACGCGCCTCTAAGGGTCTTGTGGTGCATCACGTCTGTTTAGCACTGCATGCAAGGAAGCGGAAGGTGCAGCAGAGCATTTTCTGTGCATGTGGTGCGGCGAAAGCAGCCGACGCCCGAGTTCAAAAATCTGAACCTTTTGCTGCTTGACGCGCTGCGTTAACCAATCAGAGAGACTCATTTTTCCACGTGACAGTTTCCTGAATGTTGCTCACTAACCAGAAACAGACGGACAGGAGCTCTTTAACTGAAATCAACCGTCTACAGTTGATGTTCTGGCTGGAGATATCAGCACCGATGTGGGTCAGCAGCTCGTTAAACTGGGCTCGGTCGGGACAAACAATAGTCTGTCAGCTCGCAGCTCCTGAAGTGGTGAAACTGACTGAACCAACCACCTCTAAATCATCTGGTGAATTAATTATCTGCTGTGTGCAACGTTCGCTTGCTCTTTAGAAAATAAAGCAAAGCCATTTTCTTTATTTTATCTTTATTTCATCCGCCAAAGACAGACCGGAAAAAAACCAAGACGCTCCTCCCTCTTCAGACATGCATCTAGTCTCTAGTCCCGGTCTGAATGTAGCACGTCCAACTGGAGGCGTTGGGAGCTTTTTTGCTGCTCAAAACACGTTCGGTGTGAACGTAGCATAAGATTTTTACTCAAGTAATATTCTTAGAGGAGACTTGAACTTTTACCAAAGTAATTTTATGATAAGATACTTGTACATTTACTCAAGTATCACTTTGAGGTACTTTATACAAAGCTGTCTATTTTTCTAAATCAAGTTGGTTCAAAGAGGTACCGTATCTACAACAGGTAAGACCATCATTTTACACAATCTTTCCACAGAACCCTGCTCTATCCTTTTAAGTGATCAGAGACAAGTAAAAGCAGAAATAGRAAAAAAAAATCTTTGTTTAGCTGTCTGGACGGCTGCTGGTTTCCATGACAACCCTTTCCGTTTAGTCTTTGATGTGCAAGGATGACGAGGTCACTCAACAATCACATCTTCAGGAAGAAGCCAAACACGGGCGGCGCATGCTTTCATGGAAGCGAAGCTGGCTGTAAACTCCATCATGTCTTGCTCCCCATCGCTTAGCAACTGGCCAAGTTTTCGCCACATGCCTGCTTTGATGGCGGAGACCACTGCTCTCAGTTCTGGAGGAAGGGCTGCAGGTGTCACMGACAAAGGCTATAATCAGGAGGCAGGGCACTCATTGTTTTCCCTCACTAATTAAAGCCGTCACTATGCTGCAGCTACACTGTTGTAAACTCTCTCCGTAATTATTTCTGTCAGCTGAAAATGGCAGGGCTCGTTACGTTTCTACTTTAAGCTCCATAGGTAATAATAAATTTTGCAGTTAATCACGCTGCAGAGACAAAACAAAAGATTATTCTTGTTTTGTTTATATTTGGACAGAGGCATTTCCCAGGCTGTGTTTTTAATACCTGTTAATCCCCTCCTCTGGGGAAAGATGAAGGAGTTGATGCTTGTTGGTGCTGAATGGAGACAGATGATTTGCAGCTAATGAAGTCAAACAACAATAATCCTTTGTCTTTCCAATAACAGCCTCGGCCAATAAGATGAGGGTGCCAGGAGACAACAGGAAAAAGCTTTGATAAATCAATGACTCACTTTTTGAAAGTGTTTTTCTTTTTCCGTCAGATAAAAAAAATCAATTTGATTTTCAGTTGTTTGAAAGTTATAACTGTATATACTTGAATTGAGCTCTCAGCAACGTTCCTCTGTGATTGTGATCTCCTGTCATTTCCTGATCAGGATAAATGATTCTGGGAACAGCATCAGTCAACACAAAGTCCATTTACTTGACAGGAAAAAGARATCTTGTTCCTTACAAACAACTGAGACCTGGTGTGCCTTTTGTTATCTTTGCTAAAAGCCCATCAAGCTAGAGTGGACCGGTTAAAGCACTGACCTGCGAGGCTTGTTAGCAGAGCACTTGGCTTTTGTATTTAATTTTTTCCTCACTTTTCATTTTTTAGTGTCTGTGGCCACYATAAGCACATCGAGTCAAGGTGAAGAGGTATTCTCTACAGCTCTCCAGTCAAATAGTAATAATGGAGCAACAGGGGAGACAAAAACTGTGTGTGAATGTTGGTGCGACTCTGAAATTAGGATCAAAGACGGTAGCAATACATAATACAATCTGGTACGTGTTATGTACTCTGTAGATACCTAATATCTATGGGGTACATATAACCCATAGCAAAATTTGTCTGSCCCTGTTCTGGCCCAAACAATRCACTAACACTCTTTACACATGACCAATATGTCAAAGAATGATGACCCTTTGGTTGCCCAGATGTGGTTTGCCAGAGGTTGTTCATGCATGGGCCAGCACCACATAAATCAAAACCACAACAAGGTCAGGCATTCCATCTTGAAAACAGTGCCATCAATGCCAGACCTGGCCCACAGGCAATTGACAAACCACTTGCCATGCCAGCAGTCAGCTAGCAGTACCAGCTTGACACCGTATCTGACCCAGATTTGTCTGCTATGAGGGTACCTGGTATTTACATGGAACATAACTGGTATAGGGAACATACCTGGTATTTACATGGAACATAACTGGTATAGGGAACATACCTGGTATTTACATGGAACATAACTGGTATAGGGAACATACCTAGTATTTACAGAGAACCTACCTGGTATTTACAGGGAAGATACCTGGTATTTATAGGGAACATACCTGGCATTTACAGGGAACATTCTTGGTATTTACAGGGAACATACCTGGTATTTACAGGGAACATTCTTGGTATTTATAGGGAACATACCAGGTATTTATAGGGAACACCAATGTATAGGGAACATACCTGGTATTTACAGGGAACATTCCAGGTATTTATAGGGAACATTCTTGGTATTTATAGGGAACATACC
>NW_013952405.1:6837754-6843121 GCF_001266775.1 Austrofundulus limnaeus
CACACACACACACACACACACACACACACACACACACACACACACTGGCAATTACATTATCTTTTGCCTTTTATGAGGCAGGCAATAAAACGTAGCAACATGCTACAGTTTTAATTTAATTAAATGAACTTGCAAAAACAAAATGGAACTAAGGGCATTATGAAGCAATTAACCTGGACTCTTGTCCTAAAACCACGGCTGTCCCAATATGGAAGCATTAGCTAATGGATGTAATGTTGTGTCACAGGAAGAGAGTGTTATTGATGTCTGAAGTCATWAAGAAGGGAAGATTCAGGAGCTAAGAAGAACAAATCTGTTGCATCTTCACATAAAATGAAATGAATAATTATAAATCAGGTGGATGTATCGAGGGTTGGGTGGAGAGTGGGGTTTGTTAGGGCTTAAAGGAACAGAGAGGGAGTGGAGAGATGTCAGGGTGAAAGTACAAATCTTTGACAGAGTTGGACAGAGTGTCCTTAATCATTGAGGACAAGTGTCCAATTGCATCATTATATCAGGGGGGATTTACTGTGGGCCTTTATTTTKTCAGCTTTGGGCTGGAAATATTAAAGCTGTCATGAGAACCTTCTTTGACATCAGAGGTAATGTCAAAGCCAGCTGAGGAGAAGGGCTTCTATTTTTACACGTTTGTGTCATTCAGTGCTTGTGTCAGTGCAACTGCGTGAACGCATCTTCGATTAATCGCAGGAGCCTCTGAGATGCTTCTAAAATTAAACACCAGGCTTAAAACATGCAGTCACTCCTTCTCCGTTCCCATCATCCCTCTGTCTGATCGTTATCAGATCCTGGAATGAGTTCCCCCCAGAGGTCCCACCTCCTCTTGTTTCCTCTGAACCCTGGCCTTCACAGCACCAGCCAAAACAGAACCCGACTGCCCTGATTGCATAAGACAAACGCCTCACRCATGACGGCACTGTTGGATGAGTAAGAGGATTTTATAAACACGTTTCAGACTTTTCCCCCTATTTTTTTAATCAGTTCTTATCCTCAGCTCTGTCCTGTCAGCATGTGGTTTATGCAATCCCACAATGCACTGAAGGGAAGTGAGCTAAAAAAAAGCCAATTCAGCAGCATCTCAGGGAAGCAGCCCCCCTGTTAAGCAGTGACTGGCCTTTGCAGTTATTACATAATGAGTGCTGAGGCCCATGGCGGCGTATGACGATGATAGGACTGAATGAGTCAGTCATTTTTGTGCCGCAAGATTGATTTATTATTCAGGTGTGGGCTCATCTCGAGCACTTTGAGCCAACCTTCGAGCAGAGATCGGACAGGATCTCAGTCTGAGAGGAACRAGTTCACTTTCATGGAAAATTTTCTCACATGCCCACCTTTAGACTGGTCTGAAATGTTTTATTATTTACAAAAATGTTGTTTACAAGGAAATCCACTTGTGTAGAAAGAGTGTGGATCTCATGGTATAAAAGTAAAACAAACAAAAATCTCATACATTTGTTTGAAGAAATAAATGTTGGCATGAGATTTTATCTCAGCAGATTGTTTTTCATTTTTAACGACATTACTTTTTAAGAAGCAGGAGGCTTAAAAAATGGTGGGAGGCCACATAAAAACAAAGTAACATGGTTGTTGTGATCCCATTTTTTTGTTGTATGAGAGAAGTTGTCCTTAATTCAACTTTAATTAACATTTCACATTAATCAAAGCTACTCTGTGTGTTATTAAGAGCAGGACAAAGTTTAAAATTAATAACTTCAGACATTGATGTAAAAAATTGCATGGTTGTTTTTCTGTTAACTTGACAAATATAAATTTGATGTTTTTTTTGTTTAATTAGTTGCTAAAAGTTAAAATAATTTACCAAACAGATGCAAACTCACACATGTTGACTCTTGCTACTTTGCAAAAAAGACTTCCTCATGAATGTCAACGTGTTTTAGATTACATAAGAAAATCTCTTTTATTATTTATTATAAAATGATCAATTAAGATGTTTTAAATCAYATTTTGAAATKGAGTAMTGCAYTCTGGGGGATRTAAATATAATGTATACTGTATATTTTCTCTTGCTTGAGTCTTTTGCTCTCACTGATTTATTAATTTAAAATTTCTTGAAACTGCCTATTTATTCTAGGAGTCATTCACAAAGTTACCTTGTGTGTAACTTTTGTGTCATGTCAGTCTTTTACACTGCTGCCAAAACCACTACAAGAAAATAGAGCATTTTCTGAACGCTTCAGATTTGTTTTGTGCCCTTTTCAGCATGTAATCTCCTGTTTTTAATGGGCCTTTTCTGTGAAGCAGAAACAGTTTATGGGATGTTGGGTTTTAATTTGTGTTTTTTTTTTCATATGCAAAAAGTAAATTGCTGCTGTTGCACCAAGGGGAATAAAATTTATTTTTAATAAATTCTTTTTGGACCCCCCCACAAACACAAACATGCACACACATAGGTTCATTCTCCTTTTCTGTAATACTGCATGACTCGGYTATTGTTTTATAATCTGTTCTTTGGCTGGAATCCCATTTGAAAGGCTTTGAGTCAATCTCCTTGTTTTCTTTTCTAAATATTAAATTCTGTGGCGTCTCTGAGGACACGACCTGATGAATCAAAACCAGTCAAAAACAACCTATTTAAAAGCTTTGAAATCAAATTAGATCTGGGGTTAACATTCAAGATCGTCAAAAAAAAAAAAGGATGAATAAAAGTCAGTGGTAAATTTTTTTGTGTTCTGTCTTGTGAGATGTTTTAGCTGCAGCTCATTACAGCATGAAGCAAAGGAAAAATATCTTCAATGTAAATAATAATAATAATAATAATAATAATAAATACAAACTCGTGTCATAAAACATTGAAAAACCCTTTTCTGGTGTTTGGACATGTATTTAAAACAGAGAAGCTAAAGCTTGCAGATTTCTTACTGTGTTTCTGTTGAACCTCTGTGCCTCTGTGTTTGACCAGACTGAGCGCTTCTTGGATGATTTTCACTTTGACGCCCAGCTAAAGGCTGACAGCTGGCTTCCATGCAGCATCTGTTTAGATTTCACAATCCTCCCCTCCTCCTCTTCCTCCTCCTCTCCCCATCCTGCCTGCAGGACTTGGCACTACGGAGCTCTGATGAGGATGGAAAATATATGCAAGATTGCTGTGGAAATGAAAGAAAATGTAAGACTTTCAATCACAGTTCTTAGACTGTGATACTTCTGACTGCAGCACGTCTCCAGGGCAACATTTTACCAGKTTAAGTTTTCACAGATCAGCTCTGAGTCCTAACCACTGAGACAAGTTGTCACACCAGTGTTTCACTTTTACAGACCTCTGGCATTTGTTGTGTTCTCATAAATATGTATTTCATGACTATTTCTACCACCTAATGCTCATTTGCACAGTTAGTAATGCTCCTTCACCAGCTGTCAAGCCACAAAGAATAGACTGGAGAGTAGGAGTGTGTGGTATTTACAACACAAAACTTTAAAAAAACTTTTTTTTATACTCCATGACCTGTTGGTAATTCTAAAGGTAAAATTTTAAGATTTTGAGAAGTAAATTCAATAGTGGCTTCAAAACAACTTTAAAAAAGACCCAAAGGTAGGATTGGTGTAAGGCTAAAARTTAAGGTCAAATAAAGGAATAAATAGTTTGACTGGTCATCAGTCTGAAATGTCAGGAAAGTTTTCCACCCTGAATTTGTTTAAAGCACAACTCAAAATGGCCCTAATGGCAATCATAGTCACCAAGATTGTATTTTATTTTATTTTATTTTATTTCCGCTCTCAGAGGAGTAAGACACTTTTCCCCTCTCTCCTGCCCTCTTTCTCTGATTTGCTGCTGGGAGCCTTCTCTACATTTTCACCCGAAACCAAAAATTATGGATTTATTTTTATGGATTTGGTTTGCCGGTCTCTTAATAAATTTTTGGAACAATTTTTTTCCCATTGGGGGACATGTCAAAGGTTCTGCTTCTTCTCTGTTCTGCTCTGTTTAAGTAGCCGGATTTGGATTCTGATCACTGGATTCTACAGATTGGCTTGGAGGTCTCCTGGTGTTCTGCAGAACAAGGTGGGTGACTATTTGGGCTGTTTCCTGGCTGCCTGACCAAAATGAAGGATTGCCGTACTATCAGCACTCAGACTTTTGCYGTGAGCGAGCTGGGACAAGGTCTGCAAGCGGTTCTGCTGAGGGTCGCGGGCCGGCTGTGGTTCCTGGACTTTGCTGGCCAGATGGAATTGATCTTGGAGAAGCTGTGAGCTTGGCTCGGCGGTATTGTCCACACTATTTGTCCGATTGGATTCGCCACCTTGAGATGTGCCAGCGGACATTAAGGCAGATGGAAAATTGTTATTGTCTGCTTGACCCGAAAACATTTCTTCTGTTCCCAAACAACTGATTACGAATTTGGCTCTCCGGTACATGGCCTTGAAAGGGCTGTGGATCTAATTACTCCTGGTGTTTACGTCAACTTGTGGCTCCTCCCCCACCTCTCCCCCCTCTCACTCCATCTAATCTGATCACGTGAAGGTCACCCTGGAGCTGCAAAGAGTGAACAAGTCAACACCAGTATTCTGAACTATGGCTGAAATATGGGTTTTTCTTTTGGGAGGCTGGGTTCTTCAGACTCATTCCCTCTAAACTTACTTACTCCGCTGGCTAATAAATGTGCTCTTGCCTATTGAGGTTTTTTCATAAACATCATAGTGTATCATATTTCATTGATATACTATGATGTTTTGGGTTTTTTCCTCATCTTAACCTTCTGTGTTTTTTTTTTCGTTTTTCTTTGGTAGCGCGACCCCTGCTGGTTGCCGCATGACCTGATCACCTTTTCCCCCATGTTTTTGTCATGTGTGTCTTCTTGAATGGGTGTTCTTAAATGTAAATTCATTGTGCTCCGTACAATGACAATAAAGGCATCAATTAATCAATCAATCAATCAATCAATCAATCAATCAATCAATCAATCAATCAATCAATCAAGATGCAGACAACAAAAATACAACAAAACTCAATTCTGTTTGATTTTGTGTTCAAGGAGAACATCTTATTTTCAAAACATTAAATACTGTTCTTTGTTACAGTACCCAAGCTGTATCTTCTTGGCTGATGTTTAAATACAGTGGGGTACTAAAGTTTGGGCAGCCTTGTTAATTTTCCTGATTTACCTTTATAAATCATTGATTGTTTGTATAAAAATATCAGTAAAATATATCATATAGGGGACAAATACAGTGATATTTGAGAAGTGAAATGAAGTTTATATGATTTACAGAAAGTGTGCAATAATTGGTT
This sequence comes from Austrofundulus limnaeus, assembly GCF_001266775.1. Taxonomy (NCBI): domain Eukaryota; kingdom Metazoa; phylum Chordata; class Actinopteri; order Cyprinodontiformes; family Rivulidae; genus Austrofundulus; species Austrofundulus limnaeus. Next base: position 6,843,018 of record NW_013952405.1, read on the forward strand.
AAACAGAATTAGGCAGGAGCATAAATTTGGGCACTGTCGTCATTTTATTGATTTCAAAACCTTTATAACTAATTATTGGAACTCAAATTTGGTTTGTTAAGTTC
>NW_013952405.1:6844449-6846051 GCF_001266775.1 Austrofundulus limnaeus
CCTCCATACACAGGTGACTCCAATTATGAGAAGTGGTATTTAAGGGAGGCAATTGTAAGTTTTTCTCCTCTTTGCATCTTCTCTGAAAAGTGGCAGCATGAGAGTCTCAAAACAACTTTCAAATGAGCTGAAAACAAAGATTGTTCACCGTCATGGTTTAGGGGAAGGAAGCAGAAAGCTATCTCAGAGATTTCAGCTTTCAGTCTCCACTGTGAGAAACATTGTGAGAAAATGGAAGACCACAGGCACAGTTCAAGTGTAGGCTCCAAGTGGCAGACAAAGACAAATCTGGAATAAACAGAAGTGAAGGATGTTGAGAACAGTCAGAGTCAACCCACAGACCAGCACCAAAGACCTACAACATCATCATGGAGTCACTGTGCATCGTTCAACTATTTGGTGCACTTTACACAAGGAGAAGCTGTATGTGAGAGCGATGCAGAGGAAGCCTTTACTTCGCCCACATCCTGAAGCTGTGCTGGGACTGGATCTTCCAACAAGACAACCACCCTAAACCTGCTCAAAATCTACCAAGGCATTCATGCAGAGGAACAAGTATGTTCTAGAATGGCCATCTCAGTCCTCAGACCTGGATATTATTGAAAATCTGTGGTGTCACTTAAAGACAGCTGTCCATGCTCAGAAACCATCAAACCTGAATGAACTAGAGATGTTTTGTAAAGAAGARTGGTCTAAAATACCTTCAGCCACAATCCAGACTCTCATTAGAAGCTGTAGAAAAAGTGCAAAACCAGAGTTGTGGAGGTTGACAGTTCTCTTCCTGATGCCTTAATGGCTGATTTTTTAAATATTTTGTCACATTATGAAGCAATGTTACATAATGTCCACGCCTTTATTCAAGAGCAAATAATCTTCTTTGTGAAATATAAAAAAGTTAGAGATTACACTGAAGCTCAGATGGATGAACAGAAAGAAGAGACAAATGAAGATTTACTGGGGTCACAATGTGCTGTTAGAGCACATGTTCAGCCTGAAGAAACACACCCTAAAGACTCATTATAATGACAACTCTTCACCTTACGTGTTCTACTGCAGAGTTCAAGCTTCCCAGTGTTATCACAGAGGTGAAAGAATGTTCAAAAGGAATATAAATAATCCCATCAGCAATAAATGGAGAAAGATGACGTGACAGCTGAGAGAAAGGTTTCTGCCTGATAACGCGTCCATAAAGGAGGTGATGGCACTGATTGATTTCTAAACTTAAAACAAAATGTGAAAAAATGTGTGTTTGGTAGATTATTTCTTTGTTTTAACAGTGTTTCTTGGCAATAAATCTTATACCTGATTGGCAACACCTGGGATACAGAAGCTCAAAACATGAGTCAACAGCAACAGCAAAAATAAGCTGTTAAAAAGAGAAGATTTAGCAGATTTTCCATGTTTGCCACCCACATATTCAGCTCTACTGCTCATCCCTCAAATGCATGTTCCTTACAAATGTGGCACCATTTAAAAGGGAATTTAACAGGCTTTCCAACGGTATAAGATTTATTGCCAAGAAGCATTGTTACAACCAAGAAATAATCTACCAAACACTAATTTCCTTACTTTTTGAGCTGAGTATAAAACTGACTCTACAAA
>NW_013952405.1:6847251-6856351 GCF_001266775.1 Austrofundulus limnaeus
CCCCCCCCCCCCCCCCGAAATGGGCGGGACAGAAGTGGAAGGTTGTTCTTAAAGAGACAGAGGCTAATTTCAAGGCATTTAGAAGAGGAAGTGATGAGAATATAAGTTTATTTTCTATTTAAACATAAAAACAGCATTTTAATAACATCTAAAGATGACATAGATACTTTATTATGGTATAGTATTTAAATGTATGCCTGAGAAACACATAATATTGCCCCTTTAAAGCTTTTTTATATACGTTTCAGTTTAGCCTCTGTACTCGACTCTGGCAGCATATTCCCACATAGCAAAATTTCTCTGRCCCAGCTCTGGCCCACACAATTCACTCTTAACAAAGAATTGGTGGCCCAGATGTGGTTTGTCAGAGGTGGTCCGTGTGTGGGCCAGCACCTTGTAAAGCAACCTACAACTGGGCCAGTTGTGTCATACAGTCTTAAAAACATTGCCATCATTGCCAGACCTGACCCACACCTGTTTGCTATATCTGTGGTTCTCAACCTGGGGGTGCAGAGAGCTCTCCTGCACCCGGAAGTGGCCTATAACCATGTCGGCTCAGAGGCTGTGAAAATRTCAGTTTATTGTTTGAGTATAAAAATCACCAAAACAAAACCATTTGAATAAATAATATAACTCAGTTCTTGTCACAGCCTGCGTATCCGTTATGTGGTCACTCTTGTGGTTTCTGTCCTCCTCCTCCTGCCTGTCTCTGCTCCAGCCCCGCCCACTCTCACATGCTCCTCATGTTTCTCTCCCAGGTGTTTCTTGTTGTGGCTCGTTAGTTCCCCTTTATATTCTATTCTTTTGTTTGCATGATCGTCTCCACAGTCGGTGGGTTTTCTGGTTCTCGTACCCAAGCYTGTTTCTGGTTTTTGTAAGTATTTTTTTGCCGCCATGCCAGCATTTTGTTTTTGTTAAAGCTCTTTTTTTGGACCACCAATTCAGTTCTGCACCTGGGGTTCAAGCCTTCCACCCCACGTTACAGTTTTTCTTTTTCCAAATAAAAGTTTGTACCTATTCACTTCATTCTTTTGTAATTTTGATAAAAGTTGAACACATCTTTGGGAGAGGTGGGGAGTAGCGAGGGATTAAGGGGGGACTCAGCTTGGAAGTAAGAAAGGGGGGCCTTGAGGAAAACCATTTGGGAACCACTATGCGGTCGTATAGAGCCTACTTTGAAATAAAGGAGGATAAATGGAGGATAAAGAAAAAGTGTCTGACCTAATTAGACAATCTACAGCAGATGAATGATTTCTGAAAATCATGACTTAAAGAGGGGAAAATGGAAAAGACCTAACAGAGGCAGAGAAATTCTTGAAATGTAGTTCCATAAAAATAGGTCGTGATTTTTCTTCAGCTGCCTGTTTAGGACCCGGCCTCACCCTATCCTGGCTGCAAACATTCAGAGTGTCGTGAAGCATTTTTGAGTCCCTAASTAGTCTCTCGACAGTTGCAGCTCAGTGAGCGCCTTCAGCTCGTAAAAGGGGAAGAAGTGCCGAGACGAGATGCGGCTGTGGTCAAATTCAAGGCCAAGTAACAAAAACAAACCATCCTGCTTCCCTCGTTAACTTGTAAACATGATTCATAGACCTCGTCTCCAGTCGTTAACATTTATTCCCACCAGTCACTCAGTTAAAGGTCCTTGATGTTTTGACATGTCTCGGCAGAAGAGTTATGGAATTGACTAATATATTAATTAGATTAAATTAATTAGATTTGATGCTTGTTTTAGAACTCGACATCTGCTTTCATGAACTAAATTGCTTTTGATAAAACTGGAATTTCATCTATGTGCCGAGTTTTTGGTTAAGATCAGCATCAACATCATATGTTTCTCTCTGATATGTTTTAACCAAGGAGCTGCACCAAGTGGCTGAATCAAGTTCAGTCTGTTTAAGAGGTTTTCTTTAAGGATCGATGATTCATGTTGTTATGATTTTCCTCAGAACCGGATGCATGAGAGCATGAAGCTTTTCGACTCTATCTGCAACAGCAAGTGGTTCACGCACACCTCCATCATCCTCTTCCTCAACAAGAAGGACCTGTTCGAAGAGAAGATCAGCAGGAGCCCGCTCACCATCTGCTACCCTGAGTACAAAGGTGGGGCCAGTGTTTGTTGTAGATTTCACTTTGTGAGACCAGTTTTTATAATTAAACCAACCTAAAACGTTCATCAAATGCAATCTCACATAGCATCTCTTTAGAAAATTCACCCTTTTGTCTCAGCATATATTTTTTTTCTTTATGGTTACGGCTTCCCCCGTAGGTGGAAACTCATATGGAGAGGCAGCGAATTACATCCAGGGCCAGTTTGAAGACCTAAATAGACATAAGGATGAAAAGGAGATCTACCCCCACTTCACCTGCGCCACAGACACCAAGAATGTGCAGTTTGTGTTTGACGCCGTCACCGACGTCATCATCAAGATCAACCTGCATGATATCGGGCTCGGCTGAAGTTCCAGAACTGCACCTCCAGGTCCGCTTCAGACCACATATTAATACTTTATTTAAGATCGAATCACCCGATTTCAGAGTTACCATTTTTAAGCCAGCATGAGTAAGTGAGAGTAGTGAGTTTCTTACCTGTCAGGAGACGGTAATCAGAGCAGTCCCAGTTGGAAAATCTTCTTAAATTAATTAAACTGAAACAACTTTACCTTAAAACCTTTGTAGCTTCTGAAGTGGTGGATTCTTACTTATTGTTAACAAATAGAATTCTTCATTATAATTAACCCTCATTTTAGGGTTGAAAAAATGTCTTTAAGGAATCATGCTTTTAAATCCTCCTTTTTCACATTTACATCATTCATTTTGGGTCTATATAAACTGGAACTGCAAAGTTTGGTCTGAATTCCAACTTATTGTAACTCCACAAGCCCCTCTTTCACCCCATTTTCTGAGGTGCGTCTCAGATCAACTCATTTTCTTTAAATGCAACTGAGGCCCCGCCCCCCTCCAGATCGGAGCACGTTTCACTCCACCTCGTTTCGCCATTTCTGTAGTTTGATAGCAGTTTGATAATATAGCGTCATAGAAACTTTTTATTTACAGACTAATTAAAAGATGTCAACAACAGAACACTTGTCCTTCCAGCTTTACATGCTGGAGCCAGAGTCTGACCCAGAGCCAGAGGAGAATGAAGACCACAAACCTGCAGAGCTGAGAATTTGTAAAATTGGTTAGCGGGAAGTCCATGACCTTGTTTAGCARTTCTGCAGCAAATGCTATGACATTGTTGTTTACAAAACATACAGTAATGGTGAATAGAGAAAACTGAACAGATCGTAAGACCCAGACAGAATAAAGATATCTACGCAGAGAGAAAGAGAGARAATAAAGGCTCCCACATGCTCGGGCGGACTGTGAGCGGTCTGTATGTGGTCTGTGAGCGGCGTGGACTACGAGCATTTTGTCCGCAAACGTTTGAGACTTCATACTCGAGCGTACTGACCGCTTGACGAATTCTTTAACTTCTCACAATTTCAGTCATGATGTCAAGGATGAGGAGGAAGAGATAGTTTGCATTTTAACTTAAAAAAAATAGAACTACCTTAACCAGGATCAGAGCTATTTCCTCCCACGAAATTGTTGCTTGCTGAAAGTCCTTATATTCCTTCAATGACACATCATAAAGTTTTCAAATCTCTTCCATGAGACGCTTTTCAAAATTGGACTCCATTTCATCCACAAATGACACAGATTCTCAACTTTATCAGCTTGGTGTCGCATCCAAAACGGTTCTCACCAGGCGGTTTATTGTGCGACACCGCGGACGCGGACATAAAAAATGATCTCTGAGCGGACCAGTCCGGCAGACGGCCGCTTCGAGTCTGCCTCGAGTCCGCGTTGACCTCCACGGAGCGAAGTACGCCCGAGTATGTGGGAGCCTTTAGTTCAACTCCAACTACACAACATTTATTTAAGGGTGTGTTTTGCTTGATATGTCCCCTTTAACTTCTAAAACARGTGCCCAAACATTTTCCCTGAGAGGGCCAAAATTAAAATCAATCTGAGGGCTGCGGGCCAAATGCAATAACAAGAAATCCAAATACTTAAGTAAAGTTGTTTTATTTTTTACTATTAAGCTTTCAGCCAGTGTGGTTGCCCACATTTTTTTTTCAGCCCATGGACATGGAGAAATTTCAAAGTACGCTCAGATAGCAGAGGCTCATGGGACTTTCAATCATTTAAAATTTGAGTATATGGGGTCTTACAAGGTGTGCAAATCTATATATAGGCTTAAATCTAATTAAATGTCTCTTGTAGTTACTTGTATTCTATATTTAATCTTAACATAATTACAATCTAGTAACCAGGACAACTGCTGGCGGGCCAAATCAAATGGCTTGTTGGGCCAATTTTGGCACCTCTGATCTAAAAGTTCCATAAACACTGTGGCTAAAATTACTCCAAATTTGGTCAAAAAAATTTTTTTGAAACCTCAAACCCTTGTTGTGAAAGTCAAAACGATTTGCATTTAACCAATATAAGAAAATGAAGTTTGCTCCACGTTAGGGTCAAGCTATAGCTCACAGTTAGTTCTTCTGTCATTGTTCTGATCAAAGCAGTTACATTGTTTTATAGCACTCAGCTCTAACATCCTGTTTGACACGGGGCTGTTGTGAGTGAGCTCTCTGATTGATTTTTTCTCTCCTTTAAAGCTGAGGAGGTGATTCTGTTTTTAAATATAATTTCATCAAAGCTCAGGGGAGATGTCTGCGTCTGTTCAAGTTTCTGTTTTTTATTCGTGCATTTCTGGTTAAAATCAGGATTTGGGGTGATAAGGATGACAATTTAGAGATTTGTTCTTGAGCATCTGTCTTTTCTGTGCAGTGTTGCCTAAAGGGATAGAAAGTTGTGACCTTTTGCATTATATTTTGTTGTTTGTGCACAAAGATTTTTTTCTGCTTTCTCTGACCTATTTACCAGCATTATGCACTGTAGATCATGGAATACCCTCTTTTTGTTTCTGTTGTGAGAAATGTTTTGTGGTAACTATTAAAAAAACCTGTGTAGAATTTTTTAATGTTCAATCTGCACCGTTGTGTTTATATTTACAGATATTTCTATTTAAGAACATAGTTTAAAAAAGTTCTTAAAGTGAATTGTATTCATTGTGTGGATACTAATTGGCAATTTTTTTTGTTTTACTTGCAGGATTTAAAAAAAAAAGACTAAGGACTTCTGTGATGTCTTGATTGCAGAGGCTGAATTGGAGAGTATTTGTTACTAAAGACTAAGTTTGTGGCCACAGCAGGATCCAAACCTGCATCTGTGACCACATYTGTCTCAATAAGTTTTAAACTGTGGCTTGCTTTTAGACAGAAAGTTGTGAAACAATTCCTGTCATGTTAAATAAGTTTGTATAGTTCATTGTTTATAATCTCCACCAGGACCAAACACATCAGATCCATCACTGCATTTCACCACTAAAAGGAAAAACTCTGTTCACAGATCTGCTGCGCTGTCTAGTCTTGTGTACGTCTGTATTCATTAGCTTTTGTCATGTTTTATTTTAAACTTTTAGATGCAGTTTTCTTGTATTCCTGTGTCTGAAATATGTAACTTGTTTTGGAGAGGGTTTGGTGTGAGCTGCTTAATGTAAAGTTACAGTTTGAGTCTGGATTTAGTTAACTAAGTCTAATGGACTCTGCTGCACATGTAATGGTTCTGATTTAAACTAGACCACATTATATTAAAAATATTTTTATTCACATTGTTGTAGCAGTGAAATCAGTCTGAATGGACATTTAGATTGTTTATTCTGTTTTTTGGATTGAAATATGCTAATTTTATTCAATCAGTGAGGAACTGTTTAGTGTTTTTGTTTTGTTTTTTCATTTTTGTTTATTGTTTTTGAGGCAATTTGAATTTGATTAAATATCAACACCTTAAAACAAAATGTGGGAGTACACAATTTTTTTTATTATTATTGGTCAAACTGAGGAAGTCTGCTACAAAAATATTCTGTTAAATAAATGACTGAGTTTTCCAAAAGTTCAGATTTTTAAAGTGGGTACCTGCAGAAGGGTGTATAAAAAAAAATATCTAACCTGTTGTAGATGGCTCTATGAATGACTTGAATTTGGGAAAAATGTAGTTTATTTCCTTAGCTAACATTAGTGAGGAGTTGTTTCTATAAAATAAACAAAAAACCCTCCACAGTGTTTCAGAAGAACTTGATTCATTTGGCCAGAATCACATGATCACTGATGTCTAAAGCTCAGAATGCACCAAACTTTGATTCAAAGGTTTTTAAAGAAACGCATTACTGGCAGGATACGTGCACTTTTGTGGCAAAAAATAAATAAAATGAACCAGCGAGCGACATACAACGAGACGTGGAGCCAGTGTTATGTGTTTAGTTTACCAGTGAACAAACACTTTTACCATAGGGGAAGAAAACACAGAAAAACACTAAATCTACATAAGATATATATCTGATTTAGTATCATTGTTAAGAAGCACCAAGTTCTTCTCTAATCTTTCGGTTTTAGTTTCAGAGTGTGGTGTGTAATTGTGAACATGTCAATGTACAGATGAAATGTTTGTTACCATGTGTCCTCTATGGCAGCCATCTTGTTTCAGCTAAAGAGGAGGCCCACCTCAAACCCTGTTCCTTTATAGGAAGTGAGCTGATAAGAGCTGGAGTATGATTGGTGAAGAGTAAGAAGAAAGTTTCAGTAATTAAACAAGTAAACTAACTTGTAAATTGTACATTTACTTGCATAAAATGCTTTGATATTTCTTTATGGATTCATAATTGTTGGTGTTTACATTGTTTATGTGAATGTTAAACTTTGTTTTCTTTCCCGCTCTGAAAGGCTGAGGTGATTGGCCGAGTTGTATTGAAGGTGAGGTCTAAAGTGTGTATATATAGGTGGACTGCTGGATCTAGTGAGATGGATGGAAGGGCTGTCACTTTGAGAGCTGCTGTGAGGCCTGAAAAAAAAACAACAATAAACCAGCTTTGTTTGCTGTAAAGCCATTTAAGAGTATGACTTCTCTTTTCTACACCACAGCTCTCAGTGTAACAATAAAGTKACCTGAGTTTGATGTGAATGTCACTTTCAGACTGTCACAAAAATTTAAAATTGGGTCACACAGGGACAAAAAAGTCAAAATCCTGCAAGATTTGCAGTGTGAACATAGAACAATCGTCAAAAATGATTGTAATATCCCTTTAAGCAGAATCTGTTTTAGTTCCAAAGGAATAGTTCAAATCCTTTTAGGTGGGGTTTTGTAGAAAAGTTACGAATAATTAATATCTTACCTGATGTAGATTTCTATTGTTTATAACCTTTATAGCCTGAGGTGTGCAGTAACTAAGTACATTTACTTTGTTACAGTACTTAAGTAATTTTGAGGATTTATGATTTTACAAAGTATCTTTATCACAACTTTTGTTTTGTTACATTCAAAACATAAATGTATACTTTTAAAAATTTATCACCTAGACTTTATAATTCTGACCAAACTCATCATGAAACTAAGTTATGTCAAATGGTTGAGTAAAGTTAAACAATTTACATATTTGCATTAAAACAAAAAGTGTAAATTGCTCATTTTACTCAGTTTAGTGGAACCAGTTTGGTAACTTAAATGTAACACTTCATTTCTTGGAGTGTTTAAAACTAGCAGTTTGATGACTTTTACTGAAGTACTTTTCTTATCAATGAAATTCATTTTTACCAAAGTCATTTTCTGTTAAAGTATTATTTATTTCTTACAGTACTTTTTATATCTCCGTTTAAAGCAGAGGTCTTCAACTCTGCTCCTCCTGACCCACTGTCCTGCAGGTTTTAGCTGCTTCCCTCAGCTCAGCACAGCTGATTCACATAATTAGGGCCTTTCCCAGTCAGTCGGTGGCTACATAAGTTCTGCATATGTTTTGTACACATATTTACTAAGTAAACACATTACCAWCAAATATAATTTCACATAAATCATGTTTAATTCAATTAAAACTTTATTAAAGACACAGAACCCTGGTCCATTTAAAAAAAGAATAAAAAGGAGAAAGTAAATTATTTTAAAAATGCAATTATTTTGACACGTTTTCACACTGTGTTTGTTACAAATACAGTCATATCTGAAAACTCTCTAAAATGTGGGCTTAATTAAACATTTTCTTTGGTCGTATTTAAAAAAGCGTTTGTTCTCCTGTATTCAGTCGCTGCCAGAGATTGGACTGTTACCATGGTGACGACAGCTTCCTGTTCCGGTGGTGTGAGGAGAGCCAGTCTCAAAAGAGGTGCGTGTATACAGCGCCATCAAGGGGACTCAGTTCAGCTGCGAGGGGGCTTCACAGCGAGTGTAGTGTGTAGGGAGGAGGGCGAGTGTGTAGCCACTGATTGGGAAAGGGCCTAAGATTAGACTCAGCATGCCATCATGTCTGGCGTAAACCAATCACTCACTCATTCCAGGCAGGTGTGTTGAAGCATCTAAAACATGCAGGACAGTGGGTCAGGAGGAACAGGAATCCATGATTAGTTCTAACTTTAGACTTTATTTAATAAACATATGTTTTAACTGTAAAATAAAGACTGTAAAAATACTGTAGGATGTTCAGTTTTTATCATTTTTAAACTAAAAGTTTAAAAATATATTACACGGACGGAGTCATTTTATTTACACTCAAAGCATTCTGGGTAAATGATGATGTGGATAGGTCCTCAGTGTGAGCGAGCTATATCCACCCTGAAGGTTAATCTTGGACAATATCTGATGATCGACTCTTTTAAATGAAACCAGAGGGCGTTGACAGAGAGGAGGAGGTAGAAATGACTCAGCCTGTAACTGAAAATATGGATGGAGGACAACAGAGCTGCTTCATGGAAGAAGAACCTCAGCTTAGCCTGTTAGCTTTAGCATTGACACTATATTGCTTTATACAGTATGTATTAGTTTGGCACTAGCACGACAAACAAGCTAAACTGATGTCCTCCATCTATATTTTCAGTTACAGGCTGAGTCATTTCTACCTTCTCCTCTGGTTTCATTTAAAAGAGTCGATCATCAGATATTGTCCAAGATTAACCTTCAGGGTGGATATAGCTCGCTCACACTGAGGACCTATCCACATCATCATTTACCC
>NW_013952405.1:6856552-6865709 GCF_001266775.1 Austrofundulus limnaeus
TTTCATTTAAAAGAGTCGATCATCAGATATTGTCCAAGATTAACCTTCAGGGTGGATATAGCTCGCTAGCAGCCTCGCACCGAGGACCTATCCATGTCGTCATTTACCCAGAATTCTTAGGATGTAAATAAAATGTCTCCGTCCATGTAATATATTTTTAAACTTTTAGTTTAAAAATGATAAAACTGAACACCCTACAGTATTTTTACAGTCTTTATTTTACAGTTAAAATATGTTTATAAAACAAAGTCTAATGTTAGAACTAATCATGGATCCCTTTAAGACTGATTTAGCTGAACTTGAATGGTAAAGTTTAATTTATGACACTTCAGTTGTGACCTCTAGTGTAGAAACCTAGAAATGAGAGCAGACAAAAGATTTCCTCTTTATGTTTAAAGTCAATCTTCCCAGCTGTARACATGCTAGTTTACGCTGAGTTTATTCCCTCGTTGCCATCATTTTCTACAAATCTCTCTCTGAGCAGGCTTGACAAGCTGAATAATTGTTTTAATCTGTTTTTGTCCCTCAGTAGTGAACTTGAATGTGAAGCTGTTTCCTCTTCGTGTAGGATACTGTTTCCAACCCGACTGATTCTACAGCCACGACACGGACACACGTGAAGTTAATGCATCTTTATTTCATGCCTCTACTATAAGAAAGAACACAGCAGATTTTTCAGTCATGTTTCACGATAAAGCATCAACCCTCTAGTGTCTCTCTCATACGCTTCCATGTAATTTATTATTTCAAATATAAGTTATCTACTCTTATTTACAAAGCTTCTCTACCATGTTCAGAGAGGTGAGAGTTATTTATCACAACAAAATGTTAAGTGAATTCAACACTAATGCGATTAGATTAGATACATGCACAATTGGGTTTGTAATTTGGATTATGCTGCGGGTACCAGGATTATTTGAGATATTTTGCTCAGCGACTTTTCAGATTAAAATGYCAAAACCACAGAAACTAGAGTTCTGAAAAACAAATAAAAGATTGCAATGTAGCTATTCAGATATTTGTTTCTCCTGACTGAATTAAATTAGTTATTAAAATCATCATCTTTGGAGCTTCAAGCCTTAAGATGTGAGGGGGAAAAACAGTTTATCCTGTAGAAAAGTGGAAATTCAGTGTTGGTGTAGTGACTTCAGCGTTTGTTTCTATCAAACCGGATGTGCGGAGCGCTGCARGAATCAGCCGTGGGTGAGGGAGGGGGTGTCGATGCTGATGCTGTCGGAGCTTTTTGAGGACCGCCGCTTGGCATGGAGACGACAGCATAAACACAACAGTCTGAGGGTCCTCTGGGCTCCATCGCTTTTTTTTTCTTTATGCCAATGTGTCGGGGTCAAAAAAGAGCTCTCTGCAAAGGGAAGAAGGTGAAACGGGTGAAAAACAGATGATGTGCGACTGCTCAGGTTGTCAGCTGTGTGAGTTCACCCAACAGAAAATTAGTAGTATCCTTCATTTCCTTTATTTAACCAGGAAATTAACTCAGTGAGAAAATTGAAGTGCATAATTTAGAAGCAACAGTCTTCTACAGAGATCGCTCCATTTTTATCATCATCTTTGTCATCCTCATGAGTCCCAAACGGTCTAAACTGTTCATATTTGTTCATGCTATGGCCAGATGTTGTTGCTCTTGCAACACAGGATGACCAGAACTGAGTTTTGCTGTAGGAGAGAGTTAAATTAAATTTGCAGGGGTCTGCCTCGTGCAGGTCCTACAGCTTAGACTCTGACACAGTTTCTAGAGGACACGGTCGGCCTCGTACCTTTCTTAACTCTGCAGCTGCTTAGAAGAGACCGCAGTCTTTAAGGTTTTCTTTGATGATGATGTCCGTCACGGCGTTGAACACGATCTCGACGTTCTTCGTGTCTGTGGCACAGGTCAAGTGGGAGTAGATTTCTTTCTGACCCTTCTTCATGTTCAGATCCAAGAATTGTGTCTTGATGTAGTTGCTGGCATCTTCGTACGTGTTGGAGCCTAAAAAGATGTCAGAGGGGCAAAGCTTGATCAGAACCAAGTCGTTTGTTTTAAACATGGCCCTGTTTTCAGATGTACTCCTTTTGTTTAACTTTTGTTGTATCTGAACAGTTTGGTGACAAGTAAATCTGAGTTTGTGCTTTAATTTATATTTTTACAATATTTTTCTTCTAATCTGGTTTAAATTTACTAATCTGGTTTAAATTGCTTTCACTAAATGTCAGACTGAATCTAGTAAGTCCCTGAAGCTTTAAAACAGGGAAAGGTTATAAAAAATAAACATCTTACCTGTCGCAGAYAGCACTTTAAACAACCTCAGGTTGGAGAAACAGTTTGATTCTAAAAGCTAACAGCTCGTCCACTCGAGGTTGAGACTACAATAGGTTACTGCCGCCTTAAAACAGTTCTTTACCTGGAGTTTTATGACTCTTACAAATAGCAGAAGCAGCTAGCTGAAGCACTTCCTGTTCAGCTTTGGACACTTCAGGCTTTTATAGTTCTGCTAAAGATCCATCTTTCTAATTTGGCTTTTTATTTAAACAGTATAAGTTTTTTTATTATTTATCCTATCTTTACTGAGCTTTTATTTGCATGTTTTATTGTACTTTAATTCTTGTTTTTCTTTTATTTCAAATATTTTAGTTGTATTGTTTTCCAGTGAAGCCATTTGGTCAGTCAYAGTTCTTTCAGCTGTTTATGTCAATAAAATAAACATTAGGGTTTGGACTCATCTTTAACTGTTATCTAAATTATCCATTTGGTCAGAATGAAGTTTTTTTTGAAATCGTACAAAGAGTTATCTACAACAGGTAAGATATTAATAGTTCACGTCGGAAGGTCTAAACGCTTTCTTTAAAATAACTGAGCAGGTCTTACCGTCGTAGTCGGGGAAACAGATACTCAGATGGACTTTCTTGATCTTCTCTTCAAAGAGATCCTTCTTGTTGAGGAAAAGCACGATGGATGTCAGAGCAAAGAACCTGTGGTTGCAGATGCTGTTGAATAGATGGAGGGACTCGTGCATACGGTTCTGAAAAGGTCAGGGGTCAAACAGAGAGAGCATCACAAACTGCCGGGACACATTTCCAGTGCTTCCTAAATACGTGGCCTTCGCCCCGACTCACCACTTCATCATCCTCTACGAGCACCATGTCGTACGCGCTGAGAGCTCCGCAGAAGATGATGCAGGTCACGCCCTCAAAACAGTGGATCCACTTCTTCCTCTCTGACCTCTGACCTCCCACATCGAACATCCTGTTCGCAACAGAACGTCAGAACGAGCCCAGAAGCGGCTCGGCTCCGGGATGTTTCCAGGTGCTTTTACCTGAAGTGCAGCTCTTTGCAGGAGAACTGTTCTTCAATGATACCGGTTGTTTTGACTCGAGACCGTAGCACGTCCTGCTCAGTGGGGAGGTAGTCCGCCTGGCAGATTCTGTCCATTTCACCGAGGTAGCTGAAACACAACAGCAGTCGAGCTTAATTTGCAGTCATTTTTCCCCCCTAAGAGACTAATGGACTCTGTCTCTGCCCTGGRACTCACTAGCCAGCAGAGTCGTTCAGCTGGTACTCAGCAGCTCTTTCGTAGGCGGCCTGCACACCAGAGTCCCTCCACAGCTTCTTGATGACATCAGCCAGCTCGGGGGGCATCGTTCCCTCTTCGATGGAGTCTGACAGGTTCTGCAGCTTCTGTGCGTCTTCCTGTGGAGCCAAACACAAAACAGCAAACATCAGCACCGCTCATATCGTCAGCTGTGAGCCTGAACTTGTAGCGTCTGCAGAAGGCGACACCTGTGCAGAGGACGCGCCGAAGTCGATTCCAAGCATCTCCATGCCTCTGATGATAGCCAGAGCAGACTGCAGGATGTTGCCGTAGATGATTGCTCGAAACTCCAACTGCTCCTCTTTCGTGTAACCACCTTGATGGAGAATTCTGTAGCAAAAATTAAGAGGAAAGTAGTTTAGTTTTGCAACAAAGGTTTTGGCTATGAAAAATAAYAAATATTGCACAATTACAGTAATTTTTAGAGTTTTCAGTAAAGTAGAGGAACTGCTGCATTTTGTCTGATTCAGYGCTCACAGTGCCACCGTGTGGTTTGTTCCTGATTTTTATTGCCAGACTAAGTGACAACCTAAAGCAAGAGCTGATAAATCAGTCTGGATATACACCTGAGCAGGAAGGCCACAAAATAAATAGATTTTAATATTTTAATACTCACTTCATCTGTTTTACAATGGTGCTTTTCCCTGACTCACCAGCACCTGGATGAAAACAAAAACCAAGYGTTAGTAATGACACRTCTGCGCCTCRATTCTCCAACATGCAGTCAAGCAGCTTTTAGAGTCAAAGAACATTTCCCAGTTCAGACTTTAGCTATGACACATCTAATTTTATTTAACGAGCATAAAAGTTCAGTTTACTTTTGTTTGTTTCATTAGAGCAAACTGTCAGCCTTCAACTCTGCTCCTTTGATTAGGTTTTATTTATTTGCATTTTGACAAAGCGTTCACGTCTTTGCAAACATTTAAAACAGTCTGTGATGCATGCATAAAAATAATTACCAAATCTGACTAATAAAGCTCAAATCTATTACACACAGAGCAATAAACACTGTTAGAATAAATACTGAAACAGACTGAATCTAGAAATGTTAGTTTGGGTTGGTGTGTGCATCACAGACCTGCAGCTTCAAGTGATTTGTGAAAACGTGCTCAAAAAAATGTTTTATTGCTGAGTTTGCTGAATTGGTTTTCTATGATTCTATAATTCTCTCCTAATTATGCATCTTAGCAGACAACCTCTTTAATTTTTTTTTTTTTCAAATCAGTCTGAAAGTATCTGGTTGTTGTTCTGCAGGAGAAAAGCCTTGGTGCAGATCCCTGCTCCACCAACAGCTGCCCAGCAGGAGTTTATCACGTCAGAGCTGGCCATCCTGCTCCTCACTGAACCCACTTAAAGCTTCAACCAGTATTTAAAGACTTCATCCAGCAGCTCCTGCAGCAGGTCTTCCCCTGCTTGTCRTCACCAGTGGGTCAACATCGGGATTATTTGGCTCCTGTGTGACGTGGCAGCAGAAGAAGCAACGGTGTGAAGGTTTACAGTAAGCTGAGTCGGAGTCAGTTGTTAACACTCACAGAGCAACACTGAGTTTAAGCTGCAGAGCCAGCTGCAGTCAGGCATTTTATTTTATTTATATACTGTCTATAGACATWTTAAAACCCTTTGATCAGGAATAAAAAGGCAAAAAAAATCAAAAGTTTGATCTTCATTTTCATTGATAATAATCCAAACGTGCAAGAAATTAAAATTTCGGAAACATTTAAGATCCTTTTATGCTTTTCCAGAGGGAATCTTCTAACTAGACAAGTTTAATGTAACGTAATAAGTTGAATTAATTATGTGAAATTATTTTTAGTGAATTGACACAACTTTATATGTGAGCAGATGTTAAATAAACTGCAACACAGAGACTTCCAGACATTTTTTTATACCTGTAATTCTTTATAAAGTCATTAAACTAGAAGAAGGCGTTTTACTTTCCATCCTCTCTTGTTTGTGTCATGATGAGTGGTGGAAACAGCAGCTTCTCTGTAAATGTCCTGATTCTGTTAGGGTCACCTGCGTGAGTTTGGACTTGACATTCTTCTGTGTAAACTCTACAGAAATACTTTGCACGCAGTAGATGTGAGTGAGTCGAGGGTCAACAAAAACCTCAGCAAGTGGATCTGCAGTAAACCTGTTAGCTAATCGGATTGACATATCTCTGCCGGCCTGAGATTCATTTAGACTATGATCTTTTAAGAACCTCTGTCCTTCCTCTAGAACCAAAGAAGTCASCAGCCACCAATCAGCTGGGACTTTTTCTTCAATTTAAATCATCAAAGCTGTAAAAAAGTAAAATCCATTTGAACAAACAGTGTTTAAAGGTTTAGTTTTGGAAATTGTTCTATCATATAAATCTGCTTTCTATCTTGTTTTTAAATCATCACAGATCCACAGGTTAAATTTTACACATTTAAACTGATTTATTGTCTTTCTGTTGAACTAATACAAAGGATTGTCTAATAAAAAAAGTATCTATTTGGAAAGTGTACTATTTCCATCTTCACGGGTTGTCATCAGGCCTGCAGGAGGTTTAATATCACCTCAGATGATAAGATCCATGAGGACTTATGCAAGAAAACAAGTCAATAATCCCTCAGTGAGTTGTTTGAATAATGATACTTATGAGTTTTGTATGTTGTTTTAGTGTCTAAATGTTACATGAAGCACCTTCCATGTTTAAAATGTGAAGTCACGTTTTTCAACTCGTTTTGTTCAGGCTGCCAGAGATGTTCAAATTAGTCTGATGAGCCATTAGAAACCAAACAAATGATTTAAAAACACACCTCATTCTGAGTGTTTTGCATGACTTGCAGCCTGCGACAAAGACAAAACTGAAAAAAAAAGTATGACTTGATCCAATAAGACTCCATAAGATCACTTACCGAGCAGCAGCAGTTTGACTGTTTTAGCCTCCTTATCAGCATCCTCCTGGAGCTGCTTCTCCAGCTCCTTGGACTTTTTGTCCTCAGCACTGGCTCCTGCACCCATGATTTCTTCCTCCGCCGCTTCAAGATCCTCGATGATAGAAATTTTGACAGCTCTCAGGGGGCACCTTCAGAGAAACTGGGAGCAGCACTGATTGTGCTGAAAGGCGATTGGAAAGGATGGACCTGAGCCTTCCTGGCCTGTCTTGGTTAGACGGAACGGCTCCGAGGCTCAAAATGAATTCACCAGGCTTTCACCGCCACAGATTCACTTCTTAATTCCTTGTTCTTAAAACCCCCGACTTAGGAGGTGTCCTTTCCTGATTGGCTGTTCAATCCATTTAGTTTATTAAGGGCAGTAGTAAATGACGGGTGGGAAGGAGACGAGATCTGGTGAAGTGAAAGTCACTGATACAAATAGCTGTTTTAGTTGTTCAACAAACTGAGCTGACTTGTTGTACACAGCATGAAATGTGTTATAAAAATACACTAAAATTTCTCATTTTTAATTCATACACAGGAAAAAATGCTTGTTTCTTTGCAGTATTGACAATAAGGAAACAATAAGTATTTGTTGTGGTTGATTTGGAGCAGTGTGAGTTCTGAGTGTGCTGCTGGGTTTCCTCTAGTTATACTCTTGACTTCAGCGTCCGTCACATGGATGGAGCAGGAGTGAGGCATTAACGTCTTCTAAACTTCTTACGGTTAAGAGGTTTAAATCCCAGGTGGTGTGGTTACCTGCTAAATACAGCAACTGTGGCTGCACTCTGCTGTTTGGTGGGGTCTCACAGATAACTCAAACTTAAAGCACGTAACACACACTTTGCATCGGTCTAAGCCCTGTCTCATCCACACCAACAGAATATGGATGAGGGTGAATATTCAGATGTGGGGTTGATCACAGTTAAATGCAGTGAGAGGATTGGAGGTGATGATCTGTTAACAGCCTGTTCAAGTCGATGGGCGGAGATCTGTTTGTCTTCAGGACTGTTAGGCTTACGCTTATCAAAGGATCTGAACTAAACATCAGATTAGAGGTCAGATTCCTGATGTAAACTTTGCCTGAAAGTTGTGCCAAAAGCCAGCGTCTTTGCTTTGTTTGGGGTTAGAAATAATGCATTATTATGACCCCCGCACGCAAAGCGTAAGCGGGAGTCATATTGTTTTCGTACAGTTTTGGGATGCACCTAGTAACATGACATTTATTAGGAATAAAGACTTCTGAGTTCTGGTGCATTTGTGCGTATGGGGGTCATTATGGTACTGCTATGCGGTGTCTAGTTTATTTATTTTTTTGTGATTTTTGGTCGACCGTAGCACAAAAACGGCTGCACCGATCAACATGAAATTTGGCAGGACTGTAGATGACTCTGACCTACAGTGAGCCAGCCAACAGTTTGATGATAGACCCCATATTTGAGGAGGGGGCTCCTTTCAAAGAGGGGATGTCAGGACATGCAAAAATACTTATAACTCAGAAACTGGTCAACATAGAAGCTTCAGATTTCTTATGTTGCTYTATCCATCAGGCCCACCAATCAGTGCCCCCCACCACTCCGGACCCCCAATTTACCTGAAAAAGGGGTGCCTGGACTTACAAAAAGAGTTATTGCTCAAAAACTATTAAACATAGGAGCTTCAGATTTCTTTTGTTGTTTAGCTCTGATGAGGGGCTATCCATCAGGTCAACCAATGCACCACCCACCTCTCCCCCCAAAAAAAGACCCCCATCCAAACCACTACAATTTTGGGATGCACCTACAGCATGACATTTATTAGGAATAAAGACTTCTGAGTTCTGGTGCATTTCTGCGTGCGGGGGTCATTATGTTACTGCTATGCGGTATCTAGTTTCATACGACATCACAATCTTTTTTATGTATGTTTTTGCTCAGAATATGTGGATTAGTTTCAGCTACCACCACACAAAAGTTTAGCTAAATATCTGAACATTTGACAGAGTTATAACATTTTTTATGTTTTTGAAAGTTGGCGGCAGCCATCTTCAATCTGGTTTAAATGATTTAAAAGAGTTGCCCTTAAATAATATAATCCTAAATTCAACATGCTCTAATCAGACATAACATTATGACCACCACCTTGTTCAGTTCTGGTCCATCTGGGACTGAGAAGGTTTGTCCTCACAACAGTCAGGACCTGCTGTACAAAAAGGGGGAAAAAAGTTGAACAAAGATTTTTAAAGTTTTATTAAAATGTTCAGTTGATAATTGTGTAGGTATTTGTTTTTTAAAATGTGTTGCAGTGGTTTCAACAAAACGTTACACCTCTGAATAAGAGAGAGGGTATTGATGATATACACAGCTGTGTGTGGGTGGGTCTTTGTATTTGTTACTTTGCAAGGCCCATTTTCAAAAATACACTATCCTGTGAGGACCCACTGCCCCTTATGGGGCCCAAAGCCCAGTCCCCAGAAGTTCAAACATTATTGGGGTTTTATGTTTAAAACTAAGGTGTAAATTTAGGCGTGTTAGTTTTAGGGAGGGGGTTAGGTTATAGAAATTAATAAAAAATGAATGGAAGTCAATTAAAGGTTCCTGTGGGAATAGAAAGACGTGATATCTCTCTCTGTGTGTGTGTGTGTGTGTGTGTGTGTGTGTGTGTGTGTGTGTGTGTGTGTGTGTGTGT
>NW_013952405.1:6865967-6873685 GCF_001266775.1 Austrofundulus limnaeus
TTCCAGCACACAGTGATCCTGTAAAGTTATAGAAAAATACCATCCCAATAAACCAGTAGTTCCCTGGGGGTCACAGCCTCAMAGTGAGTCATAGAAACCCTCAGCTTGGGAGGATTTCAAAAACTCAAATGAAGCTAAAACAAATTACTAAGYAAATATCCACAATAACAGATATTATCAGTGTATATATGTTGTACAAGTTTAAGTTGCTTTTTTGTTGAATTTTTTTGCTCTTTTTAATGTTCAGTTATATTAAAAAGTCTGAAAGGTAAAAGAACTACTTTAAACTTTACTTATTAGAAAAGTTTAAAATACTGTCTTTTGTACTGTTMGGTTTGTCTAAAACTATCCAATCCCACCCTCCCATGACTCTGCCCCTCTTCATGCAACCTGGTTTTCCAAGTGCTTCCAAGCAGGCTAATCAAGTAATGGTGACCAATCCCATTAGGCCGCGGTCGGTGAGGCTCCGCTTTGTGCTCAGCCGTTTCGTCTCTGATCTGTTGACGAGATTATCTGCAGAGCCTCAGATCAACCTGAGTGACAGGGCCACGCTGAGTTACATCATGCTGCAGAAAGCTCCAGGAAATGGTGTCTTTGACCCACAGTGATTCGTCCAGTCAGGTCAGGATGGACGAGCTGTTGGTGCCATATCAGCAGCGTGACACATTAGAGCTGCTCATTCATGATAAACCGTTGATTCTGGTGCCCAGGTAAGGTTCTTCTAAAAGGATCAACAGGTGAGAGGAACGTGCAAATAAACCAACTCTATYAGTGGGAAGATAATTAACCAATTCAAACAGATCAAATAACTCAAATCCTCCTGACAGGATCTCATTTGTCTCTGATAGATAGAAAAAAAGAGTGAAATCCTCTGTAGAGTCTCATCAGCCCAACTGCTTTAAGTCWGCGAGCTTTTCCAACTGAAACAAAATAAATACAGTAGACATGCTTCCACTGATGACACACAGAGGAGGTGACAACAAACTGTAGTTTTCATCAGGGACGTTTACACAAGGCGAGGCAGGCAAATACTCTCAACTCCTTTTGAATGACGCTTTTTACTAAACTGTAGATTTAATTCTTTTAGAACATAAAAATATCACAAACGTAGGTGAACATATGTTTGAGTGACTTAAATCTCAATCTAAAGTTAAATTGGAGCAGATTGCATGCTGGGATATTTGATCCCACAGCCACAATAAAAAACAACATAATCTGAATATTTCTCTTGGACCTTTGGTCCTTATCTGCATATACATTAGCTGTGGTTGGGAGGAGGAGGAAGTGTGTCTAAGGTCAAYGTGTAATTTCCTCTGGGCTAAGAGGGATTAACGGGTCACCGATGGGGGCAGAAGTCAGAACATCTAGTCAAACAGAGGACCGAAAAAAGAACATGATCTATATTCTTCATCTGAAGGATGGGATCCCACTTTAAAACCTCTGTTGACATCTAACTTTCTCTGTCTTTTCCCAGTCTGTTCACACACATCAATCTGCTGGGAGCATCGCATGGAAACACATGGTGCAAACAAAACAACAAACAATGAATAAATGATAAATGAATAAATAAACAATACTTGCAACATATTAATATTGACTTTGCTTTGACTGAAAACCTTTTGGGGGCGGCTGTGGTGTAGTGGTAGAGCAGCTTGGGACCCGAAAGTCTTAGGTTCGACTCCTCACCATACCCACATGTCGTGGTGTCCTTGAGCAAGACACCTAACCCTAACTGCTCCCCGGGCGCCTCACATGGCTGCCCGCTGCTCCACTTGGGTGTGGATGGGTTAAATGCAGAGCACAAATTTCGTCATTGTGTGGAAACATACACTGATGACAAATAAAGTACCTTTACCTTTTACTTTTTGATAAATGTTAGTCCAAAAATGAATAAAATAAATAAATGTAATAAAAGCTTTTCAGATTAAGCAAGGTATGACTCAGTGTTGAACTTTAGTTTTCCACAAAAATAAAGTATTTATGCTTTAATTGCAGTTATATAAAATCATAACATGATTATATATAAAAAAAATCTACCAAAAAAGTGTTTATTTCCAAGGGTTATGATGGTTTTTGTCAACAAACTGCAGAGGGAAGCTGTTTCTGCACTTTTCTACCACAAGAGGGGGCTGTAATCAAACTTCTGTATCTCCTGCCATAAAAAGTGAAGAAACTGTTCGTCTGTTAGCAAAATATCTTGTGAACAAGAGGACAGATTTCAATGAAATGTTCAGTAAATAAATATCATGCACATTTGTAGCTGTTTGACTTTTAGAGTCAACTCAGTTCAAAATGGCAGCCACAGTTAATCAGTCCTAAATGTAAAAATAACTAGAATTCAGTTATTTTTACAAATATTGAGCTAAAATTTGATGTGGAAGGAGAATCATCTCTGATGCAGTTTTACCCCCACATTTCAGACAAATAAGTATTTGTTGTTGGTTCTGTGTGTTGTTTGTGGTTCAGGTGAGTCAGTGAGTAATGAAGGAGYGAAACGCTGAGAAGAGAACAAGCAGCTCAGAACTATAACAACTTTTCTTTTTCTTCTATTGTTGGCTTTTTTCCAAGACATTTTTATTCATTGTTCTTACTGGCAGACTGTAACAGAGATCTGTGCNCTTTTACACTTACACTTGTGTCTGATGTGATTTTTGCAGAAAACCTTCCTGGATGCTGCAGCCTTGAATTCTCTCYACTTGTGGACTTGCGTGAACACTCGAGTCTTTAGAAAAGCTTTTGAGCCTTTTTCAGCCCTGCACCTTTTCTGTTTCTTTTCAGATCCTATAAAGACAAAATTTACAACCTGGGCTTATAATCCCATTTTATGAGAAAATAAATAAATGAAAACTTCAACACATTTCTGCCCACTGAATCTAAACTGCTTCAAGAAGAGACAGCTGAAAGATGAAGACTTCTCATTAAAACAAAGTGCTCTGAAACATGATGAAGTCGGTCAATAAGAGCTTTTTATAAAAAAAGATAGAAGAATTAGACATCCATAATTTATTTACAGATCAGGAAACAGGATCGTTTGTTAGATCACAGAAGCATTTTAGATGAAATCAAGCTTTTAAGCTGTTTGTTACTGAGCTCCTGCTGATAACAAATTAAATTATAGTCAGTCAGCCTGGAAGCAAATAAATTCTGATCATTTCTTCATCACTATAAGAAAATCATATTTGATCAGATAATTCTCAGTTTGGAGGATGGATGAAAGATGTTTTTATGGGAATAAGTGGTAAATGGACWGTACTTATATWGCRCTTCTCTATCCATCCAGGASACKCAAAGCACYTCACACTACAATCTGTGTCCTCATTTACCCAKTCACACAGCACTYTACCAGATCTCCTACAAAACTAACATGTACAACCAGCTGTGGAGACTAATCAGTGCCAGTCACATCCATACACTGATGGGACACACATCAGAGGCATTAGGGGTGAAGTGTCTTGCCCAAGGACACAACAACTGAGACAGCTGGATGGGGGATTGAACCGGCGATCTTCCATTTCCAGTTCTACCTTTTAAATAGTAAACACATATTATTATCATTATTATTATTATTATTATTATTATTATTATTATTATTATTATTATTATTATTATTATTATTATTATTATTATTATTATTATTATTATTATTATTATTATTATCCGAAATGTGTGATAAATTTACTTTTTTTCTTCTTCTATTTTGCATTAATGACAAGTTTCCTGCTCTTTGCTTTACATACGCACAGATTTGGGGTTGTCATGGCAATAGCAGCACCTAGTGTGTCAGTGGGTCTTGCATTCTTTGTGTGTGTGGATGTGTGTGGATTTTTGCGCATGGCAAAACGGGGAGTGGAGCCCCACTTATCCCCCCCCCCCCTTCCTCCCGACCCCTGCCTCCCTCAGTGTTGCAGCTCTTTCAGAGGGGGGCGGGGCCTGTTTCACTGCAGAGAGGATGCTCCTGATGGACCAACCAGTCTGGAAACCCCTGCTCTCGCTCTCACGCTCACGCTGACTGCAGTACGAGTCCCTCGAGTGTCTGTGCTCCCCCCTCTCTCTCTCTCTCTCTCTCCTCTGCCTTGTCCTCTGACACCCTCTCCTCTTCTCTCCTCTCCTCTCTCCTCTCCGACGCTCCATCCTTCACGGCTCTGACTCACTGGGTTCTCATCTTCTGAGCCGAACGACAAGGACCTGGGATCATGTCCTCCAACKTGCCCTCTGGGTCCGCAGCCGGGGCCAAAAGCAAGTCCCCRTCCTCCTACAAGAAGAGGGGCAGCCTGCAGTACGCGACCAGTACAGGTGAGTGGAGGGAGGTGTGAGGAGGAGTTTCACTTCAGCTGCAGAGCAATGTGCACATTATTATTAGATTCATCTGAGAGGGTGAGCGAGAGAAAACTCATGCATCACTCTCTCCTCTTGCAACAGTTGGGAAAAGGCAAACCTGTTGATCAGGAAGGTTAACCATTTTTTAAAATAAATTATATTCTGCAGGTTCCTGGAAACCGTGCTGGCTTCTAGTTGTTGTTTTTTTTTCTGTATTATTTATAGATCTAGAACACAGGCATATCACTGTTTCTCTGATAAGACACTGACAAAACAATTTTAACGTTGCATAAYTTGTTTTCCTCAGGTGAAACCTAATTTTTTTCCCAGCTGTTTAAACTGAAGGCTGAAATGCAGCTTTGACCTCTCTCTGTTTGAGAGGATTTTGAACGCTTTTGCAGGGCTTTTTTTTTCCCCCTTCGGAGGAAGAACTTGTTGCTCAAAAGTGACGGCACTGCCTGCTGCTCAGCCTGGTCACAGCGTGTGGTTTAGACAGAATCTGTATTTTGGTACCTCAGGACTTTGTCCTCAGCTGAATGAGAGGATTAGCCTGAACTCTGATGTATGCACATGTTGGTCAGCCTTTCATCCATCCTACAAAGAACCGGTGTCACGTCCTGGTGCGGCTACATTTTCTCTGAAATGCAAAACTCGTTTATTGGGTTTGTTGGAAAGGCAGAAAAATAAGCACAGACGTGTTTTGCGCTTGTGTGAAACATTTAAAGCACAGTTTGCCTCATTTTGTCCAAATTTAAGCTTTCAAGCGTTGCCTTTCATAAGGGAGACATGAAAACGTGGTGAGATATTTTCCACTCCGCTGCAGCTTTTCTTTTTTTACGAGAGGTGAATATTAATAACCTGAAGGGATGMGATGAGCCAAAATAAAATATTTTTCTTTGTACATTACAAATAGTATCTGAGATATTCAATAAAGAGAGACTAGATTAGCTGTTTTATTCTAAACAACAAAATCAGTCTCAGATATTATTCAACACATTATTTACACAATAAATCTTGTAAGATTTTCCAYATGTCACCACTGAAAACAATTAGTCACACCCTGTGGCATTTCATCGATGACCAACATGGTTCCAGATTCATTTTCATCACCGACATCAAACACAACAGGAAGTCAGAGCGATTCACCAGCTCCCTAATCAGGATGTTTGCACCAATTTACCCACATTCACAGCTTATAGATGAATGTGTCAGTACTAAAATTGCTCTCATGCAGGGAAAAAGAATATAGTTGAGATGCAGTGTTAACACATTTATTCAGTTTTTTTTTAAAGGAAGCTCAGATTCAGTTCTGGAGCCTGTAAGGTTTGAATTTAGCCAGTCTCTGCAGACATATACATGAAAATAACATTCAGGTTTTAAGCTGATAAAGCTTCTGGAGAACCATTTGAGTGAGTAAAATGACATTTGGTGACTCATCTTTTTGTTTAGTTTTTTTGTAAAGGGCACTCATCTAGCCAAAGGCAAAATTGGACAAAGCTGTCTGTTTAAACAGTGAAAAACACAGATAAATGACGGTTTGATTAGATTTCATCAGCCGTTTAAATAATTAACATCTGTTCAAATGTGTCTGCCTTAATGGGAGTATAAATTACAGACTATGTAACACCTTTGTTTTTTCTAGTCTGCTTAATGTTAGTTTAAAATGTCACTTGCATCCTGCAGGAGCTTATTAGTCCCTTTCAATACAATTACTATCAGTTGGCAAAGAAGAGGGAAAGATGTAGAAAGCTGCAGCAGAATCAAATCAGAGTAAAATCCTTGTATGTACAAATTCAGTGCACAACATGATGGCCTGTGTGTTTCATAACATCAAAGCAGGGTTTGTGGAGTGAGGCTCAGCAAAGAGCAGCAGTGGATGAATCACTGCTTTGGGTGTGAAATAGGTATTTCTGACATTAGAGACACCCACTCGCCCGTTAGCCCACTCCGTGCTGCTCGCTGAACCACTCCACTTTGTAAAAAAACACTGTCATAATCTCGTGGAGCTGCGGAGTACTGTTTACAAGTCATAACCATCAGAGCTGTCGTCTTCATGTGCAACAAAACAGCTGCCTTAAACATGTAGTTGAAATTAAAATCTCATTGTTACAAATCTCAGAGGTGCAATTAAACACACAGCACTTTCACCCACAATCAGTTCGCGCCTCTTTAAGTTACGTACCATGTTGTATCATTACACCCAGTCACGTCACACTCCTTGTCGTAAATAAATGTTATAACAAAAAACCTAATCAATCATTGTCTTGATTGACTCAGACAGGAGGTCGCCCATCTGACACACCTGCAAGTGGTAAACTGCACCACTCCCTCCTTGTCTGCATCCGATTCTTTCTGTCTCTCATAAATCAGTGTCTGGCCTGATAAAAGGTCTCAGGGACTTGAGCCCCGAGTGGGTGGGGTCACCTCTTTGATGTTCATATTTAACAGGGGGCTGAGGAGGAACTTTGTAAATGGTCTGAACTTATATAGTGCTTTATGAAGTCCCTCCGGACCCCGAAGCACTTTACACTTACAGTCACTCACCCATTCACTGATGATGGTAAGCTACATTGTAGCCACAGCTGCCCTGGGGTGCACTGAAAGAGGCGGGGCTGCCATGCACCGGCGCCACCGGACCATCTGACCACCAGAAGTAGGCAAGCAGGTGAAGTGTCTTGCCCAAGGACACAACGACCAAGACCGCTGGAACGGGGGATCAAACCAGTGACCTTCCAGTYCCAGGACGAGTCCCACTCCGCCACAGCCACCCCCCATCATTTGTGAAGGATTCAGCATTTACACTGTTGTTTTCAAGTAATGGTGTGTATACATTTGTTTTCATGCTGATCAAACTTTGATAAAATTAAATTTTACATTGAAAGAACACCTGGTGTGAATAAAAGCAGACTCATATAAGTCAATCAGTTCCTTTYAAGGTCTACAATAGAAAAAAAATCACTCAAATAACAATTTGGCTGTAAGTGGCTTAAAAATATGTCATCTGATTTGATTGGACGGACTTTTTAGTGCTTGGAGCATTGTGGTTTCATTATTTTGTGACATTTTAAAKTCTGCAGCACAAAAAGAGTAAAATGTGTTTAATTTGTCAGAATTTATCTCCCTCAGACTTCTGTTATTCACCAAAACATAAAAACAAACTTATATTTTAAACCTTACAGGTGAGACCGTTTTCTTTACACACACACACACACACACACACACACACACACACACACACACACACACACTCGCGTTTCCTCACTGCTACGTTGAACCACTCATGCAAACAGCCTATCACTTCCTTGCTTTCACACTATTTTCTTTCCACACACACACACACACACACACACACACACACACACACACACACACACACACACACACACACACACACACACACA
>NW_013952405.1:6873959-6898477 GCF_001266775.1 Austrofundulus limnaeus
ACACACACACACACACACACACACACACACACACGCACACGCACGCACACACACAGATGACATAAACATCTCTAACACATGGTCTCTTCAGCAAACACAGCCCAGACAATGAAGCAAAGAGGAGAGGGGTGCTGCTGAATAAACTGAGCGCAGCAGCATCTTTAGTCCCTGCTGATGCACATGGTTTCACCCCCCCGCCTCCCTTCCCTCCTGTGGTACAGTCCAGATGGATGTCAGTGGCTTTTAAATGAGGAAGATGAGCTCCAGAGGCAGCTAGTGCAGCGACAGCTGGCCTGAACCAGGAGGCAGACAGAGCAGAGGGGGAAAGTGAGGGAGGTGGGAGTTCATGGATCTGCCGGACCTGCTCTCTGTATGTATGACAGGGACAGATTAAGGATGACAGAAGACATGACTGTTTGATTCTGTGAGTGGACTGGTCTGAGACATGTATGTTTGTAGGAGTGTGTTTAACTTTTCACATGGAGTGTTTCTTCCCCATTTCTCTGCTTTCTGCCCTGCCTTCCATCGTGTTCCAGCAGTCGCCATCCTGGGGCATTTACTGTTCGGCATGCTCCATCTCCCTGCCAGGACAGCGTCTCTTTCCCTCTCTGTCTGTCCTCCCTTGGCCCTTTAGCTGCTGGTTAACACAGGCTCTGAGGAGACAGGTACGCTCCACTACCCTCATCCATCATAAAAAAATCCCTAAATTATTCCTCTTCCCTCCGACCCAATCATTTAACGCTCCCTTCTGCCCGTCCCTTGACGGCTTCATCCAGGATGCCCCCGAACAGCAGAGTCTTTGGTGTGCGGAGGACACAGGGTGTTCATTGATTTTGCACCTCAAACTTGCTTTCTCATGCCTTTTGAGAGTGGTAGAAAAGATGCAACGGTGCACAAATAAGAAGCAGAATCAATATCTGCAACACCTGCTGCTGAGGCAGTGCTACAAAACAAAAGAGCATCCTGCCTTAGATTTTTAAACATTTATTATGAAGTTGAATGGTGCTGTGGATATGCATCTGTAGAGACAAAAAGAAACTCTGAGGATTAAAATCTTACAATGATTTTTCCCCTTTCAGCAGCCTGAGCTGCTATAAGAACATAAGGCTTTCACTGAGAGACTGTGAGTCACAGAGGTCGTTTTTCTGAGCCGGGATCTTCTGTCAGTGGAAGCAGGAAGTCAGGGGTGGCTTGGTAGTTGAAACAGAGACATGAGATTAGAATGGGGTTAAACGGTGGGAAGATGTTGAACTTTGGGTCACAGTGGGATGTTAAAAATTACCTGTCAACAGAGGGTAAACTAAGATGAAATTTTTTGGTAGCTTCTTTGAGATGCATTTTGACTCTTGACCTCTGGTCTCATTTTGGCTTTTAGACTACAGAAAGCTTCCGCTCATACGTATATTTCATTTAAGTTAAGCTACGTTTTGTAGAAGTTTCTCTGTGATCTGACACTATTTAATCTCACTTTAAGGCTCAGTGGGAGTGCAGAGCAGCGATCTGTGAACAACTGTGCATTTCAGTGTCTTTTATGCAACATGTTGCAGATCCTAAAAACCTCTTAAAATCAGTTTTGCTAATTTTGCATGAAGTCTCTGTGCTGCGCTCCTCTTACAACAATAAAACCTTCATCCGTACCAGATTAGGTGAAGCCCTGATGGTTTTATTTTCTGAGTGGTTTGCGCTCCAGCTGAGGGGATGAGTTGTTATATAACGATGGATGCTACGGATCCAAATATAGCAGCCATTAGGGGCTTAGCTTTGGGTCTGGAAGCCTTGGCTGGGCTCGGCCCTATTGTGGCCGATCATAGATGTTATTTGCTGCTGGTGGTCTCCTGCCCTTCACACCCGTGTCCACAGTCATCAGGATGATTTGAAATGCTCTGAACTGACAGCAGAGATAACAGCTTTTTACGCTGCACAGATGAGCATCTATCTGTGGCAAATAGACAGGAGGACAATTTAACATCACAGCTTGTGTCCTCTTTTATTCAACTCAGCCTTGCTTTGTATAGAGATGAGCTATTTTACTGTTTTATCTTTTGCATATATGTACTAACCAGAAACAAATGCAGCATTCAAACATATTAATTTGCAAAAGGTGATTTGCAAAAATAATAATAATAATAATAATAATTACCTCAACATTTTCGACTAACCTAGGGACTACAGGTGGAAATTAGCACCTAGAGCTATAACCTTATACGATTTGTGGTTAATGTATCCTGCATATTGTCCCTGTTTTAAATAAATAGTAAATCGTAATGTCTCAGAAGTTATTTTATTTCACCGGCGGTGCTCTGATTCAACTACATACTGCTATTAAAAGAAACTGGATTATTTGAAAGACTGAAGATCGCCCGCTTTCTTGAATGACATTTTAGGCTTTGTGTCAACCTGTCCATGCTCAGAGTATGTGATGGGGATGACTCTCAACTGCTACCAAACTACATTTTGACTTAATATCTGTAAAACAGACCAAATAATGGCAGGTTTTGTGATTGCTGAGGTTGTTTAGCTCTGGTGGCCATCTTGAATCAGATTGACAAAAATCATTCTGTCTTTTATTTAATAATTAACGTCCTTCCATTAATTCATGAGTTGTTTTGGGGGCGGCTGTGGAGCAGTGGTAGGGCAGCAGACTTGGGACCAGAAGGTCACAGATTTGATGCCATGCCCACATGTTGTGGTGTCCTTGGGCAAGACGCCRCTCCCCACTGCTCCACTTGGGTGTTTCTCATGTGTGATGGTTCAAAGGCAGAGCACAAATCCCATTGTATGGGAACATGCATTGATGACAAATGAAGTACAAAAACATATTTTGCTAACAGAGACATACATGCACATGCAAATATATATCATCCCTATGAAAGATAAGAAATAATAAATAAAAGTGGGTATAACTGTCAGTAGTTTATTCAATTTAAGCATACTCAGCTTTTACACAAGATTCATCAGAACTTGAAAGCAGAGTTGGATATTTGTTCACAGAAGTCTGTTTCCTTCAATGTTCTTCATAGTCTCAGATATAGTTTATGTTTTACTTTTCTGCCATGTGGTGCAGTCGAACTTGCCTTTGGGATTGAGTGGGATGTGTTGATTGGACGTGTCGAGCAGGACGTGAAAAAAAATGCGTGGTGAGTTGTACACCGTCCAATTATTTTACCATTATCTTTTTAACGAGCACTTCGSGGCTGAGGCTGAGTGGTTAAAAGCAGACTATGTCTACAGAAAAACTTTCAAATACATTTATAAATCAAAAGGAACAACTGATAAACAATCACCTTAAGGTATTCGAGGAATGTCTGACTCCTTGAAAGCAAAATATAATCTCACCAAGCATTTTTTAACGGATATTTTATTAGAGTTTTGTAAATTTCTGTTTAGTTCAGTTACATGCCATTCTCTGAATAGCTGTGTTAAACAAATCAARCTCCAGGTTTCACACTGTGAATCCTCTCTGACCTTCCTTCGAGTGTAGTCTATAAATACGTAGGGACATCAGCYCCACTGACACAATGAAATATTTAACATGATGAATATTTTAGTGACAGGGGCACAGTTTCAAAGTGAAGATTGATATCTGTCTAAAAAACGCAAGGAGAAAGGAAAACAATAGGGAAGGGCCTGTATATTCAACTATATTTCTGTTTCTTTCAGGCATTTTTTCCACACGTTGTTAAGAAGCTTGAACAAATTCATCGACAAGCGTCCATCTTTGGTTTTTTTTTTTTTTTGTTTGTTTGTTTTTTGTTTTTTAGGACCAGTTTTTCTCTCCTTGTTCATCCATGACAGCTGGATTGGTTCAAACTGGGGTCTTGGCAACAGTGGCTTAAATTAGCTTGTACTTGTGCTTTTCCTCCTGAGTGCTGTGTTGTGTTTAACGGCACAAACAGCCTCTGAGCTCGGGCCTCCTGCACTGTGAAAGAGCCACAAGAAGCTTCCCCATACTGTTAAGCCCCTGAGATATGTCACAGGAAACTAAATGTACTAATTAGATGCACCTAATTTGGTTGAGTGAGCTTGATCTGCTGATTCAGTCTCATCAAAGACTCTTTTTGTTTGATAAAATAAAAGGCTGCTTCTGGTTTTTTTTTTTTTTAACAAGCTCAAAAGGCTTGTTGATGACAAAACCGCCAGGCTTAAAAAGCTGTGACAAAGACAGCAGGGTGACGCACACAGACAAATGATTTGTCTGCAAATATGTATGGATGTCTGAGTGAGTGAAACATGCATGTWGAAAACTGATGTCTGTGTGAAGGTTAGGGTGTAGAGGATTTAAAGTGTCAGGCAGATAAAGTTACAAATATTTAATTGGGTGTCAAACCCTTGCATTGCTCTCAGTTTCACATTCCACACTTACAGATTTATTTTAAATTCTGTGGTTATTTGCTAGTGCAGTAGCAGCTAGCTGTAACACTTCTGTGCAAAGTTTCATTAAGTTTCTCCCGAGGTGATCACAATGTGAGCTAAAACTAGCATTTTGAGTTTTTACTGAAAGTGTATCTTTCCCTCTAACGTTCTCAGTTGAAGTGCGTAATCCTCGCCGCCTCCTCACTTCCCAGCATTCCTTACCCGGGATCCCAGTGGCCTTGAAACAATCCATTGACCTGCGCACCTCCATGGACGGAAAATACAAAGAGATAGCCGAGGTCAGAACTCAGGCGCCAAGCTTCAGTTCCTTTGGTTTCTTTTATTTAAGCTAACTTGTGGCTTTGCTTCTCGAAGGAGCTTTTCTCCCGCAGCCTTGCAGAGAGCGAGATGCGGAGCGCTCCCTATGAGTTTCCTGAGGACAGCCCCATCGAGCAGCTGGAGGAGAAGCGGCATCGGCTTGAGCGACAGATCAGCCAGGATGTCAAGTAAATACAAAGAAAAACAAAACGAAAAAGCAGCACAGATGATGTGTTGAGGTGTAAGGTGGTTAGAGTCCAAATAAAGAGCTCAAAGTGAGTTCAATGTTCTTCACCCTCCTCCAGGTTTGAACCTGACATCCTCCTGCGAGCCAAACAGGACTTTATGAAGACCGACAGCGCCACAGATCTTGAGTGAGCCACAGTGATCTTGTTATGAATATAATCTGATTTATAAGGCAGTTTTGTAACGTGTTTATTGATTTATTATTAGATTCATGAAAGAGCAGAGCCAAGCTCCAGACCAGCTGGACAGAGACTTGATTACTGAGAGTGAGTACCAGAGAGTCACTATTTCTGGAGAGGAGAAATGTGGGGTAAGTTAGAGTGGATTAAAGAAAACGAACTGCCCTTTCTCACAGTCAAAAAAAAAAACTATTTTTTTATGGATATATGTCATTGTTTTTTTGTACCATCTAGGTTCCATTCACAGACCTGTTGGATGCTGCCAAATGTGTGGTGAAGGCTCTGTTCATCAGGGAAAAGTACATGAGTCTGTCGCTGCAGAGCTTCTGCAGGACCACGGCCCGTTACCTGCAGGAGCTGAGCAAGAGGCCGTTGGATTTAGACATCTACGAGGAGGAGATCTCAGAGACATCAGACAACGCAGGTTGGCATACTTCTTTTTTTCTATTCTCAGCCTTAATTAGCCACATCAAGGTTTGATCAGATCTTTTGAAGTGCTGATCTGTGGAAAGGTTATGAAAAACAACAACAAAATTCTGGGAAAATCTTGAAAGGAACCAAAGCAGCTGATGCCCAAGATCCTAACATACCTCCTAATCTAAGCACAGGCAAAGAGCTATCTGCAAATGGTAATATATTAATTGTTCATAACTGATCAATAAAACTCCACTTCAGAAGATCTAAATGATCCCTTTAAGAATATTTATGATCTCATGTTTGAGGACTGAGGTGCAGAAATTCATAATTGAAAAGGCTTGCTTTGAGATGTGGTTAGTTAGCTAGTTTTTTAGGTAGAACAATAGCTTAGCGGTTAGCATTGCTGCCTCACAGTAAGAAGGTCCTGGGTTTGCTCCCCGGTTTGGACGTCTTTCCGTGCAAAGTTTGCATGTTCTCTCTGTGCTTGCATGGAATTTCTCTGGGTAGGGCCTATTCCAGTTTCCGTCAACTGACAAAAAAAAAAAAAAGATGCACATTCCAGCCCAGCCATCCCTTGCAAAACAGATCCATGATCTTGAATTTGAAAAATAAAGGTAAATTTAAAAAAACGTTTAAATAATTTATGGTGCTTTGTTTCCGATACGCCAAACTGAAATTGCTCTGACTATTGTTTGCTGCAGGTAAGTCACTGGCTACTCAAAACCACTCCACAAAACCCCATTTCAACTGTTACTTTAAAGGGACATGGTAGAAGAGAAATTTTTACAAAGAAAGTGACTACATGACAAAGCTGCCACAATTTGTTTTAATATTCTGTTTTATACAATAAAGTACACACAAACTGCTCACAGAACAGTGGTGTCCTGAGTCAGTGAGGGACACAATCCCGCACATTGCGATGATCTTTAGCATGTCTTCAAGTTCTAAAGAAACCTGTTAATCGCTTATTCATTCAAATCAGGTGTTGAAGCAGAGAAAGATTTAAAACATGCAGGATTGCCATATCATAGGATCGTCCAAATAAAATAAAAAATATTGTTGTATTGTGCTCTTTGCCAGTGTATGATCTGATCTGTAGTATTCTTACAATAAAACACACCCTGGTATACCCACAGATTCAAATATCCACAATCTGTTACACACGCCTCAGCATGATGTCACAACATGTAGGCCGCTGAAGTCAGACGTTAGCTATGTGAGTGTGATATTCTGCCTCTTCACAGATGCCACCGTGCACCCACCTGCTTCTGACAAGCACCCGTACGAGAACCAGGACCCCGCCAGCATGCCTCCTGATGTGGGCTACGGCTGTAAGATGGTAAACGGTGTCATGCACATCTACACAACAAGGGCCATTATGGAAAAGTACGAAGCCTTTGACAGATCGTTTTGCATCTTCAACTTTAGACGTTGTCTCTCTTCAGACTTGGTTCACACACTTCATTGGCAGCGACCTCTTCTCTTTGTAACAGGAGCACAGAGCTGGACCTGCCGTACCCAGACCTGCAGGAGTACATTGCTGACATGAACGTCATGATGGCCCTCATTATTAACGGACCGGTGTAAGCTCCATTCATGAATACATTTTATGTTGTCTCGATTTTTGTTGGCGCATTAGCTTGTAGAAACAAAATGACAGACCAGTAGCTCGTCTGCGTTTGCTACAGAAAGTCCTTCTGCTACCGTCGGCTGCAGTATCTCAGCTCCAAATTTCAGATGCACATTTTGCTGAACGAAATGAAGGAGCTGGCGGCGCAGAAGAAAGTCCCGCATCGAGACTTTTATAATATTCGGAAGGTGAACATGAAAGCTTTGTATGCCTGGTCATTATCTCCAGTAATCCAAAGCCAAATCTTAATGCATGTATTTTGTTTTTATAGGTTGACACACACATTCACGCTTCGGCTTGCATGAACCAAAAGCACCTTCTACGTTTTATTAAAAGAGCCATGAAGAAGAATTCTAAGGAGATTGTGCACATGGACGGGGGCAAAGGTCAGACGCTCATGGAGGTATTTGAGAGTATGAACCTGACGGCCTTTGACCTAAGTGTTGACACTCTGGATATGCACGCTGTGAGTATCAACACCTTTAATCTAGTTAATAAACATAAATAAATGAGGACATGCACAGTATCACCAATAGAAGAGTCCATGTGTTTCCAATCATTTCCACAGGACCGTAACACATTCCATAGATTTGACAAATTCAACGCTAAATACAATCCCATCGGTGAATCCATCCTGAGAGAGATCTTTATTAAAACAGACAACTTCATTGAGGGGAAGTACTTCGGACACATAGTAAAGGTGCTTGCTCAATTACTAGCTTCTTTTAATGTGACTTTATTTTGGACTGTGTGGCACCCTCTAGTGACCATCCATTTCCTGTTGCTCAGGAGGTGATGGCTGACCTGGAGGAGAGCAAGTACCAGAACGTGGAGCTCAGGTTGTCCATCTACGGGCGCTCCAGGAACGAGTGGGACAAACTGGCCAAGTGGGCCGTCTCACATCAGGTCTACTCCGACAACGTGCGCTGGCTCATACAAGTGCCACGCCTCTTGTGAGTTCCAACAGTGGTGGAGTACATTTATACAAATATTAAACTCTTTTACTTTAGTATTCCTGTTTACTAAAGCATTATATGCTAATAATCCTTTTAAACACATTTGTTTCCACTCTTTCCTTAAAGTGATGTCTACCACACAAAAAGACAACTGTCCAACTTCCAGGAAATGTTGGAGAACGTCTTTATGCCTCTGTTTGAGGTTACTATCAACCCTGGAAGCCACCCGGAGCTGCACCTCTTCCTTCAACATGTACGTCTGCACTGAGTAGTTCTCTGATCCTTTTAGATCCTCCTCAGAAGTTCTCACAGATCTGCTCTTGGTTCTTCTTTCAGGTTGTTGGTTTTGACAGCGTGGACGATGAGTCGAAGCCAGAGCTGCACATCTTTAACATGGACAGCCCACTGCCGGCCAACTGGGCAGAAGAGGACAACCCGCCCTATTCGTACTACCTCTACTATATGTATGCAAACATGACTGTGTTGAATCATCTGCGTAGGTAAGTTAAACACACCTCAGTTAAAACCGCTGACATAATCTCTTTTTGCTTACGCCAGTAAGAAGGCCTCCCTAGTTTTTTACTTCAAAGACAATTTAAATTCTTTACTATATCGCTGTTTTTCTGTGTCAAAAGTGAATTAAATGTGTGTTTTAATTATTACAAGTTACAACCTAGAAAATACATTTTTTTCTTTTGTTTATCCTCTGTTTGATAGTGAGACACTGGAGAGCAGCAGTGGGTGTTCATTTATTCAGGTTATACCTTGTTTGGCTGAAAAACAACAACTAATGTCAGCGTCTTTTTGTTTCAGGCAGCGTGGGTTTAACACACTCGTTCTGCGTCCTCACTGTGGAGAGGCGGGGCCAATCCATCACCTGGTGTCTGGTTTTATGTTGTCAGAGAACATCTCCCATGGGCTGCTACTCAGAAAGGTGTTGAAAGATAACGAGTTCATTTACTCCGGCGTCAGTCGAAAACCAGGAAACAAGCCATGCTATTACCCACAGCTGGGCCAAAATACAGACTGTTTAGTGTCCTCAGTTTTGATAAGGAATCAGGAATCACAGCAGATTTTAAACAGTCTCTTCTGAACCCAGCCCCTCCTTTGGGCCAATGTGTCATATCTGTYGGGCTGAACTTCCTCCTCAGAGAATGGGTTCTACGACAGCTATTCTGATTTCTAAATGAGAAAAATAGTTAAGTGTTGTATGGTGAAGAYGTGTGCTTTCCAATTATATCAATTAAAAGCACATTCTGTTTGAGGTGAYCGTGACATAAGCCACCAAAAGCAGATTGCACTTCATTTTATCACAGTTTTATAAAAAAAATAGATAATTACTCAAATAGATTATCATAAAATAGCCTCTTGTTAAGCGATGCTACTTATTTTTTCTTTTTGATAAAATACCGTAGTTTTTCTTTCATGTTAAAGCATTCCACCTCTTCTCCTCTGCAGGCTCCTGTGCTGCAGTATCTGTACTACCTGGCTCAGATAGGTATCGCCATGTCTCCTCTCAGCAATAACAGCCTGTTCCTCAGCTACCATCGCAACCCTTTGCCAGAATATCTGTCCAGAGGACTCATGGTCTCTCTGTCCACAGACGACCCTCTGCAGTTTCACTTCACCAAGGTCAGACAACAAAAGTTTTAATCTGAAACTTTGTTTTATGGTCCACCCAATATAAAAATGCAGAACTCACACCAGGTTGACCAGAGTAGGGCCAACAGGAGGACACTGAATGTTACACTTATTGTTGTATGGGTGAGATATTAAAACGGCTCTATAGAGTGTAAACAAAATTAAAGGCACTGTGGGTGGGCAGAGTTGTAAAGTAACTAAGTACAAATACTTTCTTACTGTACTTAAGTAGAAATTTTGGTTATCTGTACTTTACTTGAGTAATTATATTTCAGTGTACTTTTTACTTTTACTCATTACATTTTTACACAATTATCTGTACTTTCTACTCCTTACAATTTTTAAAATGGTAAGAAGTAGAAAGTCGTTACTCCTATTTTATTCCGGATCGGTATTATTAAAAAAAAACTATACTGACAAATTGTTTCTCCTGGATAGAGTGAATTTAATTGTGATTGGATGAAAAGTATAAATATACACCATTCTGAAACCATATTACTTTGTACACAGTCCATCAAAGTGACACGCTGTTAGAAAAAAATGTTTTTTGAGGAATCACCTCCCAATATATGTCATTTTGGAAAATCTAACCGCTCACTTTTACTCAATACTTTTACCAATAATACTTAAGTAAATTTGGGGTCAGAAATTTACTTTTGATACTTCAGTACAAAAAATATCAGATAGTTTAAGACTTTTACTCAAGTAATATTCTTATACAAGACTTTAACTTTTACCGAAGTATTTTTATGATAAGATACTTGTACTGTACTTTTACTCAAGTATCACTTTGAGGTGCTTTATAAAACACTGTGGGTGGGTAAGAAACACTGAGGTGATCTGCAGAACCTGGAGAGGTTGCAAAGGCTATATTGTTAGGTTTGTAAGGTTAGACCCAGGGAGCAGGCAGGAACTCAAGGATCAAATGAGTAAATGACTTATTTGCAAAAAAAAAACAGTTGACAAGGCAGTAAAAAAACAGACTATAGACATAGAGGCGCACAGAGGACAAACCAAACTGGCGTGGGATGCACAATAAACTGACAGTGAAGTGGAGACAGGACACAATATCCAAGGGAGTTAACGAGTAGACAAYAGGAAACACCTGGGGAGAGACAAGGATCAGGTGCACATGGGAGGAGCTGGGGAAGAAMAGAGGCAGGGACACACAGTGGGAAAACAAAGAAACACTAGAAAGAAACCTATCAGAAGGAGAAATCAAACACACATCCTCACAATTTGCCATTTAACTGAAWATGTCTCTTGTGTTCAGGAGCCACTGATGGAGGAGTACAGCATCGCAGCTCAGGTGTGGAAACTGAGCTCCTGTGACATGTGTGAATTAGCCAGAAACAGTGTGCTAATGAGTGGATTCTCTCACAAGGTACTCATTCTTTTCAAAGCTCATTATGCTGCATATGAACCTGATTTAGCGACCAAACATTTGATCTCACTCTGACTCCTGCCTTTGACCAGGCAAAGAGTTACTGGCTTGGACCAAACTACATCAAAGAAGGACAGGAGAGCAACGACATCAGGCGCACCAACGTCCCTGACATCCGCGTGGCCTACCGCTACGAGACCATGTGCGAGGAGCTGAATCTAATCACGCAGGCCATTCGCACGGACGAGCTGGAGACCATCGAGGAGGAGGGGGCTCTGTGTATGGGAGCGGTGCAGGCAGAGAAGTGAATGTGCAGCACAACACAAACGGCTCACCACGGTCTCTGTTTTCACGTCAGGACATCAGCCATATTTGCACATGAACACCACACTTCTGAAAGGAGAAAAGCTTTTATTATGGGATCATTTTGAGAGGTGCTACAGAGATGACCCACACTCTGTACCTGGTGTTTTTATTCATTTAGTTTCAAATAATTAATTTTTCATACCGACTTCCCTGTGTCTSTTGAACGTTTGTATTTTTTACATTCTGTTACCATATTCTGTCAGTATTTCTATATCATTACTGCGGTTCCCACACCACATCTTGGCTAATATTTGCATTAAAAAATGATAATCATGCACTGGATTTGACATAAACTGATAAAAGAAACTAATTTTGAGAAAGAAGGATTAAGTACAAGGAGTGCAAGCACTGAGGTCCCTTTCCTGCAATTTAGAGACTTTATGAGTCAATTTAATAAAAAGATAAATTCAATTGCAGTAGGTTCATTACCCAACTGTTAAAACTTTATTTTAACTTAACACATTTTACTTTATTACTAATTTGCCTGTACAAGAATGTGCCAATTAAATAAATAAATAAATAAAAAATCTTTAATGTACAAATCTTTCAGGATCAATTCAAGCATGTTTATTTTATATCCCAAAAGAAAAAAACTGTCAGGTTTTTACACATTCCTAAAGATTCAGTATTACTTATCACAAATAATTCAGTATCGATGTAAAACTAAAACAAAATCTCATTTATTTATTAGGTTTGTTCAACTGTAAAACCTAATCCGRCCAACCAAAACCCAAAGGTTTATTTATTTATCTATTTATTTTCTTACATTTTCTTACATTTTTTGCTTGTTTCTAATAAAAATGACATAATAATATATTGCATTTCAGATTTGTTTTGGTTGTGACGTCACACATTTTCACTTTGTAGGAGTAGAAACATCACTCTTGTAGAAAATTGTACTTCAGAGAAAAACAGCCTTCATTTAAATAACGGACAAACCTGTTCCAGTATCAGGAACCTACTGCATATGTTAAATTTGAGAACCAATCAGATTTGTACAAAGAGAAATTCTTGGAACTCAGTTGATATTTTGCATCTTCAAAATATATTAATTTACTTACATTTTTTATTTCAAAATTGCATCTTTATGCAATAAATTTTTTGACTCAGTTATAAAAGAGAGAAAACACAATTCTGTCACAAAATTTTAGCCAAATGATGGCTTTAAATGTTGCAGAATGTTTTTTAAAACAATCCTGGGGGAGAATCAGTTTCATGTGTTACAGGGAGGGTTAGGGTTGGGATGAACACTGGCGTCAGCACTGCTCTGGGTCCGGCTCTATCATTTAACAGATAAGCAGGTAAATGTGTAATGTGTGTAAAAGTAAATGTGGGCTCGCAGTCAAAATACAATCTTTTATTACTGTGACTTATGTTTGATTTACAGCAGGAAAAAAAATAAATTCTTAGCAATTTTGCTATTTTTTATGTGTTTTTCAGTTTTGACAGTGATTCAGTGAGGTTGCATGAGGGCACGTTAATATTTGCTTGTTGTGTGCAGCGATACACATGGCGTTGTGTGGTATCATACTAACTTTCTGACATTATTCTTTACATTGCAGATTTAAACTCTTCAGCATGTGTCATTGGCTGACATATAAAAAAAGACAGGCTTGAGTCTATGAATAGTGCATGATGACTTCTTCCTTCAACTTTTACTCCTTGCACAATTCAATAAGTCACAAATCCAAAAATAAACGATACCTTACACGGTTGGGCTCTTTTGAAACTCTTCCTTTTGCTAAAGGTCCTGGTGTTGTTAAAAGGGCTGCTTCTGTTTAATGTTCAGACGCACTGTGCTCTAACAAATGTATGAGATGTTTGTGAAATATTATTTATTGTCATTTGTGTCTGTTAAAAATAAAAATATATTCATGTTACAGTGCTCTTTTTCAACCCATTTATTAAATCATTAAAAAGAAAAAACTATTCTGATGTTGAAAAACGTGCTCGTGTAGGTTTGGCTTAAAAATACAAAAGGTGAATAAATTGACAAAATAACAGCATCAGGCCAAACTTACAGGAGATGAACAGTATCTGAAAGTTAAATGTTGATAAAAGGGGAACAAAAACCAAGCGTACCATTGTTCAGTTGGTCGTATTTTTAATATTGACTCTTTTGGAGCCACCTTCACTCACTAACATACTGTTTTTAGTATCCAACTCTCTTATCTTTGGCGTTTATCACATTCAACAAAAGAAACTTGAACCAACTTGTTTTTGTGACAGGCTGTTTGTAATGTGAACCAAAAGATCCAATAGAGATTGGTTTTTTCCAGTTGTTTTTTATGTTTACAGTTTTTAAGCTTAGGATTTTTAATGCCTAAATGATTTATAAGTCAAAATAAAATAACTTAAAAATAAAATAAATCAGTGATAAAGCAGTCAAAATCCAGTATTTGGGGAACTAAAAGTCAGAGACTAGCTCATAATTTCAGTTTATGAATAGAGTTGTATGAGAGCATTATAAATGGTTTCTTCTGGAAAGTTGTACGTGTTTCAAAAAGAAAAAATAAGTAGGTCCTCTGGACGAACATTTCTTTAAAAAGTTCTCTCATTTATTTATCATAAATTACAGAATTATTATTTGGAAACAAGTGACAAAGTGAATCATGCTAACAATAGGTCTTACCGGTACATCCTGTTTGTGAATTTTGGGTAAACCATACAGACAAGGAGCGGCCTCACCTGGGTACAGTCTGTGATACAGAATGTGGTCAATAACCTTGTCCTGCTCTAACCTTTTTTAAATGTGTTTCTGCAAATTGCATCTGTAAACAATAAATAATAGTAGTTGAAAAATGACTTTCTCTTTCATATGAAAATACAGACTGATGCTCATAATAAATTTCATCAGTAAATAAGAACAAATAATAATGTTTATCTATAAATAATGCCTCTTTTAAGTTAGCACTTGATAATTACAAGGGGTTTGTGGGAGTGTGTGCATGAGTGAGTAAAGTGTGTAAAACAAAGACAGCTTTGTTCAGTATGCGTGTATTTGGTCCATTAGTCACTAATGTGGGTCAAAGTGAAAGTTCAAGAGGAAATTTAGATAAACATCACATCAGGAAGTTAGAGAATTCAGCACTGCTTGCATAAAAACGCAACAATAAACCAAACCTGTAGCTCAAATGCAATTAATTGCATATAATTTAAAAACAACTGGACTCATATCACCTGCCCTCAAAAGGTAAATGTCTTTTCCCATGTCCGTGTTGGTTTATATGTGGTGTTAGCAAAATATTTCAGGAACCACAGGATGAATTTTACTTAAACTCTTCAAAAGTAATTGTTCAATGTATAAGTACAAGTAAATTAATTTTAGATGTCACCTACTGGTAAGCAACATTAGCAAACACAAAAATGGCTATAATTCAGTAAATTGAACAGATATTCAGCTAAAATTTCGTGTGGTAGTAGCTGAGACTCAACGCAAACAAATCATCTTACAATATGAGACAGGGTGTGTGATAGAACTAATACTTTTATGTTTAAGCTAGTAATTCATGACATCCTTTAATGATCTAGGTTTTCATGACATGCTGTTCATCTGCAGAYAGAATGATTAAAGTCAGAACAAGATTTGCTAACCACAGTCATTCTTAGAYATCACTTGTGTTTATCTTTGTGTTTTCCATTGACCTTGTATCAAATCTTGCTAAGATGACAGAATGGTGTTTGTTAATATGAGGCCTCTCGAGACACAGTGTTCAACAGTGAGTAGTGTGTAGAGACAGTGACAGAGAAGCAGAGGTACAGAGACAGGGCAGGTTGTTCTCTGTGTTTCCTGTTGTTGCAATAAAACTCAGCTGATCATCTCACGGAGTACCTTCTTTCTTGGACCACTTATTTCTGTCTTTGTTAAATAAATATTACCATAACAGGGTGCTTTCAAGGAAAGTTGGGCCTTTGTTTGCTTGTAGAATTGTAATAATGTACCTTACATAATTATTTGGTGGACAAAAGTAATACTTGTCTTACATGTTCGCTTTAAAGAAACCTAACAGCCCTATCATGTTTGTGAAGAGAATTGTTTTTCTTTTTTTTTTCCTCGCACAAAACTCTCCAGTTAGTATTACTCAGAGCCCTATAGAGAGCTTTATAGGGCTCTGGTGTTACTCCTTTGTGTGTACAAGTCTGGACCAATCATGGGGTTCACACAGCAAAGCCTGCATGAAGGATAGTCTGACAAGGTTTTCATAGAAAATTCCAGACTTGCAACTTTGTGGTTTGGTAGCACAACAATCCTGGGTGCAGTTAGTGTATTCATGTGCAAATACCATGCAGATCCACGTGCAGATCTGCCCGTGAATCAGGTTATGAACAACAATAATTAGCTGCCCGGTGGTGACTGACCCCGCCCACTTTCTCCTCTATTCAGCCCTCTGCTCTGCCCGCCTCCTCTCCACTTCCGTCCAGCGCTTTGTTCGCAGGAGACGCTTCTCTCTTTCATCAAATCTCTTAGAAGTGAATCAAAAATGGCCATGACACTTGGTTACTGGGACATCCGCGGGGTAAGTTACCTCTCGGTGTTGTTGATGAAGTTTGCAGCAGCGTGGAGGTTTTATATGAAACGTAAGCTCTGTGTTTTACTCTTCGCCCGCTTTAAAACTCCTTCGCGGTTTACTTCGGGTTAAACAGCACGACACCGCCGTGTTTAGCTGCACGCTWAAAAGAAAAAGAAAAAAACTCGCTGCGGCTAGTGTTGCGTTCGGATTAAACAAACTGAAGCGGTTATCTGATTGACGTGTTTTCGAAACCTGTTTATCGCGACATAATCAGGAGAGTTTCATGGCCTAAATGTTGCAAAGCTGGCACCGAGCTCATGTGTTTTTCACAGATTAGGTTAGCCCGTGTTTTATCCATCAACCGCCGCTAAAACCGGTTTAACAACTTGTGCAAACCCCTATGTACCTGCTTCACTTGACACTGGTTAAACACTGGGTTTAACGTCGAGTCCGGTGATGCAAGATCAAGTCTAGTCTGGTTCATGAACTTCACAAGTCACCAGAACCTAAAGGTGACGTGAAATAAAATGATTTATTTGAAAAACTTTAGCACCTGTAATGTATTTGCTTTCAATTTGCAGAAGCATTTCCAGATTTACAGACGTCACGTAAACGCCTCATTTTTCAGACATTTGAAATGGTAGATTTTGCCTAATCATCATTTTTCGAAAA
The DNA here is from genome assembly GCF_001266775.1 of Austrofundulus limnaeus. Taxonomy (NCBI): domain Eukaryota; kingdom Metazoa; phylum Chordata; class Actinopteri; order Cyprinodontiformes; family Rivulidae; genus Austrofundulus; species Austrofundulus limnaeus. The sequence goes on from NW_013952405.1 coordinate 6,890,633, forward strand.
CACTACTCCCATTCTTTAGCAGTAAAGTATTGCTTTGACTCCACAAATAAAAAGCAATTGTTCAAGTTTGGTTGTCAGTTTTCAAGAAATCTTTCTGAAAACCTGTTGTGTTTTGTCCAATACTTCACAGTAGGGCTGCCACAAACGATTATTTTTATAATCGATTAATCACCGATTATTTTTTCGATTAGTCGACTAATCGGATCATACGTTAATTGAATATAAAACATATAGCTTATCGTGCCAGAATGCAGTTGCTTTTACAGTATATAACCATCGTTAGATTTTAGCTATATGCTAACTAAAAATAATTGCTGTGGAAGGCAAGTTCTGCTCTGCAGATATTRCACAGGTTTCTCTTTCATTTTCTTAAAATGATCCCACCCTTTTGAGCTCTGTTGTCAGGTAGCCATGATACCAGAGCCTGTCTGTATAATGTCATGTGACGTCCACGGCCTACCCCAGTTACCACTACTGTGCATGTGTGTCAAGGACAGAAAGGCAGATGTGGCAGTGGAAGGTGTCAAAGCAGTTTGGAGAGAAAAACACAGTAAAGAACAAAAAAACAAAACAAGAGAAAACGATTAATCGATTATTAAATTAGTCATTGATTATTTTAATAATCGATAAGTCGTCGACTAATCGTGGCAGCCCTAMTTCACAGCCMGTTCTTATTTGGACATCAGATCTCAAAAAAGTTGTACTGAAAACACAAGTTAGATTTATCTCAATATATTTTTAAACAAACCTTTGAACTTGGTCAAATTAAAGCATGTGAAACTCTTGAAAATATCTGAGATGAGCAAAAACCATGCAAATGTTGTCTTTTTTTTTAATTATCAATGTTTTTGTTCCTATTTGTGTGTTTTTGTAAACGCTTGCACCAATTTTAAGAAAGATTTCAGGAGGTAGTGGACATTAGCCAACATATAAATGGCTATAATTTAGTGAATTTTACAAACATTTAGCTAAAACTTGACAGAGTAGCTGAGTCATTCACAGCATACTCTTTGTGAGACATTTTGAAATATTTCATGAGATCATAAATAACATTATTTTTAAGGACTGACTGAGTGACGGACTCTTCAGTACCAGTCCTACTATTTATCTGAAACTCAGTAAATCACAGATTCCCAGAGTTTAACATTAAACCAACCTTTCTTTTTCTGAACTGTTGCAGCTTGCCCAGCCCATCCGCTTGCTGCTGGAGTACACCGACACCAAATACGAGGAAAAGTTATACTCCTGTGGTGAAGGTAATTACTGTTTACAACTATCAGATGAATAAATGTTTATCTAAAAAGGTAATTAAAGCTGGTTCATAWAATCCTCTTTTGTCTGTCGCAGCTCCAGACTATGACAAGACCTGCTGGATTAATGAAAAGGATAAACTGGGAATAAACTTTGTCAATGTAAGAGTTTTCTTTGTGCATATTAATGTCTCAGATAGTCCAAAGTTGTTTTTTTTAAATAATAAATATTCTTAACACTTCAGCTGCCCTATCTTTTGGATGGAGACAGGAAGATTGTGCAGAGCAATGCTATCATGAGATACATCGCTCGTAAGCACAATATGTGTAAGTACTGTAATTATATTAACATGTCAGAATCCAAATGACTGCAGTCTCACAGCTTCTCTTTCTGCTCTGTGAACTGATCTGGTGACAGGTGGAGAAACGGAGGACGAAAAGGTCCGAGTGGACATCTTGGAGAATCAGGCAATGGACTTCAGAAATGGCTTCGTGATGATGTGCTACACTGACCTTGTGAGTATTTACTGGTGCAAAAATTTAAAGGCACAGTGTGTAGGATTTTGTCAATTCTTTTAGCCTAAATTGAGATAATCACTAATGATAATAATAAAAAAACATGTCTAATCATTGCAGACAAAGACCTTGCTTTATTATTTTTACCTTATAAAAAGCTGTTTATATCTCCATGGTCGCGGGTCTCCCTACAGGCAGCCGCCATCTTGCACCGCCATCTTGTCTACGAAGGCTCATGAAGGACAAACTGCGGTGGCGGCGTCAAAAACGGTTTTAGTTGTAATACTATAAATGTAATATTTGTTGTCTGTCATTGTAGCTGGGATAATTTTACTTATTAAAGCTCATAATCTTACCACTTGAAACATCACTAGCTCTGAAGCTGCTGGTAGACATCATGGTTGGAATTTATCAAAGGTTTTTGACACCTGAGAGACACCGTAGCAACTCCTTTGCATTTGGAAGGAGGTACACTTCGCTGCAGCATGCAGAATGGGGCGGGGACGGACCTTTCCGTCAGTCCCATACCTTATATGGAAATGGGACTATTGCATTCCGGAAAATGAAGGTTGCTCCTTAAAGACGCGGGATTAAGAGAGCAAAGGAAGAAGAAAGGAAGAAGTTAGAGAGTTTCTTCTACTCACGTTGAAGTACTCAGAGCATTATTTATTAATTTCTTTTATCCACCTCCCCAAACACAGACCCTCAGGTTAACCTCACAGGCCTAATGCCTAAGGTTAGTTTGTTACTGTAATATAATTTTAATATCCAAAAACAACAAAGATTTAATAAAGATTTGAAAATGAAAAAGGGACACACCACGTGACATAACACGTTTTGTAGCCATTTCCTTACTGTAAAATTTGTATTGTTAATGTTGAACGTGTTCGATAGAAAATAGTGTCACTAGCGCCCCCTTCATGTTCGGAATGCAATAGTCCCATTTCCATATAAGGTATGGGACTGACGGAAAGGTCCGTCACCGCCCCGTTCTGCATGCTGCAGCGAAGTGTACTTGTTTGGAAGTGGGGGGTGGGACCAGGGAGGATGATTCAACCACCCAACCACTAGATGTCGCTGAAAACAACAAATCCTACACACTGTGCCTTTAACGTCACATTATGCACCCAGATCTCCACTAATGCTTGTCTCACCTCTCTGAAATCAGGACAACAAAAAGCCAGGGTACCTGAAGAATCTGCCAGGTGTACTGAAGCAGTTCTCTGATTTCTTGGGAGGCATGAAGTGGTTTGCTGGTGACAAGGTAATCTGAGCTTCTACTTAAACAGCATATAGCTGAATTAATTTCCAATTAGGACAAAAAAATCTTAAATGCATTTAATTTAAAATTATAAGCAATTTGCTTGTTTCTAGTGGAAAAACTTAAACTCTTTGTTGCATGGTGTCACCAGCAGGTGGCAGTATAAGCTATGTTGTACATGGCTAACTAAAATAAAAACCTGAAGACAAAACAAACCTTCCTTGATCATACAACTCCTGATAATGGTTTTAATGGTTTGATCAGTTTAAACCTATAAACAAGTCAGAAAAAAGCCTTTCTTATAAATCACAGAACAGAGATAAGTATAAGAAACACTTCATCAGCACTCATTCAACCTTTGACCCTTTTTAATGAAAACACTTCAGCCATACATTAGGGTAGGATATTTTTGACAAAACTAAATGCTCATTTCAGATTTTTGTACAAAAATAATCTGCTATGAACCTGATAAGTGTTTTGTTTCATTTTCCTCAGTTTGATTATGCATTTCTTAACAGATCACTTTTGTGGACTTCATCATGTACGAGCTTTTCGATCAACACAGGATGTTTCATCCTTCGTGCTTTGATGATTTCCAGAACTTGAAAGACTTTATGGACCGTTTTGAGGTGAGAACACTTATCTTCYAGCTGCACATCTTTTTATTCATCACTTACAGTGGCAGAAATGTAAGGCAGTATTTGTAGCAGAACCTTGTCTGTGTGAGGTACTGTGTTTCTTTTAACGATTAATGCAAATAATTTAATTTCTACATTTTTTTATACATAGAACCTGGATAAGATTGCTGCCTACATGAAGTCTGACAGATTCATAAAGACTCCTGTCAACAACAAGATGGCTAAATGGGGAAACAAAAAGGAGTGAGTCGACTATTTGCCTCTGGAAGAACAGCCTTAAGTTCCACAAGTTCCTTAAGTTCCACTTGCTAAGAATCAGCACATTCAGTACAAGAAATTTCACAATTTGCCTTTAAGTAGTGAAACCTTGTTGCTTGTGTAAGCTTCATGTCCTGTAACCTCAGCAATTTACCATTTCTACAAACATTTACTAACATTTGCAAAAAAAAAAGAAATAACTTTGTACTGTTTATGAACCTTTTTGATGTGAAACGTTTATTTTCAGTTAAAACATCTATAACCATTATTTCTGACAGATTAAATTGAATCTTGTACTGACTTTGTCTTGAGTTCTGAATTTACATGAACATTTTCTACCACAAAATACATCATAAAGTTATAGATTTAAAGAAAAAAGGTTAATACAGCAGAAAGTACCACTTTTTTAAACAAATGCATGTACGACTCGAGTTTAATGGGGAAGTAGACCCAAGTGCATCAATCAACATATGGGACTACATTAAATAAGAAAAAGATGTAACGGTGTAAAATTTGAGCAGCTGATCACTTCTGCTGAACGTAGAAATGGCGCCGGTTTGAGTAGAGTTCATGCAGAGAGCAGCAGGTTCTCATTAGTTCCACGTCAGTAGCGTCCGTTGTACATGCCTGGAGGTTCATTGGCCAGCTGCAGAGAAGGTGAAACATACCATACCACTTTATTTCTAAAGCACTTAAAAAACAACATAGCAGCTGACCGAAGTGCTGTACAAATTTATAGAATAAAACATAAAAAATAAAATGACAATATAAAGATCACAGATACCAAAAAAAAGTACAAAATTAAGACAAAGATGCTAAATCACTCTGGGTTAAAAGCCAAAGAGAAGAAATGTGTTTTTAAGCGAGTTTTAAAAACAAAGAGTTGGGGCCTGCCTGACCTTCAGTGGCAGCTCATTMCATAATTTAGGAGCCGCCAGAGCTACAAAGGCTCTGTCTCTGGATTTGTAAAGGGTATTTGGGATTAAAAGGTTCTGGTCAGGTGATCTAAGAACACGTGAAATACGGGTGAAGCAGTTCAGACAAATAAGAAGGGCTAAGACCATTAAGAGACTTAAAAACAAACAAAATAACTTTAAAATGGATTCTAAACTGAACAGGTAGCCAATGAAGAGAAGTCAAAACTGGAGTTATATGCTCTCGTTTACCTACGTCAGTTAAAAATCGTGCAGCAGCATTTTGCACCAGCTGCAAATGTGAGAGAGAAGCCTGGCTAATTCCAATTAAGAGAGGTACAGTAATCCAGACGTGAGGTGATAAAAGCATGGATCACTGTCTAAATGTTGCCTAGACAGAAAAGGTTTGATTTTTTGACAAACGTCTCAACTGAAAAAAGGAAGACCTAACCACAGAGTTGACCTGACTGTCAAGTTTCAGGCTAGGGTCCATTTTCACCCCCAAGTTTGTTACATAAAGTTTTTCAAAAGGGGCCAAGAAGGAATAATCAAAGGTGGGAACACAGCTAGGACCACCAGACTTAATAATCATAAACTCGGTCTTTTTATGATTAAAATGTAGAAAATTCAGAGCCATCCAACTCCTGATGTCATCAAGATAGTCAAGGAGAGACTGAGTGGAGCCATTATGTTTAAGCAGAAAATAGACTTGACAATCATCTGCATACAAATGAAATTGTACACCATGCTTTCTAAAAATGGAACCCAAGGGAAGAAGATAAAGTGAAAATAATATTGGGCCAAGAATAGAACCCTGGGGTACTCCCCAGGGAAGGGTGGCAGAAGAAGAAGTGAAATCATCTATCATCACACTGAAGCTCCTATCAGACAGATAGGACCTAAACCATTGAAGAGCTGAAGAACATTTAATTGATGGAGTTTGTTTTATGCATAGAAGTGAGAGCTGACGTGCACGACTTACCGCGAGTGATGACTTGACACTCTGAAGGTTGAAGAAAACCTTGCCAGCCTCCTCTGGGCACACAGTCCTGATGTCTTCTTTGGACATCCCCAAAAGCTGTTTCCCACTTAAAACCCCGAGGCTGGAGATGGTGCTGTTCAGAAAAAAAAAAATCTAATTTTACCAACAAAATTCACAAAAAGCAGGTTGAATAAACAAAGATACTCACATTCTAGAGAAACCTTTGTAGTCGAGCCATGCCTTCACCTCAGCAGGACTGGAGCTCATGTTCAGAGTCACGGGGCCACCACGGCTGTCCCACTGAGAGGCAGAGTGAAGGGAAATAAAACAAAAATGAAATCTAACAAGGCAAGTCCTTGAGCAGGGTTAGATCTCTCTTGGCTCACCTGTTGATCCTGCGTGGATCCATCATTGTCAACCCGCTCCAAAACATTCGGAGGAACGTTCCCTTCCTCGTTTCGGGAGTTGCGCACGAGCCACCATGGCCTGGATTTCTGAACCACCTGTGGGAAGAGTGTGAGGGCTGATGTTTTAAACTATTATAGATACAAATAAAACACCTTACATTCCCTGAAGTTAATGCTAAAGTTTTAAGCAAAGGTCTCACACAGCGGGGAACACTTGAAGTCTGTTGTGGATGACTGTTAGCTACGACCACACAGAATTTCAGCCCGATACGTTTGAATTAAAGCCATTTTTGTGTTCCCTTAAAGAGTCGGTGACATGTCTGTCCTTTAAAGTCAAAGAAAACATCTTTATATTTAAGGAACTTGGCATAATACACAAAATTTTAGCCATTTTGTCACATAACTGCTTTATTTTCTTGTGAATTTGGCTCAACCAAAGGGAAACAGGAAGTGACATCAACAAGGAACTCTTTAAGAAAAAGAACTCTGTGGTCATTTGTTCATTGAAATAATAATATTTGAACTCTGACTCAAAATCTAAAGAAACATMAGCWTCTTTTTCTCAGTCTGCACTCTGTTCAAGTGCAGAAATACTTCTTTGACATCACTTCCTGTTACTTCAAATGTGAACATCTCAACAACTGTTTATCTCAGCAGCATATTTTCATTTTTGCAATATGTTATCTTTCCAAAAACTTTAAATCAGTTGGCTGAACAGACTTGATTTCACAGAGAAAATTCCTAAACTAAATCCTATAGATTAAAAATAAGGCTGGATGCTCTCTGGTGCTGCTCTAGAGCATTTTAGATGTTCAGTTTTGATGTTTTCTGCCTTTTACGAATGATATGCTTTTAAAATAAATCCTGCTGAAAAGTCTCACATTGTGGTGTTTCGTATGACAGATGGTCATCTGCTCACCTGGACCACCTCATCCTTCATAACGCTTAGCTCTTGGCTGTTCCTGGCCATGAAGTTGTATATGACACGCATGTACAGTGGTGGCTCTGTGGGGCTGAAACAGCAGCAGATAGGACACTTAGTGAAAACGTAGCATGATATGAGGCGTGCAGAAATGTGCCATGATCCTGCAGCTGTTTATGCCTCTGATAAAAGCTTACCGCATCGGTAGAGGTGGACTCCAGTGATCATTGGCCGCAGGCTGTAAAAGGCACAAAGTACATCATGATAAAAGTGAAGATACACCTCTTAGTGATATGTCACAGGACACATATTTCCCCTCTTGTAGCAATAATTACCACAGCGACTACCAATTAAAAATAGACGTGTTTTCAGGAGCGATAGTTGAATCAACGGCTCCATGGTTTGGATCATTATCTGGCATGTTGGGAAACAGCCAAAAACAGCTGCAGGAGTTGTTTTGTGCAGCAAGTTTCTGCTTGTAGCTCCCAAATGTTTTAGCTTTCCACTCATAAAATGAAGTCACAGGACTTTTGACCCCAGCTATACAAACTATAAAGATTGCAGCACTTTGTGTTTTAAACTAAATGACAACCAAAACCTGCACACGTATACAGCGGGTAAAATAAGTATTGAACACGTCACCATTTTTCTCAGTAAATATATTACTAGAGGTGCTAATGACATGAAATTTTCACCA
>NW_013952405.1:6899936-6903856 GCF_001266775.1 Austrofundulus limnaeus
CCTCTAGTAATATATTTACTGAGAAAAATGTTGACGTGTTCAATACTTATTTTACCCGCTGTATTTGGTGTTTGTGAATAAGTTTGTCACCACCTCGTCAGGATGCTGCTGCATGGCTCGTGAGTAACTCTGGTTGTCATCGACTGGTCCTCCAGACCGACCGGATGGGAAGCGTTGGCTGTTGTCTCTGCTGATTGGATTATTCTGACGAGGGGGCCCAGGAAGGGCGTGAGACGGAGCAGGAGGCTGCCAGCCGTCATAAAACTCTGGGATGTAAGGTGGTACGTTTTCATCCGGCCACGCAGACCTGGGAGGGAAAAGTAGKATTGGAAAATCTCAAAGTAAAAAGGGAAAAGAAGCAGTTTGAGTTTGAAATCTAAATTGGAAATGCTGAATTCAAGATATCACAAAAGGCAAATGAAAGCAGTTTGAAGCTGGAGATAGTAAGCTGCCACTTTTTGATTTTTGTATAATTTAACATGAAAAATCTTCAGAGATTACAGACAAAAACTGGTTAGCTCATGTTAAAGAGTCTGTAGACATTTTTTATGCACAAAAAACTACACCACGTTGAAAGTTTGGGGGAACCTATCCAGAAAAAAAAAATCAAACAGCCGCCTGTAATTTTGTCTCAAAAATACAAATGTTGGATGTAAGAAAAAAATAACTTAAAAAAATTTGTGTGTTTTGCTGCTTTTTTCTCTCAGAATTCTGTTTTTAAACTCAATTTTGAGACTAAAGTTAGAATTCTGAGAAAAAAATGACATAATTCTGACACTTAAGTAAGAACTAAAAATAAACTTTTTTTTTGCTCTGTGGTAGTAATCCTCTTCCATACTAAAAGCAGCTGCTGCTAAAACTGTTTAGTGAACAGCAGTTTGTTCTATCTACAAAACCTAAAATTTAAAATGTTGGTAAGGTTTGATAAAGGTGCTCATTTTTGTGAATAAAAATTAAAAATTAATTTTTTAATTACGAACTGCATTTTAGTAAGAGCAATAGAACCTCGACAAACTGCACCTGGTCTTCTCTAAGTAGCAAAATAAGAGCATTTAATCAATTTAATTATTTTTTGTTTATTATGATCCATTTATTTAGATATAAATTTCCACTTTACAGCTCATCAGAATATAGTCACTTATTATATGTAGAGAATTCTTTTAAAACAWACTTCATTAGTTTCCATTTCCTGGCTCGAAACACGCCCTGTTCTTTCCACATGTTACAAAAGCAACATTAACTCTGACCTTTGTTTATAGCAGCTAGATGCACCACGCCCAGCGTTCAGGTGGGTCAGGTCAGGAATATGTGTGATTCAACTGGTGAGCAGTACATGAAGAATTTCTATAAGGAAACAAGATGTGTGTCAGGACTGTCCTACCTGGGCATGGACCAGCAGTCGCCCAAAGTCTTCCACAGGCGTTTCTCGTCTATGGACAGGGTCTGATTGAGCATGTTCAAGGCCTGCTCTGTCAGCAGGGGAGACACAACTGTAGGAGGCAGGTCTGCAGGATACAGAGGAACTATCTGTGGGGAAAATAAACATGGTTTCACAATAAAAATATATAGCCAGATACAAAAAAAAAAAAACTATCAAGTGCTTACCACGCCCATATTAGTGACGAAGATGTGAACATAATCAGCAGCGGTGGGGTTGGCCAGAGCTCCTTCTAACTTAGCCTGAAATGTACAGAAGAGTGTTTCTGCCCAGTTAAATTTTCTAATTTTAAATGACAAATTTACTCTCTCTCCTGCTAAAAATAACCGAGTGGCATACACAACTGGCCATGAGGTTAATGTTTGTTCAAATGTTGATTAGAAATATAGTAAAAAGGTAACTTACCAGCAGATTGAATCCATATTTGAGTTTCTGAAGGCAAAATACGTATTCTTCCCAATGTGGCAGATTGGAAGCTGTTGATAATACAGCAAGAACTCATCAGGCCCAAACACCAGACCTGAATCTACATCAATCCACTCTCCAGGTTTTCCTACATATGAAGCTTCGATGAGGACCTAAATAGATCAAATGTGTTACCGTTTATATTCGCCTTTTTCTTCTTTTTCTTCTTGTCTTGAGGAGGAGGTGCACTTGCAGCTGCTTTGCCTAAGAAGATTTCCAAATCGTCGATGACGTGATTTAAAATCTCCTGAGGAAAAGAATGAAGCATTTTAAATTAAACACCGAACATTCGGAGTCCTGTTTCAAGTTTCATGCAAATGTTTTAAACTGAGCTGATCTATGGATGAAAAAACAGCATTGAAGCTGTTTTGGATAAAATTTAAAGTGGCTGTGACGTGCATATTCTTCAAATACAAAAAGTCAAAGAAAACATCTTTATATTTAAAAACTTTGCATAATAAACAAGATTTTACTCATTTGGTCACATAACTGGCATATTTTCCTTTGAAGTGGGCTGAGCCAGAATGAAACAGGAAGTGACATCAAAAGGGCTTGTTTATTGAAACATTATTATTTGAACTCTGACTCTTCATTTCTGATAGACTCAAAATGATCTAAAGAAACATCAGATTATTCTYTACAGCCATTGTAAAAATGCTCTGCTCACATGCAGAYATTCCCCTTTGACATCACTTCCTGTTATTTCACATGTGAATATCTCAACAACTGTTTATCTCAGCAGCATGTAATTTATTTAGCAATATTTTATCAGTGCGATCTTTTCAAAAATACATTTGTATTTATTATAAAAATTGTATTGTCACAGGCACTTTAAAGACAATATTATGCACAATCACACACAATATTACTCAAGAGTATGTGCTGGGAATGACTCTCAGCTACTAAAACGTTAATTTTTAGCTTCATATCTATAAAACTGWCTGAGTTGTAGCCATTCTTGTGTCTTCTRTTGTTACTTAGCTGTAACCATCTCGAATTGGGTCAACTCCAAAAAGTTAATCAGCTATAGCTGGACATCTAGTGATTATTTTCRGAAAGTTTTAATAATATTCATCCAGCTGTTCATGAGATATTTTCTTAACAGACTCAACATAAAATGTGTGCAACCTTGGCTTGAGTTTTGGCAGCGCTTACCATGTTCCTCTCTGTGTCTGATACGTCAGGAACCACCTGTGAACTGMTCTGCATCTCATGAAAATCCGCATACTGATTCATGTCTGCTTCTGGAGAGTAGGTCCTCTGGGGAGCCATGTAATCTAATGGGAAACAAGGAAAAATGTCAAAGGGATATTGGCAGCCTGAGTTTATTGTTTATATTTAAAGATAGCTCACGCAGAGTGTTGTAAAGGAAGATAAAACTAAATGAATTAGATAAGCACTTCTAGAGGAAGCTTCTCCTCTCGGTTCTGAACGTACCAGACTCTCTCCTCATCGGCTGTGGGCCTCTGTAGTCTGGAGGCGGGAGAGTCTCCTCTTGTTGCACAGGACGGGGCCCGGATCTGAAGCTTGGACGTTGCCGATCAAAGCTATTCCTACGAAAACCATCAACAAAACGATGTTGCCGTTTGATCGGTCTCTCTAGTTTCTCATAAATAACATTTAACTTTCTTGAGTTTTGTACCTGRCGTCAGGCGGATGCCCCCCTCCTCCTTGCACTGCCTTATCCAGATCGGCCTTAATCACCTCTGCCTGATAAAAAAAAAAGAACTCCTTTTAATCTCGCTCCAGCAGCGATGCGCAGATGGTGACAAATATCTTGCCGTTTGTGAAACCGAAGCCTTCATGAGGTCAAAGGTCAGCTCACAGGTAGCATATGGAGGACTCACCCCGGTCTCCTCACACTGGAACATGTAGACCTGTGGGAAACGTCTGCTGTGGTCCTGCACTGTTACTGCCAGCAGGGAGTTGTAGGCGCAGCTGTCCAGCACAGCCTTGGTTTGCATGATGCTCATCATGGGTACCGACTCCAGCTCAGCCTGATGACGAGACACAAATT
>NW_013952405.1:6904256-6917336 GCF_001266775.1 Austrofundulus limnaeus
ATCACTTTTCTTTGCTGTTTAACTACATGCATCTTCTGGGATTATTCTTGTGAACGTCTTGCACACATGAATTGTAAAGTTGTGCAGTACTGCTTGTAACATGAATGTAAAAAAAAGGCTAGGACAGAAAAGAGAGGTAAAGATGGCATAAAATCGTTTCTGTATTGCTAGGATTTCTTTTGTAAACAATGGCAATGTGTTGGTAATATGCAATACATCTGGCAAAAAGAATATTGCTCATGTTTTTGCCCTTGTGTGCATACGTCTGTTAGCAAAATATTTAACGTTCATAACACCTTTATACAACTCAGTTTTATAGGTGCTGACGCAGCATTTGGTATGGTAGAGCTTGAAGTTAATCCCAATGATTCCGTGCAGGTTTCATTAAAAATGTGTCCAGTAGCTCATGAGAAATTTCACTAACAGACTGACAGACATGAGCAAAAACATCATCACTGCTTCCCCTATCGACAGTGTGGAAAGGATCGCTCCACTTTAAACGATCACCTTGCTCTCGATGTCAGAGAGCAGAAGATGCGCTCCATCAAGCCCCAGGATCATCTCCTGTGGCCACAGACGACCTTTGGCGTCCAGTTTCATGAGTTTGGCCACGCAGTCGTCCGCGGTCCTCACCTCCTGGCCGTCCAGCTCACAGGTGAACAGATGCTGAAAGCGAGAAACGTACGTGAAGAGCTTAATGTTGCMGTTATCTTCTAGCAGGTGAATTCTTACCTCCACTCTGACTTGGAAGATGTCTGGTTTTTTGTTGAGCTCCTCTAAATATTCCTTTCTCTGCTCTGAGGTGAAAACAAAAATATGAACGTGTTTGTTCTCAGAGAAACCACACACGGACGTGTTTTCGTTAGAACGTACTGTATATGTTTCTTCCACTTGGCCTGGAGAGGCCGTTTCTCTGCAGCAACACATCTTTGGGCTCGTCCAGTTGGAAAGRCCGTCCCTGCTGAGGGAAGTCTTCCTGTGGGAAACCCCTGAAGAAAATAAAAAAGGGGGTGGCATACGAATCAGCCGAGCAGCATGACTAGAAATCCAACTCTGTCCTCAGAACTCAAAGGAAATGACCTTAAACTGCTGAAACATAACATTTAGGTGAACATACTAACCTGGAGTAGGAGTATGGACYGTTGTTTCCAAACATTGTTTATTTTTTTATTATTTTAGATCCGTGGAAATCTCTTGCAAGATGCTCCAACCTGTTAGAAATCAGTGAGATCAGTGTGAAACAGGCTCATAGAGACATAAAGCAACTTCACGTGTTAAATCCTTCAAGATGCACTGCAAAAAACTGTCCATCCAACCAAGTCTTTACAGTCTTCTATCCAGCCAAAAACTATATTTGATCTTGTTTTCAGACTGATACATTTAGCAAGAGCAGAATGTGTTTTTATAATTATTAGCCTGGAAATTTTCCTTATTTCAAAAAGTCTTACGAAGTGCAATCATCTCATTCCACAGTCAGATTTTTTCACCTGTTATGAGTCTAAATCGTCTCAAATGAAGTGAAATTTGAGTCTAAATGTTCTTTGGGCTGGTTAAGTTTGTAGGAGTTGGTTAGACAATGTTTGAAGTGTGATGTTTGATTCATTTTACATATTTTGTGTTAAAATCAGAGTTCTGATCATGTCAAGTCTACTGATGCACTAAGAAAAATATATTTGTTATATATTTTATAGGTTGATAACTCAGTTAACACTACACACAGTCTTTCTGGAACTTCCTTATTGGACTTTATTTTGTTTGCAAGCACCATGGAGTCTGTTTAAAAAAATGGCTGAAGTTATGTAAGTCAAGTAAACGGAAATATGTWCCTCTCAGGCATTAATTATTGCTTGTTGGTTAAATTGGTTTATAATAAAAAAATATGTATTTTTACTAACTCAGGTTCAAACTGCACCCTTTTTTTTAATTAAATCAAAAGGTTTCCTCAGCATGGGTCATGACTTATTCAGAGGTGACTGTGGTGGATCCTGAAGCTGGACCAGCTAAGACCCACAGCTCTGGACCTTTATCGTTCAGGCTCCTGCATTTTGACCCCTTCTTAGTACTTTCAAGTTTAGAAACACGTCAGTGTGAGGCTGYAATTTACTTTATTTCAGCAAAAAGGGGCGCCAAGATGCTCAGTTAATCAGTTACAGGAACTGTGATATAATTTAACTGACCAAAAAGGCTCAATAATTAAACTATTTGCAAAGCTTCACARACTATTATTTGTGGCATCAGCATTTAATATGTAACGTCTGAGCCCGATGTCTGGCTGCGCGTTGTGTCACAAGGTGAAAACGGTTTGATAAAGTTCGGTTTAAGTGTTGAAAACGTGTCACGTACCTCGTCGACTGATGGAAGACGAGTTTTCCTGGCGAAGCTTTCTGTAAAATAAAAAGCAAACACATTTTCTACCTGAGAACAGGAAGCGATCCTGCCACCAATAAAAAATTTATTGGATCTCCTTCCACCACAATCGCACGTCACATTATCACGGCAAGCCTCTCTTCATCCAGTTTACCTTCGAGGATCAGCTCGGAGACATCGTTTTCTTCTTTCAGGGTTTAGTTTTCAGAAGGCGGTCAGGAAGCTCCTGCTCCTCGGCAGCTTGGAGAAAATTTCCTAGAGTCTGAAAGCTTCAGGATCAAAGGTCGATGTTCTGAACGGAGTGACGGATGGAGGCGGAGTGGCTCGATTTGTCATCTGAGGGCAGCAAAGCTGAGCCTCGTAATGATTCCAAAGGCTACTTTCAGCCTTATAAAGCCTACTTCAGAGCGATCAAAGGTCTCGAGTGCTTCACTGAAGTGTTTACGCAGTTTTGTAGGTGAAACATTTTGAATGTAAAGAGCATCAAATCCTAAAGTTAGAATAATAAAAACCAAGCAGCCATCRTTGGATAAGAGAAGCATTTATTTTACCATCTGCTGACGTGTAAATACTGTACACACCTATAATGTTGACAGAGATGATTGTTGAAGAGAAATAAGTTTACTCTGTAAAGAAAGGTGGCGTCTCATTTTGGAGCTACGAATCGAGGGTTTGAAGGGTTTTCTTCAGGCCCACCACAGTTCAGACTGCAGCTTTGGCCTGAGTGGTCTTAGCCAGCACCTTCAGGTCTGCGATGCACTTGGCGATGCTCTCCTTCTCCTGCACAGAACAAAACCACAACAGAGGAAATTAAGACCATGTCTGAATTTTTAATGAGACAATCCACAACATGCAATTTATACAAAATTATTTTAAACTAATTTCTAGGTAGTTATGGTAAAATGTAAAGCTACAACTTCCTAACTTTAAGATCTTAACGTCAGGACAAAGTACAAGGAAAAGGTAAAAACTGTCTCAAATTACCAATATGACTTTTATTTTTTTACATTATTTCATTTAAAAATATGAATAAAAATTTTAAACTGAAGCATGTGAACATTTATTTGTGCCAAATACGTGAACATTCGTTTGGACCACCAATTAGGTTAGATCACAGCTGCTGCATATTATCTTATTTATTTAAAAAAATCATTAATTTAATTTAAAAACAAAACAAATGCTATACATACAATTAATAATACAAAACACATAAAATGAAAAGTAGCAGAAAGAAGAAAAAAGTCTTATTAATATCTGCCCCCTTTTAAAAAAAATAATTAAATAAATTCAAACAACAATCTTCAGAGATAAATCAAAATAATTTCAGGAAAATATAGACTATTAACAGAAACGCACACCTATAATTAATGTTGATTATTAGGACATGACTGCTACATACTATTAATTCATATCAAAGCATTTGTGGTCCTATTACTTACTAGTTTTTAAGATTCATAAAATTCATCTAAGGTTAGATTTAAAATCAATTAACATTTTTTAGAGTATCTTATATTCAATACACTAAAACATAATCCGGAGAGTTCTTAGAATATTTAGGAGTTTGGGATTTCTTTTAAATAATTACAAAATTGAATATTTCTAATAAATTCACAAAATATTTCCTTTCTCAATCAGCATATCAGTCTGCTCTAGATTGTGACAAAACACGTTTTTCATCCTTTTAAAACATTTTCAAGTATTCCTTTCCCCCAAAAAACACAAAGAAGCCTCAAAAGTGATTAAAATAACTTAAAAAATTCTTTGATCGTCAACATAATTTACAAAAAGAAGCTGCATTAGATCATACTTCAGTCACACTTATYTTGTAACCCAGCCAATTCAGTAAATAAACTAAAGCAGCTCAACCATAAAGACACTTATCTTTACAGCACATAATAACGTTCTGGTCATAACAGAGAGGGGTTTTTCCCTCCACATCAGCAAAGCTTTAAGATATAAACTGGCTTCAGGGTTTTAAAAACAACAAGAAGGGGCTGACCTGCTGAGGAGTGATGCTGCTGATGACACTCTTCTCCACCCAGTCCACCATGTGCTCCTGTTCCAACCGGTGGTTGAGTTGCTCAAGGGCGATCTGATAATCCAAGCGCCTCTTTATTTCATTGGTCACCATGTGTAGCCTCTCCCTGTAGTTGATCTCCAGCAGCATTGCAAGATTGTTCTGAAAAGGCCAAAAATAAATCTTAAAAATGCAGCTAGAGATCAGATGAAACACACAACTGTGCAAAAGGTCCAGGCACGCTTGGAGGATCGAGCAAAAACGTATCGCAAAATGTATTCTGCTTCATAACAAAACTAGAACCAAGAGGCACTTGTGACACCAAAACATAATAAAATATGAGCTGCTATAACAGAATAAATCCAGAAAAATACTGAAAAGTTCTTCAACAAGTTGTACAAGTGTTTGAAACAGGATCATCACACATCAGGACACCTTAGTGTTGTGTTTACTGAACTGTATTGACATTTAAGGCTTTGCTCAATCTTATGTTACAAAAAACTTTACATCTAAAACGTTTTTAAAGAGATGCCTGTATGATGCATAATATAGACTAAGGATTCAAACATCCTTTTATACTTAAAAACATTACATTTCAGAAGAGTCTTGCAGTTCCTTCCTGTTGCCAGCAGAGGCCGACAACAAGAAGCTCATTTACAAATTAGACAGTATGTCAGGATCTCTGACAATGCAAAATAAATAAATACATAAAAAGTTTAGGGCTGCTTACCCTCTTAGTATCAAAGAGCATTGATCTTCCCTCTACTCGCCACTGCTCCTTCTTCTCATTCTCGATGGCCTCAGTCAGGTTGGCTATAGAGGCATCTTTGCTCTCCTGGGCTGCACTCAATTGTTCCTGTGTGGGGGCGAAACGTAGATAAAAATTTTTACAACTTTATTTTATTTACAGTTATTTAACCAGGCAAGTCCYGTTGAGATCTCAGATCTCTTTTTCAAGGGAGGCCTGGGCCTGAAGGCAACCTATTGTACATGTTTTTGCTGGGTGGGGGAGACCGGAGTACCCAGAGAAAACCCACGCAAGCACGAGGAGAACATGCAAACCACACACAGAAAGACCCCAGGTCCGAACCGGGGATCGAACCCAGAACTTTCTTGCAGTCCATCGGTCAGAACCACTGAGCCGTCGTGCTGCCAAATAATATATTTTCCTTTAATAAGCAAAACTAATTTATAATTAAACACTTTTGTTGACACAAACATTGTTCATGTCGATGTCAAGTGTATTCATATAGAACATTACAAATAACAAAAGCTGACCAAAGTGATTTACAGTTCAGTCAAGGTCTTGTATCATTTTAAAAAAGTCAATAAAATGAAGATACACACAATTAAACCAAAAAAACATAGGCTCAAATTCTGCCTCAGTCAAAAGCCAAAGACAAAAGATGGGTCTTCAGCAGATATTTAAAGCCTCAATAGTTTCAGCAGACAAAACAAATCTATCTATATTTAATCAATAACCTGATAACCATTTCAGCCCACCTGTTGCAGTTTTTCAACATGAGCTGCCACAGCTGGACCAAATTTCTTGACACAATAAACGAAGAAAAGGCCGAAGGCCACAGCATACGCGGTCTCGTGGTTGATTACGTAGATTTCCTTGGAAAGCAAGTAGGTGATGAGACCACTGCCAAGCATGTACGGTCCTGTAAATAAAAAAATAAATAATCAGCTGGGTCACATTCTGCAGTAAGGCCAAAGTAAAGGGATGTTAGGTGAAGGGTTGTTTAAGAAAACATTTTGCAGGTATTTGCTGCTAAAACTAAAACGTAAGTTTTTAGAAGCCAAGATTTATATATATACACTAACCCGTGACTCCAGTTTTTGGGTACAAAAATTGAAAAAACTCCTCGGGGAAGATGCCATGTCGTACTTTACCTCCCCTCTCAGGCAAGGGGGGAACGGGGGCCAGACTTTGGGAGGTTGTATGCAGGGAGYGAGACGCCTGAACCAAGCTGAGGTAGACAACAAAATGAGCAGATCTGACATTAGTCTACTTAATAAACAAATGCAGGCAAACAAACAGCTACCGGCTCTGACTGAGGCTGTCTTACAAAAACTAAGGCTTGATGTGTTAAAGTAAAATAAATGCATATTTTCCACCTTAACTTTCAGACACTTTTGGCAAAACTTTTTGTCTCAAGCTGATTAATGTGCAACAGAAACATCTCTCACTGGATTTACAGCTGCACCACTTCACCTCACTCAGTAAGGCTTTACTCAAATAATCTTTGTACATCTGGAGGTATTTTATATCTAAATAGTTGTGTTCGTTCTAAAATTAGTGTATAGAAAGTTCCACGATTCTTTTCATATAAATAATTCCCTCATGCTACACATGTCTGTGGTGCACTTGTTGAACAAATAGTTTCAGGATTAATTTTAGGAGACATTTGACCTTTACTATTGAAGAAACACAGCAAACATAAAACTGAAGATACTAACCAAGCTCCAATGGGGCTGCAGCCTTTCAGGGAGTTGGCTGAAAACAGGAGAGACAAGTAGAGAGTAAAGTTATTTAATGTAATGGATACTACACAAACTTAAAAAAAAAACACTAGCAAAAAAATAAACAACTGAAGCTTTGCACAGTTGGCACTAAATTCATAAAACAGTGAACTAAATTGAAAAGGTTTATGGAAAATACCTAAAACGTGATTTCTGAAAACCTGTCAAGCTWATACTCTTAAACTAAATACATTTAGTAAGACTTTACCGACTGACAGAAAAATATAAATGTGTCAAGATACAATCAGGTGGTCATTCGATTATGTTGTATGCGTGTTTTAAAGAGATTTAAAGTTTAAAAGAAACAAAAASTCTCAACAGCAGATCTAGTTCATGTCTTGCCTAAAAACAAAGATAGAGCCCGCTGTGCAAAGCTAATTAGCTAGCTAGTTTAGCGTCACTTTGCTGAAACTAAAGTTAAAGAGTATTAGACAAATGGGATGAAAATATATTACCTGACTTTCTTGTTACTATCGATAAAGGCATGAACATAGAAAAACATAAACAACTTTAATCTGTTAGACTGTTAATAAATAATTATACCAAAAACAGTCTAGCGTTAGCTCATCTCATTCAGACTGCGGCCTTCAGTTTACCCTTCGATAGTAACAAGAAAGCCAGATAATAAAACAACCTGGTGCGTTCACAAAAAAAACAATAGTTTATTACGGTCGCATCAAACACGGCTTTAATACAGACCTGAGAGAAAAACAATTCTCGACAGCATGATTGAAAATAAATCTGACGTGCTTAGTTCTTGCTACGCCGGACACCCTCTCCGTGCCCTTCTGCACAGGATAGCGGACACGAGAGAAGATCTCGCGAGAACACACAGACTGTCCGTTTATTGTTATAAAGGTGACCACTAGATGGCGCTGTGACCAAACAGACAGCTTAATCTACATTTAGCACAAAAACATTTACAAACTAATATTACAGTTTCTTAACTAGTAAACGTTAATTCCCTAAAGAGACGCTGTTAAACTAAAAAAAAAAACCCATGAGAAACAAATATAAAATATGAACAATAATAATTTATAAATACGGACTACATAGGAGAAAGGTAGGAACTGTGCACTTCCTTCCATACATTTCAACAATGTAAACATTGAGCTAAAATATGTTTAAACTGTAAAAAAGAAGACATACTGGGCTCCCAACTACAGGTTATTTAACAAAACCGATCCTATTATTATAAGTAAATGAACCTGTATGAGAAATAATGCTGTTATTGAGAATTGTAGTAGTAGAAGAATAATTATATATATATATATATATATATATATATATATATATATATATATATATATATATATATATAAATGCATCCAAACCCAGTAGTTCAGAAATTAATTTTATATCGTTGCATTGTAACATTTTATTTTCTGTTTAGGTGAATAAACAATAAAAAAGCTCAATTTTGATTGATCGTGATCACCAGGAACTCTAAAAAGTTTAGTTAGAGTTTATATAATACTAAAATTAAATATTTTTGTCTAAGTAGTCTTCAAAATGTGTTTCAACTTAAACTAGAATTTAAATTTGTGTATCATGTAAATCATGTTGAACTGATGAAGTTCTGTGTCACTGTCAGTCAATAACTTATTTGAATGAGAAGTGTAGCTCTTGTCGTGAAAGATTCACACGCAGACACGCACACAAAGGTCGTTTTCTGTGTTTTATCCCGGCCTGCATGCAGGAGTGGTGGGGAAGCCGGCTGAGTGTGTCTGTAATCTCGAGGCCCACCCGTGTGTGGCATCAGCGTGGAGCGAATGGCTGCTGAGATAGAGGAACATATGACGCTGTGGTTCTCTTCACTTCCTGTAAAGTTAGGCTCTACAGAAACAGCTACATGTGAAACAGAGACGAAAACCTCGGACGCTGTGAGAGCAGAGAAGGAAAAGGGATGACCTCTTGGCCCCGCTCGAAAAGGTTTCCCCCCCGGTGAAGGGGCTGTCTTAAAAGGTGAGCCCCCATCAACATGAATTTGTGCTTATTAGGCTTTATTTAGTCTTTGATTTATCCTGCACCTGCACGGCTGTAAGCAGCAGTTGCTGGGGGCCTGCATGAGGCTGACGCTCACCACTGTGGAAATAGACGTTAAAGAAGCTCTCTGATCAACTACAAAAAGCAACTGAAGTTGTTTTGTTAGAGGTAAACTCGTGCAGCTGCTTCATCCTGCATGGTTCTCGGGGAAAATGAAAGCAAAATGTTCTTTAATTGTACTTTATGCCTGACTGGTTGTACCGGCTGGTGTACAGATCACTACCTTTCCTTTGAGTAAACAAAACTTTCTGAGAAGTTAGCACAGTTCAGGCTTGAACTTCTTTYTCACAACACAATGACTAACTTTCTGTACGTTCATACAGCTTGCAACAGCCACAACTTGTTTTTTATTTTTATCATCTTTTCAGTGCCGAGGACACGCAAACAGCCCCAGGAGCTGCCATGGACTCCTTGTCCATCGTCGCAACAAAATACTTCCCCGAGCGAGAGTTTGACCAGAAAGCCAATTACAGAGCCGAGAAACGGGAGCACCTGCGAGGTCGCAACAACGTGACGTCGTGCCGAAGCCCCACCAGAGATGATGACACGAGACAGATCAAGAACGAGCTGAAGGAAAAAAGGCATCTGGAGTTCCTGAGGAGGAGGTCGGTCAGCCCCGAGCCGAGTGGCTCAAAGTGTAAAAACTGCTCTAAGAGGAGAAATCCTGCTCTGGAGAGATTTCCAAAGAAATACCTCAGCAAGTCAGAGAGCCTGTACACAAATACACAACATGCTCCCTCTGCTGATGAACATCAAGGGATGATTTTAACAACAGAGAGCAGAATAACCCAATATCCAGGCACCAGCAAATGGGTAAATAATGCTTTAATCCAGACCTCTTCTGCTTTTTCAGAGGAATAGCTGCATTTTTTATTGTTTCTTTAGGCTTTATTATGGTCAGAACCGATAACACCGATGAATCAAGAGAAAAGACACGCAAGGAAACAGACATCTACCTCCACAACAGTGACAGTGGAATCTAGCCAGCACTGGACAACAAGCATGCAGAAAAGAGGCACCAGTATGAATGAAAAACACGTTTACACCGCGTTTTGTGCTGTTAAATATCAATCGATCTGTTCTGCTAACAGGATAATGTTTATCGTTTCTCATAGCTCAGAAGACAAGCATCACAACAGTGACTCAGGCCGAAAGAGTTCACCAAAAATCGTTGACGCAGACGGAAAATGCTCGGCAAAACAAGACGCTTCGAGAGATCGGCGTGCAAACGAAGTGAGTCTCATCCAAGACTAGATTTGTGCTTCAAATCTCAGCTTTGATGCGCAGCTCTGACCCAAATTTTATGTCCTTAAACGCCTCGCAGGTCCGGCCTTGTCACGGTCAAAGAATCAGTAAGTTTCAAACAGCTGCTTTTTGTTTACAGAGTCCAGGTGTAGTCAAAGGTTAAAGGTCACAAAATAAGATTCACATTCAAATTAAATTAATATGAAGGGAAATGTAACATGTTCCACTCCTGATCGTTGTAATTAAACATCATCTTTACTGCAAATTTCACCTATTTCGAATGTTTTATGTTGTTTTATAGGACATTCAGAAATTATCAGACTGCGTGCAGGTAAATAAAATTTGATGGTGTGCTTGGTTTACTTCACTGCTGCAGAATTCACTCGTCTGATCTTTGTTTTTGTTTTTTTCTTCTTCTTCTCAGGAGGCCCTGTGGAGAGAGGAGGCGGTGAAGAAGAAGCTGGCTCTCCTCAAGGAGCTCGCAGCGAACTTCATGAGCTCATCAGATGTGTTATGGACGGTAAGAGATTCACTCATCAGACAYGCTTACATGTTTTTAAGGATCACCGTTTTTAAAACTGAACGTGTATTTTAGATCTTTATTTATTTTAACGGCTGTGTTCTTGCTGGTTGTTYTTCCTTTGGCCTGGTTTTGTGCTGAAGTTTGTCACACTCGTGTAYGGCTGCTGGTGTCTCAGGAAGGCCTGTGCAGCTTGTGGTTTCAAGCTTCCTGCTTCCGTTTTCATCTGCAGGATGAGCGCGAACTGTCGCTCTCAAACAGGAAGGGCGCAGCAGTCTGACTGAGGTGCATCCTCGTTAGCTGTTATATCTGGTCAATATTAGTTATATGTTTGGTTTCAGTAGCTGAGATATTTGATTAAAATTGATTCTTTTTAGGCTGTTTCTCCTGACAGGTTCTCTGTGCACCTTTGCTTCTCTTTGTGATATTTCTTGAAGATAAGCTGCCGCTCACARTTCCAATGAGCGCCTCTGTGAAACTGTGTGTCGCTGACACGTGAAGCATTCGTGTTCCACCTGCAGGTTAGAGCCTGACAGTCTCTCGTTTCCTCTCTAACCCACACAGTCTCGCTGCAATGAGGACCTGCTGAGAAACAAGATCAAGGTTCTGGAGGCGCAGCTGCAAGTCTGTGTGCAGGTAAGCAGCACATAGAACACATCGATTCATTTTTTTTGTTTAATTACAGGGCTTTTATATGACTTCAGCAAACATTAACCTTCATGAAATAATAATAAATAACCTGCACAGCTCTGATATTACTGAGGACTTCACATTAACCTTAGATTTTCATTTTCTTCTTAGCTTATGTTTATTTCAAATGCCTGTGACATTATTTTTTGTACTAAATATGAATGCATTTTTGAAAAGATAACATTGATAACATATTGCAAAAAAAATCACTCTGCTGAGATGAACAGTTGTTGAGATATTTGCATGTGAAGGAACAGGAAGTGATGTCAAAGGGGAATGTCTGCATGTGAGCAGAGCCTTGCTTTAATGGCTGACACAGAYTGAGAAGAATCTGACSTTTCTTTAGAYTATTTTGAGTCACTGTCACAGAAAGATGAAGTCAGAGTTCAAATAATAATGTTTCAATTAACAAAGATCAAAGAGTTCATTTTCTTTAAGAGTTCCCCTTTGATGTCACTTCCTGTTTCAGTTTGGCTGAGCCCAGTTCAAAAGAAAATTTGCCAGTTCTGTGACAAAATGGGTAAAATCCTGTGTATTATGCCAAGTTTCTTAAAATAAAGATGTTTTCTTTGAAGCTTTGTGTTGTTTCATCTCTGAAGTGTTGTTCTCCCACAGACGTTTCCTAAGGATGGAGTGAAGAAACTGGTGCTGCAGATGGAGAAGCAGAGAGAGATGTACGAGGAAAAGGCCTTGGTTTTGCTGCAGAAGGCCTCTCAGGAGAAAAGTGAGGCCATCAGCAGAGCAGAGACACTGCAGGTGAAAGGACCAAACATTTTCATCAGATTTGTTAGATTACCCACACAGTTGAGTTTTTTAAGATGAAAACTGTTGGAAGTTTTTTTTTTTCTTTTTTTTTTTGCCCACAGGAAGCACTAAAGACAGCCCAGACAGAGGCAGAGAGGTGGGAGAGCCTGTACACAGAACTGAAGCTGAGCTCAGGTCAGCTCAGGGAGAACCAGCACCTCTGTGATGAACAGCTGCAGTGGCTGCACAGCCAACTGGAGGTACGTACGGTCGACTCTCACAAACCACAAAAGTCATGAGTTCGAATTTGAGTCGGTCTAAAAAAAACCTCCCCACGACGGTGTGTGCCGCGCAGCTGTTCAAAACCCGAGAGCACGAGCTGAGGGACGAGGTGACCACTCTAAGACAAGAAAAACARGAGCTCCAGTACAACGTTTGTCTGCTGGAGGAGGACAACCAGACTTTAAGAGAGGAACTGCAGCAACTTCAAGGCAAGACAGTTGACCCACATTTACTTAACCCGGACCAAACTGTACTCATTAGTTTAAAACACTGTCTGTCTCATAGATGGTGGCGACGAGGCGCAGGACTTCTTCGTGCTGGAGCGTCTTAAATCAGAGGATGACAATCCACGACTGACCGCCAGGAGGGACTCCCAGCTGGAGGAGGAGCTTCGACACACTCAGGAGAGACTCCAGCTTAAAGAGAAAGAGGTGAACCAAGGCACATTGACCTGCTTCAGATTAATTCAATTCTTTCAGATTTTTATTTTCATTCAGACTTTCTGAAATAAAAGTTACCAAACATAACATATCACCTGTTTGGTTGTTTAAATATCCGATGTACCGTACCATACCATACCATACTATACCATACCATACCATACCATACCATACCATACCATACCATACCATACCATACC
>NW_013952405.1:6919579-6921102 GCF_001266775.1 Austrofundulus limnaeus
ATACCATACCATACCATACCATACCATACCATACCATACCATACCATACCATACCATACCATACCATACCATACCATACCATCTTTATTCATAAAGCACTTTAAACAACCATAGGACCAAAGTGCTGTACAGTCACAACAGTCACAGTGTATAATAACAGCTTAAACAGAAATTTTTAACTATATAATTAAAACACATAAAACAAAAAAAGAAACTCAAATCAAACTAAGAGTCAACATATCAGATGATGCTAAAAACCAAGGAGAAGAGATGGTTTTAAGAAGTGATAAAGGGAATGGCCTGTTTGATGCCCAAAGGCAGGTTATTCAGATGCATTGCTTTTATATTTGGGTAATTTCTTTAGAAATATTGATCAAAGTGCAAGTTTGTACTTCACAGCTGGATTAAAAGCTCATTAAACATGCTTGACTTGAAATATTTGAAAAAAAATTTTGAAAAATAATTTTAGTCCTTTTTCATCCGGTGTGTGCATGTGTGTGTGTGCAGTGTGAGGAGCTGCAGACCGAGCTGCACACCATGGAGCAGGAGTGTCAGTCCAGCCAGGCCCGACTGTCGCAGTGCAGAGACGAACTCCGGCAGCTCAGCCACCGCCGCAGGAGAACGGTGAGTGTGTGTGTGTCTGTGTGTGTGTGCGCGCGCTGTAAAAGCTCTCGTTTTCCCCTCATGCTTTGACATTGCACTTAGAGGTCATCAGAACAGAAATAAAGCTTTTATAACTCTCTTTGAGCAGATGTTCTGTTTGTAACCCAGATGTTTGTTTCCTCTCCGTTCAGGCGCCGTGTGGCTCCTGGTGGAGGCTATGTATGATCCTCCTCCTCCTACTTGCCGTAGCTGGGCTCGTCATGCTGTGGTCGTGGCATCCTCCCTTCAGGGATCAAGTGGACATCCTGTACTCAGACATACAGACCAGAATCGAGGACTATTTGATGGAAATGGCCTCTCCTCGACACTCGGGCTGCTTTAGACCGATATGATGATGTCACTGATTAGACACATAGTTTCATAGTTAAAGTAATTTTCTACTGTTCTAGCTTTTGTGTTTAATATTTGATTATAGAGTGAATGGTGTATTTTTATAGCTGATGTTTTGTTTTTAGACTTGGAACTCAGTTTTTGTGATTTGTTGAAATGTGGAGGATGTACTGTAGACGTGTGCAGAAGAGTCAAGAAATACAAGGTTAAAAGGATTTAAAACTCACAGTGTGTCAAACACTGACCACTTTTAAGTTGTGAGTCTAAATATTTAAATGATAAAATTAAAGGAAATATCTTGCACTGTAAAAGGATGATCGTATCTGGGGCACCATCTTATATTAATACAATTTCTTTGCAATTATAATTTACACAAATTTACATGGTAATATTTGATGACGATGCCTGCAGCTGCCCAGCGATTTGTTCTGACCTAAAATTCTGATAAAATAAAGGTGAAACATTAAAATTGTTACGATTTTTTAAGTTTGTTATGAAGGAGCTATTTGTTGTTTGAAACAGTGTTTAAA
>NW_013952405.1:6921128-6923263 GCF_001266775.1 Austrofundulus limnaeus
CCCTAAAGCGCTACTCAAATACAGTACATGTATTTAGGTCCCCTAATTCTAAAGCACTAAAATATCCCAGTCGACCCATGAATATTCTTCAACATGAGTCACATATCACCATGTTGCTCTCTTAAGCCTCATCACTGACATCCTACAGCTGTATTTGGGCTCATATATTGTCAATATGTCACATATGGATAAGTGACACACATATGAACAAAATGTGTGACAGCTTTAACCCTCAGCTGTTAACATTAATGTTGATCAATAACAGATATAGACCTCAGGTAGTGCTTCTAAATTTAGCCTATAAATTTAGCAAGTGCTAATCCACTAATAAAWTTCAAAATGAGCAAAAGCACTAATCAGGAAATTAGTTCCCTATTAGTGGTTAAGGGATACTGTGCCCACCACTGCCAACTACTTACTTTTCTAAAAACTAAATATTCCCCTCTGTACTGTATTTGAGAGCCGGGGTTACTAGTATTAACTCATCCCTATTTTTATTTTTTATTCYACAGAGATAAACTTTCTTGTACYTTTCTGAAGTGTTCTTGATAAATAYTTCTTCAGGGTCRTTTTCAGTCCAGGTCCCCGTAACTGACCATAACAGCTTACTACACTTTAAAAACAATGAAAGTGGACAGCTCTGGACAAAACAATTAAATGCTAACTCTAAAAAAAATGTCTACAGCAGATGAACAGTAATGGAAAGTTTTGTCTGTAAGAAATAGTGGAAAAGATCATGTAAGAACCTGAAAGATGCAGCGTCGTTCAGCTCCCAGATASCARAAGATGTTAATTCAATGTTGAATTATGGTCAAAAAWTTTTATTTTTGGTTAAGGTTGATGATTGGTGGATCAACCATCAAATAATCATCCAATTCTAGTCAAATAACCAATGTTGAAAAGATGTTTTTGAATCATTGAGTGCTAAAATACTTTCTGTCTATAAAACAGTGCTATTTTTGGTATTATTTATAGACTTTCTGGTAGAGTTTGCATGTTCTCTCAGTGTATACGTGGGGGTTTTCCAAGTACTCCGGCTCCCACAGATCAAAAACATGACTGTTAGGTKAACTGGTCTAAATTGTYCCTATAKGTGTGAGTGAGAGGGTGAATAKTTGTTTGTCTCTATGTGTCCCTGTGATGGACTGRCCTGTCCGGGGTGTACCCYGCCCCTCGCAATGTGACTGCTGGATATGGGCAGGAGTGACCACCGTGACCCTGAAAGGAAGAAGTGGGTATAGATGATGGATGGATGGATTATTTAAAGATTTAGTCAAAAGTGGGAAAAACGTGTCTTTGTGACAAACTTCTAAAGAAGCACTTATACATCCTTTAGTAAAACTGTTTTTTTTTTTTTCTGTCTCCAGTAAATTCTCTGTTCTGTGTCGACACGATGCTGGTTCATCGCTTSAGTTTAGGAGCTTTTTGATTTTCTGAATGAATCACAGGTTTAAGGTAAAATATACGAACTATCCTCTGAAAACAATCAGGTACTGAAGTAAAAATGAGTGAAAAAGCAGCCGAAATCCAAGGAAAAACTTACACCATCTGATAAAGACACATTAAAATATCTCAAGACAGAAAAGAAGTGCGACTTGAGATTTTTTTCACAGAACCATATAAAAAACACATTGTAAAAAAATAATAAAATACTGTAACAGAGGGCAACAAGATTACTAGACTGCAAAATCGCCTATTTAAAATAAAAATATTTAGACGTGAAAATATTTTTGCCTTGTTTTAGTTAGATTTTTATTAACTTTATGATAAAATCTTATTTTAAAGGAATTAAAATTAAAACAAAGGTAATGTAAACAAGAACAAAATCAAAACAGAAAATTRTGCTCTTTTAGTACAATTTACATAAGTAACAACACAGATACATGTTCAGTTCAGCAGTGTTCAGTGACAACAAGCAACACAATAAAATGTAATTAATTCAACAAAAAGAACATCCTGAAGCGGACAGAAGAGCCACGTGGAAACATCTACAGGTTGATTAAACTCAACCCCTCTGAAAGCTGCTCTCTGAGCTGCGTGGACTCATTGTTTGTGGTATTCTCTGGTTTTTACTGTTCCAGATGAAGCTCCATTCTCAAAAAGGTGCCGACTCAGCACATCAGTCCCCCCCCCCC
>NW_013952405.1:6925113-6938161 GCF_001266775.1 Austrofundulus limnaeus
CACACACACACACACAGTCTTTTCACAATTTACCTGGACGTTCTCTAAACACACCCCGGCTCAGTGAAGAGATGGAGCTCCTCTGGCCTGAGGTCAGTCGTCTCTCTGAAGGGAAGCAGGTGCGCAGAAGGTTTCTGAAAATAACTTTGACATTTAGGATTTTTTTTGTTCAAACGGCCTGTTTTACTTACAGGGAAACGCACGTCTCCAAGATGAGGACGGCGCGGCTGCTGTTGGTTGTGGGGTTGTGTTTGCTGAGTCTCACATCTTCCCTGAAAATCTGTGCTTTTAATGTACAGAGTTTTGGGGAATCAAAGGCAAACAACAAGAGAGTGATGGGTATTTTACTGAAGGTACTTTGTTGTGCGAGTTTGTAGCCACACACAGACACAACTGAACACTTGATGGATTTACTCATTCCTTTTTGCTTGTTCCCAAGATTCTCTCTCGGTGTGACTTGTGTCTCATTCAGGAGGTCAGAGACTCTAAAGGAGAGGTCATTCAAGCTTTGGTCAAAGATCTGAACAGGTACAAACTTTAATTAGTTAGAAGATCTGGTTTGGTTAAACTTTAACACTGTTTGTTTCTGCAGATTYGACAAATCCAACTCCTATTCATWTCTACAAAGTGAAAGGTTGGGTAGGAAGAGCTACAAAGAGCAATACGTCTATATATACAGGTATATACAATGACATCAGTCATAACTTTACTTTTAAAGGAGAATACATCTTCTCAAGGCCTCTCCTCTCTGATCTTCTGCAGGAGCAACAAGCTGAAGGTCAAGGAGCTTTATCAGTATCCGAAACTGAAGGGAGACGAGATAAATGAAACAGATGTTTTCTCCAGGGAGCCTTTTGTCGTCCGMTTTCACTCCGCAACCACACGTAATACGTCCCAGAAATACTCAACTGTCTTCAGGTTGTGAGAGAAAAGAGCTGAGATGTTCCTGTGGCAGAGTTAAACTTTGTGTTCATCATAAAAGTAACCAAACATGACAGGACTGACATGTCCTGATGGATCTTAATGATTCCAGGCAGAAAAATCTAAAAAAGAAGGTTGAGTTAGGTCCTCTGGATTCTTCCAGAGAACCTAATTTTCAGAAAATCTTCAGAAAAACAGAAAAAAAAATGAAATTAAAACTAAATAACTTAGTGAGGACTGGTTAAAGAAAATTAYGGGGTTTTGCCTCTAATTCATCTTTTGTCTTCAAACTCTCCTGCGTGTTTCAGCTCCAAAATTCAAAAGAAGGAAATTAACCTCAACAGCTTGTAACCATGTTCTCCAGAAGATATTTCAATAAAATTTGTTGAAAGCAGGTGTGTTGAAGAAGAGAAACATCTTGAACGTGCACGTTTGCTCCAAGGAGCAGAACTGTTGAAGCCTTTTCTGAAACTATGACTTATGCTAAATAAAACCATAAAATGTAAAGTGCTTTGGAGYCCTTGGACTTAATAAAGCACTATATRAGTTCAGGCCATTTACCATAAAGCACGTTTGAAACCAAAGTTAAAACATGAATCAAATGAAAAGGCAGATTAAGGAAAGCTGAGTGTCCTTAAACGTGTGTTCGTTTTCAGGGCTGAAGGATTTTGTTCTTATCGGGCAGCACACTTCTCCCAAATCTGCCATGGAAGAGATGGATGAACTGTTTACTGTCGTCAAAAGGATTTCCAAGAAGTGGAGGACTGATGTAGGTTAAAGCACATCAAATGCTGCTTCACTTCACTTCCCTGTTTATATAAACTTAGCAGAAGTCTTAGACCGTTGGAAAACCTGTTAYGTTTATTTTTAAATGGTGCCACAYTTGGAAGGAACATGCATTTGTGGGATAAATAGCAGAGCTCAGTAGGTACGTAAAAGATTTGCCAGAGCTTCTYTGCCAAACAGCTTATTCTGTTGTTGACTCTTGTTTTGAGTGTCTGGTACCAACCAGTGGTACTGACCATATCTCCACAGTCTTAAACCAAACTCTGTCCTCCAACAGGACAACTTGTCCCCAGAGAGCGTGGTGTATCAGGCTACATCCAGAATCAAACACAAATTTTCTTACTTTTTGTGCCCAGTACTGTATATTCCAAACCTCCTTGTTTTTTTTTCTCTTCCACATGTGTTTCTGTCTGTTTGTTCACTTCTTTTCGACCACAAAAGAACGTGATGATCTTAGGAGACCTAAACGCCGGCTGCGGCTATGTCACCGTCAAAGGTTGGAAGAGCGTACGTTTGAGGAGCGACCCCAAGTTTTCTTGGCTTATTGGAGACGAGCAGGACACCACAGTGAGGGAGAAGACCCACTGCGCCTATGACAGGTCGAACCGAACGACACATCTGTGTTTTTGTTGTTCAATATTCAGTAGATGTTTGATTTCTGAAAGGACCTGGTCATCTCCTCAACAGGATCATCATGTACGGACAGGAGATTCTGTCCAACGTGGTGCCAGGTTCAGCCAAACCCTTTAACTTTAAAGAGACTTTCCACCTGACAGAGGCAGAGGTAAACCGTCACAAAGAGGTTACTAAACAGATATGGAACAATAATCTGATTTATTTGATTTCACTTCAGGCTCTCGAGGTGAGCGACCATTTTCCTGTCGAAGTCGACCTGAAGCCCAGCCGTCGCTACCTCTTCCGCCACGAGCTGTAGATCGGGCCAGATGACAATCAGCAGCTCTTTWATTTAATTTAACTTGATTTTAATAAATTAAAATTACCATAACTATATTTTTCTGACATTTTTTGGTTCTTTTAAAATTGAACTTCTCTTCACACAAACACTGTTTGAGAGTGAGGGAGACGTGCCGGAGTTCATATTGTGCTTCTGAAACCAAACCCACATCAAAGCTGACATCATTGCTTCAGCTCATGAAGGTGCCTATACGTGCAGCAACTGAAAACACAAAATATCTGCTTGAGGATTTTATTTTGACGAAGAAACCAACACAAAGGTTTGCCTTGGATTGTCGTCTTTTATGGTAAGTTCATATTTAATACTTCATTTTTGTCTTTGAAGCAAATATTTTAACTCCGTTGTGTAAATTTCTACTCAATCTATTCGACAGGAAACCACCTGCAGCAGATGAGAGTTACTTCAAGCTCTCTCTCTTTTTATTTTGAGAGAATAGATTAACTTGAAAACAATATCCTAATTTAAATTTCGCCTTGTCTAACTGTAAAAATGGACGGTTTTGCTGATCTCCTCACAGATGCTTTCGCAGGTAAGAAAGCCGTATTGTGATTTGTTTCAGCTTTGTTGCTTTATCAAATAACAAATAACTCCCAGGTGACTTTGTTCTTACAGAGTCTTCTGTTCCATCTTTTACCGATGGAGATTTGGATTTCGAGAGTCTGGGTTTTGAGGAGAAGGGTGAGGAAGACAAAGCAAAGGATTCAACAACAAAGACAGACGAGGCTCTGCTTCAGGAAGTAACAGATGAGGGTGAAGCTCTGCTGGGCAAGGCGACCACAGACGCTCTGCTCTCGGCTGAAGACGAAGAGTCGACGGGGGATGAAGACGACGAGGAGGAGTTTGAGAGAGAAGAGTCGGAGGAGAGTTACAAAAGCTCTGAGGAGGAAAGGTCCTCCTTTGGAGAAGACGTGGAGAATGAAAGAGCAGCAGGGGTTTCACTGATGTCAGTCTGCTGTGGTGACGACCCCTGCGACGCCCAAATCGAGGACGGGATATTTGCTGAGGGACAACCAGTGCCCTCAGATAGTCCTAAAGATAGTAACAAGGTGCAAGGTGAAGATGAGAGTGACGAGAAGGCGTCCTGTATCAGAGGAATCCCTGAATGTGGAGATGAAACGGTAATGATGGAAGAGGCTGAAGGGAGCAAAGGAGAAGATTTGTCTGATTCTGACCATGAAGACATGACAGCTGAACAAGAAGAAATCGTCCCCACCCAAGAGACCGAAAACCCTTACAAGATCAGTCCCATGGTGGAAGATGGTTTGGAGTTTCCGTGCTTATCTTTGCAGCACCTGCAGGATCTCGTCACTGAAGTTGACGGTGAGGAACAGGTCCTAAAAATGACAGACTTCACCGGAGATGAGCACCAAGAGGCAGGCGAAACTATCGCAGATTATCCATCCGACTTTTCCTCCGGCGAGTTCACGAGAGCCGAGCTGAACGCCTCGCCTCTTCTTCCCGAGCAGGAGCCCGGAGCTGTGACAGAAACGACGTGGATCAGCRGCATCGAGGAGCCCGGATACGAGAAGGATGACGGCTTTCTGTACAGCACGGACCTGGAGATGAATGCTGACCAGATCACAAGCCTGGGTGGAGCAGCTGGAGAAGAACGTGAGCACGAGTCGGCCGCGATGGATGAGAACAACTCCTACAGCTCCGACGACGACGAGGAGCTGCTGAGAAGAACCAAGAATCAGCTCATGAGTGTCCGAGACGTGGAGAACAACACGAAACTGGAGGATGTTCAGCTTCGTGAGTTTTCCAGGTGGAGCAGCTTTGATGATACCATAAAGGACAGAGAAGATCCAGCAGATTTCATCAGGTCATGTTTTGACACAGTCAACACCAACACCCACCTGTCTGAGCACCTGTTAACCACAGAGGACACGGACGAGACAGAGGACTCCTCGTCAGATGAGAATCAGCGTCCTGCTGAAGACAAGTACTGCTACTCTGTGGCGCAAAAAGTGACGACGAGTCCTTCGAATCAGGGATCCATAGACGACAGCTTCTTCTTCCACACAGATTCCTCTGAGGTCACCGAGCAGCTGGTCGATGACGAAGAGGAAGAGAAAAGAAATGCAGAACAGATGCAGGAGAGAATTGAGGCTTTCAAGAGGTTTTACGACAACGAGGACGGRAGAGAGGGTAAGTGTTTCAGACAGRCTTGAAGCAGCAGAAAGACATCAGTGGGATTGTTCATCACTTTCCTAAATGTTCATGTTTTCAGAAAGACAGGTAAAAGTTCAGTTCTGTGAGGACTTGTTGTCTCAAGTCAATTACTACGACACTGACAGGTTGGTAAAAATCACATCAGCTAAAACTTTTTGTTTGAGGAATCAAACCAGACAAAATCGGCTGATGGTTTTGTCTTCTCTCAGCAGTGACAGAGATTCATCCAGCAGCTCCACAGACACTGAGGAGGACCTGAGCTCTGATGTAAGAAAAACCACCATGTTTAAACAAACATGGCATGATGAATACTGTCTCGTGTCTTTGTGCCCAGGAGCTGAGAGAACCTGAAGACCTGCTGAGGAAGCATGACGACCTGCTGAGGGAGCCTGAAGACCTGCTGAGGAAGCATGACGACCTGCTGAGGGAGCCTGAAGACCTGCTGAGGAAGCATGACGACCTGCTGAGGGAGCCTGAAGACCCTCTGAGGGAACCTGAAGACATGGCAGAACCTGAAGACCCTCTGAGGGAGTTTGAAGACATGGCAGAACCTGAAGACCCTCTGAGGGAGTTTGAAGACATGGCAGAACCTGAAGACCCTCTGAGGGAGTTTGAAGACACCCCAGAAACAACCCCCGTGTGTGATCCCCCAAACCCCGAGCAGCCACAGAGGATGTCAGAAGTTAGAGACATACAAAGCTGCACAAAAACTCGCAAGGTAAACACAGTTTTTAGCTTCTGCCGAATCAACTCCTCTCCATGTTTTTTTTTTCTTCTTTAAGTTGAAGGTCTTGTGTTTGTTCTCACAGGGTGTCAGGAAGCTGAAGCTGATGTTTCATTTGGGTGTTGTGACAATGACGGGACTCCTGATGTTCTGGCTGATCACAGACCAACCCGACTGGCTGAAGGATGTTTTCTTTGTTTAAGGCTGTGTGTATTTTGATCTTTTTTTCAATGAAAACAAAAACATAAAATAAAGTACTGTTCTGTAAAAAAAAAAAAGTAAAATAAAGAAATACAGATTCCAGCTTGAGTTGCTTTTGTTTAAACTGATGTTGGCAGTTTTTGCTTTACAATTTTTCTAAGAAAGACAGTGCTGTAAAAGAAACTTGCCAACAGTTTGTTTTGACCAAGTTAGACTAAAAACACTTTAAAAAAATAATTTCAATAGTAACCCAATTTCTTAGAGTCATTTTTGTGACAGCTCATGTTGATTAGATGAGGTGGTCGTCTTGAACTGGAGTGGTATTCAGTTGAAAATGTTCCCTCAGTGATTACTTTTTGGATATTTCCTTAAAACCTGCCCAGTGGTTCATGAGATATTTTGCTAACAGAATAAACAGGATGTACACAAACACAGTTTGACCCACTTTAAGCTAAATATTGCAGAATGTGTTGTAGTCAGAACATATCCTGTGGATGACTGTCAGCCACTAAAGTTTAGCTCAGTGTTTGGCTGAGTTTGAAGCTATTGTTTGTTTCCATATTTTATTAATGTTTCTTTATTTGACTTTGGAAGCCATCTTGAACTGGGTATCCATCCAATGCTATTTTTTTAAAGCGTGGATCAAATCTATCATGAGATATTTTGTGATCACGACAGAAAACACTCGCTCATCATCCTTTCCTGTAGATGGCGCTGCTCCGTCACCATGAAGGAAAACAGAAAACACTTCCGACAAAAAAATTAAAGGAAGTGACGTAAAGCGAGAGCTCATTTTGAAAACGTACGCTCGGTTGTAAATTTTAGATCAACAAACGAGGGCGGGGTTAGAACGCTCCACGTTAACCGCTCCAGTTGTTCGACTTTAACCGCTGCCACCCGCGCGAGGAAACGAACTCTCTCCGGTAGTGGGAGTCGATTCAGGTTTTATTTTTTTATATCAACCGAAACGAAAGCTTAACCATWAAATAAACGCGTTCAAACCGCGCWAAAATAAAATGGCTTCGTTGAGTAACGCGTCCGCGGAGGAAATCAGCAAGATGCTGGATGAATATGGAATAAARCACGGACCTGTGGTCGGTGAGTGGTTCAGACACAACAACGGCTCAACCGTCGGGCTACTTAACTTTAAGGCCTCCTGCTCCGTGTGAAGTTCAACATGACATATTTTAGTTAAAGTCGTGGGTATGCTGTTAATCATGTTTTAATATGTTTTGTTTTAACCAGAGAGTACCAGACATCTTTATGAGAAAAAGCTRAAGGAAGCCATGGCAAAAGGAAAAAAGGCTCCAYCAYCATCATCATCATCATCATCTGATAAAACATACTACAGAGAGGAGGGTAAGTTCTTTCATTCACTTTATCACTGAAAGCTCAGCTTTAAAAGGTAAAAAAATAAGTCAGAACTTATTGCACAGTGTATAAATATATATCCAAGAAAGTGTAAACAAATTCAAGTTTGTGTGTAACATTTCACATTGCTGATACAGTAAGATTTAACTTTAAAACAAACTGTGCAGCACTGATTTAAGTTCATCACAATGTTTTATTTAAGTGAGTTTGATCCAGATTAGTTCCACATTGGAAAGTCAACAGTAAAACTGAAAGCAGTATGTAATATATGATTCTGTTGACTTAAACATTTTTTAATAATTCWGTTTTTTAGGCTAATAAATAAAGTTCTGAACAGCTAAAGCTGCTGTGAAAATGCATAAAGAAAAGGAAAATTGCCTAAATTAATATGAAGYTTACTTTTAATAGTTCACATGCAAACCATTAACTATATTCCATAAAATACCAAATTATTTATTTAAGTGTTTCTGTATTTTATACACTGTTTATTTATATGTGACATGAAAGAAAGTAAATCRGTGATCAAATAATTTAGTTTCCAGATGTTAAAATATTTTTTGTAGCAATTACTGCGTGCCAGAAACTCGTGCGTTATAAATTTATATCAATTAAAAAACATTTGCAGTACGTTTTTAATGTGATGTATGTTTTTTTTAAACACAGAAGAAGAAGTCACGTATGTTTACAGAACACCGGTAAGCCTCTCTTTCCATRCCTAAATCAGACAATACTTTTTTAAAATGTGGATCTTTTATTTAAAATTGCTGAAGAGATGGAGACAATATTAAGAATAAAATTTAATTTAAATGAAAAAAAATTCTTGTTCATTTAATAGCCTTTTGTTTTCATTGCATGTTCAAAATTTAAATTATTGTCTGAATTACTGGGACCTGATACTTATTAATGTTTAAACTATTAGAAAATGATCTTGTCCATCAGCTGCAGGTGCATTACTCACAGAACATACAGGGTCTCTGTTTGCATCAACTTTGTAATGAAATGTTATTTTTCATCGCTCCTTCCAACTTTTCAGATCAGAAACGAAAGCCCTGGAGACAGGTCAGTTCACTTACAGATTTAACAGAATCTGCTTCTCTGTTTGCATTCCTAATCTGGATTTATGTTGCCTCGTGAAGTTAGCAAAACCGAAACAATCTGAAATAACTTTGGTCTGTTCCCAACTAGAGCGGCTTATATGAGATCAAGACCAGAAAACAATGAGAGGGAATATGGACACGAGTGAGTTTATTTTTTACAAACGTGTTTTGCTCTTGCAGTTTGGTGATAATTCTAAATTTAATAAAAAAATAAATGYACCTACTATTTGTTTTTTTCCACAGGACGTCCTACTCAGGCTACTCACAGTCGAGGCCTGAATACAGAGGGAAAGATTTTGCTGAGCAGTAAGTGTTTCTGAGCTCTAATGCAAATTGTTTAATTATTCTATTTTTATTCAATTGTTCTAAATAATTCTGCATCAGAAATTGGCAGTGAGATTTTAACCTCACTTGTTGTAGTTTTATTATTTTTTTCTGTCAAATGCACGTAAACTCACTACCAATATAGCTGTCTAACTTATCGTTGCACCAAACATTCAAATGGGAAAAAAAAGGTCCCGTTTCAGCTGTTTTCTGAAACACGACTCCTCCGATGTTTTCCAGGCCCTACATGTACGACACTCCGTCCACGTTCAGCAACTCCTCTCTGAAAGCGACGCCTGTGAAGTCGAGTCAAGCAGCTCAGAAGGCACAGAAGTCGACCCGCCTCATCCCTCTGTGGGTACAGTTTTTCTTCTTCCTCGCCGTGGCGTTCTTCCTCTACTTGGTTTTCTCCAACATGGAGACAAATGAATCCATCCAAGGACTGGAGTGAATGTGTTTTTCTGGAACTGACATTGGGGGGTGGGGGTCTTMTATATTATTCTGCATTTAAAATTGGGGGATGTACTGTAGTTATTTTAAACCTTGCTTAAATTGTGGTTTATGCTAGATATAAATACATAAGTGTGTGTTTCTAGCACACTTTGCTTGCTTATACCCTCCTACATGTCAGCTTTTAAATTTTTTTTTCTCTGAGGTTCATTAAAGCACCGTGTCAAATGGAAAAAATTAGTGAAAACACTAAATCTTTATAAGAGGATCGCAGTGCTCTGTCCTTCCAGATAGTTGCAGTGTGGTTCCTTCACTGCTCTGATTACCTGTTTTGGGAGTCAGATTGTTGCATAATGCTCTTATATAATAAAGCAAATAAAAGCACTGCACTGTTTTGTACCAAAAACCATTGTATTTTATTGGAAGCTTCCAAAGTTGAACAAATCCTTCTGAATCCTCTCCTTCCTTAAACTCTGCAGTGTTATTTTAAAGTCAGTATAAAGTGTTATAATGTAATTCAGTCCTGATGCTTTATTTTACTTATTCATGTTACGTTTGAGCTCAGGTTGGCCAGATTTTTAATTCAAGTGCCTTTGTGTTTAATTAGCTTTATTAGTTGTGTAACTATGGTTTATTGGTTAATATACACAAGTGAGAGGGCTGTCGAGTAAAGTTACAAAATTACAACACAATATGTTAAGTATCAGAGATGCCACATTTTTTTTTGTACTGCATAATCCATATATATTCCAGGTTTGTTTGTAATGTGTTTTGTATTTTGGTTTCGCAATATAATAAAGAGCTTATATATGTAAACATTTCAAAATTCAAGTCATTTATTCAGGAACAAAAATATTTTACGTTAAATAAAAAAAAGGTACAAAAATAGTTGGACCATGTTTTAAAAAAAAAAAACAAACAAACCAAGATCTGTTCTGGAGTTTGACGTTGTAAAATTAAACACCCCTCAGTAACCTCTTGAACGTCAAACTAACAGCTTGCACACAAAATGTGTTGGACATTTAACGTTTTAACGAACTACAACTTCTATTTACAGACATAAGTGCATTAATGAAAGATGCATAGTAGTGTTAGTCTTTAAATATAAACAAAACATACTTTAAGGATCGTTGTTCTGTAGGCAAGTGCATAAATATGTAGTAGAGTCCAGTGTTGATGTGAAACAAAACGTTTAGATCTAAACCAGGGTTCATGCAGGTTTCAATAAGTTAAATTTAAGACCTTTTMAGACCATTATGACTGACATTTAAGACCAAACCGATGCATTAATAAAAACATTCAAATGGTCCCAGAAATTTTAACATTCAAACCTTTTATTGCCATCAGTTTAGCTATTTACTTTTAATAAAAGAACACTAAATTATTTTAATAAAACAGTCATATCTATGAGACCTTCATATCGACTGCTGTGGAACACTTCCATCAGAGTGTAACAATCACTGATATCAGGTCGAGTCTCATTGAAATCACACTTTCCCATGTTTAAACCACAAGCAGTGGACATGACTGAACTTCTTTGTTTTTTGGATGGGCGAACAAGCTGCCGAATGTGGGGGGGCTGTAGTGGCAAAGAGGTTAAAAACATGGAAATAAACTGTGCTTTTTTTCCCTTGCAGTTATGGCAGGATTTATAGTTTAACCACAGACTGAGATCAGTAGCAAACTTCGCCCTTCATGAAGACAGAGCTTTACTCTATTTATGCAGCCAACGCTTCTCGGGAATGATTGAAAGTAAAAAAAATGAAGACCTGACTAAATTAAATTTAAGACTTTGAATGAAAATTTTAAGACTTTTTAGGCCTAAAATTTTGATTTTCAAATTTTAGACTTAAGACCCTGCATGAACCTTGTAAACACAGATCTGATGAACTCAGGTCACAGTTTCCCCAGTTTTAGTTTTAGTACCAGTTTCGTCTCTGTATATATGACACGGTGGCAGGTCTGAGCAGATCTTTAAACTTAACTATAAAATAAAAAATGTTCAACTTTCTGTTGGTCCACTAAAGCTTACTTTACATCTTTTTATTAATACAGCGACGAATGACGATCGTGTTTGTTGTTTTCCAGCAATAAAAATGTCCTAGATCAAAATGAAAAACAGTAGAGAACGTCACAGACGCTGTGTGTCCTTCAAAGTGCTGAGTAAAGTCTGCGCCTCAGCCAGGTTGAAGATGATGAACAAAGTACTTTAGTTCGGTTTTACATTTCTCCCTCTCTGGATGTACTTGACACAGTTTGAGCCCTCTTGACTGTCRACACGGGATTCTGTGAAAGAGAGAGAAACAATATTCTAATGTGACACTGCTGCACARGTAAAACAATGTAAATGCATTACAAAAAAAAATGCACAAAAAGGTTCAAAGCCAAGCTGGGAGACTAACTCTATAATCAGACTCCTCCTTGGTGACTGAGTCCAGCTAAGAGCTCTAATTAGTCAACTTTTTTTAGCTTAAAATTGTTGGTGAAGACATCAGTCTAAAATAAAATGTTTTGATCTCACCTTTCAGTATCTGTTGCCTGTAGGTCCCATCAGAGCTTGTTAACTGATAAGGCGACATAAGTGTTGTCCACACCTGGAACAGAAAGCATGCACTACCCTGAGTACACCTTCAAAAAAAAAAGTAAAAACCTCTTGAAGGCTCATGACGGGACAAAGAAACTTACAGGTTCGTGTCTCCCGCTCCAGCTCAGAGGGTTTCTTCTCCTTGTTGCAGACCACCTTGGCCACAGTTAAAATAATGATGATGGCGACGACGAATGTCACTCCAGACACAAGCCAGCTGATCACCATGGGACTCAGGATTGGGTCAGAATCTGAAAATGGAGGGAGTCGKTTGAGTGTGACTCAAAAGTTAATCWCTGAACATACAGTCAATACAACCTCACCTCTGACGGCTATAGGCAGGGGCTGGCTTTCTCTGGAGACGAACGTACGTCCGCCCAGCTGCACCCGATACATGCAGTAATAGTATCCCTCGTTGGCGCTCTGGGCATCGGAGAAGGTGAAGGTGACAGAGTGGGAGAGCGCGGGCAGCGACTGGCGCACCGTGCCGTTGGAGCGGACGAGACGGAGCTGGAAGGAGCCGCCAGGATACTGCTGCAGGGTCGAGCACGTRATGTTAAAGCCCTGCCCTTTGAAGACAGAGCCGACAGGGGCCTCTGGGGACGTGTTGTACCAGAGCTGGGGGGTCAAGAGGTCCACTGCCATTYGAGGTTGTGCATAAAAAGATGGAGAGACAGACGTAATGAAAATGCTCCTGCTAACCAACATTCCAAATACAAACTAGAAACACTGGTGATGACTCACCCACTGTGATATTAATGGTATTACTGGGCGGAGAGTGGATCCGCTGAGGGGGGAACCCACCCGTGACGCTGTACTGACAGCTGTAGCTGCCCTGGTAAAACGTCTCCACGTCAGACAGGGTGAGGTCCACTCCCAGCTGAGTCGGGTCAGCTCTCTGTGTGACGAGGGGCGTGGCAATTCCATGCTTGTACAGGTGGACGTTGCTGATGCGGTTCAGCTGCATGATGCTGCAGTAAAAATGAACGGACTCCCCAGAAGAGAAAACGGACTGAGGGGACAGCAGCGCGAGTCGGGGTTCAAACAGAGTCCCTGAGAGGAAAAGAYGGGTCAATCACAACTTTGAACACATTGTAGCTGCGGCTTATGAAACTCACAAACATTGAATATTCTTAGTTTTACTAAAAGTACTATAAGTAATACTTGTATGTACAAGAGGTGTGGTGATATGTTTTTAAGGAAATTTTTTAAAGACTGACATGAAATGATGACTTTCTGGACTATTTTATTAAGGGGTATATGTATTTTCTGGGCACATAGTACCACTCTATACCACAATCAAGCAGCTGTTACAGCATTTTCATAGCAACTAAAAGAATGTATTAAAAATCAATGTAACTTTGCATCAACTACAGGTCCTTCTCAAAAAATTAGCATATTGTGATAAAGTTCATTATTTTCTGTAATGTACTGATAAACAT
>NW_013952405.1:6938301-6948171 GCF_001266775.1 Austrofundulus limnaeus
TTCAGAAATGTCTTTCTGTGTCTTACCCTCTTGCTTGAGGGCGTCAATGATGGCCTTCTGGACAGCAGTCAGGTCAGCAGTCTTACCCWTGATTGTGGTTTTGAGTAATGAACCAGGCTGGGAGTTTTTAAAAGCCTCAGGAATCTTTTTCAGGTGTTTAGAGTTAATTCGTTGATTCAGATGATTAGGTTAATAAGTCGTTTAGAGAACCTTTTCATGATATGCTAATTTTCTGAGATAGGGATTTTTGTTTTGTTGCCAAAATCATCAATTTTAAAACAATAAAAGGCTTGAACTACTTCAGCTGGTGTGCAATGAATCTAAAATGTATGAAAGTTTAATGTTTATCAGTACATTACAGAAAATAATGAACTTTATCACAATATGCTATTTTTTGAGAAGGACCTGTATTCCCACATCTACCCAACACTGGCTCAACAGAGTGTGGTCCCACCTGTGCATTTCACGCCTGCATCATTCTCATGGGTGCAGAAGGAGTTCTTGTTYAGGAAGAGATTGCAGTGAATCAGACTGGATTCATGTCCGGTGCACTGGACAGAGTTCAAGGCTATCAGCCCGCTGCCCGGACCAAATTCGGCACCGTGAGAGAACTCTGCAAACCCGCAACCCAGCTCCAAGCACACCACATTAGCTGCCCGCATATCCCATCCATGGTCGCAGACAGTCCCCCACTGTCCGTGGAGGTTCACTTCCACTATGCCGGAACAGTGATCTCCATTCACTACTCTGATCCCACCTAAACCAAAAGCAGCCACTACATCCCAAAGAGCACCCAATAGGCCTGTGAGGGAAAGAAAGAACAGCAGGTAAATTACAGGCTCTTTGCAAAACAAGCAAATAACAATAGTCGTTATTTACACTTAAATAGTTAAAAGTTTTGTGCACTTGATACAAATCTTATCTGTTTACCTTTCAAACCACCTCTGAGTTTGGTTTGAACCCACTATGTAAAAACTGTTATTCAGGTGTTTTGGGTACTACCAGAATATGTCAAACAGCAAATTTAGGCTGGTGGTCAYATGGTGTCAAAGTGGTGCACGAGACCACAAAAAACAGCATCAGACACAACAAACCAAAATTGCATTCAAATATCCACATGCTAAGAAAAATATATAAAACTGATCAATTAAACTGATGCCTTTTCGAAAAAAAGAGTCATTTCAGAGCATACAATTTTCGTTTTATATAGCCCATTTGTGGGTTTCTTGCAGTAAAAAAGAGAAAAATGTCCAAGCAACTTTCTACAAAGATACACATGCAAACATGTTTGTGTCAAATTTCCACACTTTAAATCCCTGTATATGTACAAAATTGTTTTTTTTTTGTTTTTTTTTGTGATTTGATTAATAAAAAAATGATTTAATCTAATTAGGAATAAGTAACACATGGTATCCATGCTTTTGGAAATACCGGAATAAGTGTTAGTGCTCACAACAACGTTAGTTTTTATCTAATGTGGGGGCTTTTTTCTTTATATGTCGCAGAATATGAAGATTTATATTCAGGTGTACTTCAAACCCTCTTAAAAATAATGCTGAACTAATATGACGACAGAAAAAAAATAATAAGTTCCGGAATATTTTTTAAAAAGTGGGTGTTCAAAATGTCATATTTTGTCTGTTTATGTGATGCTCTCATGTTGTCACGTTGCATAATCACATGAAAAAAAGCGAAGGTTTTAACACAGCTGACATCTCCTAAACAAGCAGCGCTAACTGTTTTAGGCTTACCTGCTAAAAAGATATGGAGGAATGTCAGCATCATTCCGTCAGCCTTCCATCAGACGTGAAGATAGCCTGTAGTTTTGGTGATAATGACAGATGCTGGAAAAACACCCGAAAAACCACACCGTCTGCTAACGAAGCTAGCGGCTAACCGATAGCCTACTCTACTGCTCACGCGGGACGCAACAGAGTAGCGACGTAGCTTAAGTYGAGCTAAATAGTGTTTTAACACTGCGTTTACATAATAATAAAAATGTTTTCTTGGCTTAATTTCAGTGGCTGAAGACTCGAATTGCCACTCAACATACCTACGTCCAACCGACAGGGGTTTCATCCCGGAGTCCMAACACCGGCGCATGGAAATCCTTTTCCCTGCGGCAGATAGAGGTCACCACAGGCCGCAGTTAAAGCCCGGCCTTCTRTTTCCGGAGGCTCGGCACCCAGAGGGCGTGGCTTCACGGATACTCAAATTTCTGCTGTACACATTTTCGTTTAAACACCTATARTTCCCTGGGCACATCCAAATAATGTAAAATTAATCCATAGCAGATAATTGAAGTACTCAAAACTTTAGAAAACCATAATGACTGATTTTATAGTCAGTATATGTAAACAAACATATTTTGTAAGATTGTGATTTTTGTTTTTGTAAAATGAGTAGAAATTGTGGAAAATGCCACTGAAATTGGCCTAATTTGAGTCATCTGTCCTGGCATTTTTGCAAAATTGTTGTGTTAAATCTGAATTAAATTAAAACTACTACCACAGTACACTTTTAATAATCGGTATCCGTAAACCCGACTGATTTTTAACCAATTTTGTGCTTAAATTCAGCTACGGCAGCTATCTTGAATAGGGTTGACTCKGAAAGTGTATTRGTGGTAGATGTACATCCAGTGATTACTACCCGCAACTTTTATTAAAATTCATCCTGTGACTCATGAGATATTTTACTAACAGACTATCACATGCACATGAACCAAAACATCACCTAGTCCTTCTCTTTTGGTGGCTGGTCATCACATTATAGGCCTGGTGAATAAATAGACTTCTGTGTGATTACTGTGCCACCAACTGATGAAACMCTGAGTAAGTGATGATTTACCAAACCTATAGTGGCTGTTTTCACTTCAGGGAGGAACAATGTGCTTCGCCCTGCTGTGGTCCTCACACACATTCAGGAGTCTGTTCTAACCGGTTAGGGACAACTATGTGGTTGAATCAGCCAAGGGAAGCAGGAACAGGACAATTAGCKGATTCATGGCCGCGTTGTTGAGAAGTTACACACACAACAAATGACTGACAGACACAGATTAAGGCCTTTTTCAATTTCCCATCAGTTTCCTGCCTTTCACAACTAGCCTAAACATAAATGGAGCTGAAGAGACTTCAGCACGATCAAAGKGTTTGTGTTTGTCAGGCTGTTTTGCTCCATAAACCTTGATCAGTTTCACATCGAGCTGGGTA
The DNA here is from genome assembly GCF_001266775.1 of Austrofundulus limnaeus. NCBI lineage: Eukaryota > Metazoa > Chordata > Actinopteri > Cyprinodontiformes > Rivulidae > Austrofundulus > Austrofundulus limnaeus. Next base: position 6,941,514 of record NW_013952405.1, read on the forward strand.
CAAGTAAAGTCCAAATCCAGGAGGATCACTACTAACAAAATACCATATTTTTGTAYTTAAAAGCTGGCTTTTCTTTAAAAAGAAAAATCTTGAATGATCACAGTGTCTCTGACTCTACTGATATACTAAATATGTGTTTTTAGAACAATAACCATTAAAAATGAGAAAAGTGAATTTTTTTCTTGTGGAAGTGCAGTGAACGCTGGGAAAATGACTTTCCCAAAGAAGACAAGGAAAACAGAATCGAAAAGAAGCAAATTAATAGCTGAAAGGAACAGAAGAGCAAAAATTTAAAAATTGCAGGAGCAATGTACAAGGAGCAAAACTGCAGCTAAAAGCATTAGTGGACAAAAACAGACCAAGTATGGAAGCAGATATTAAAGAATACTTTTGAAGAAATTGAAAGGATCTCAATGAATTTCTAAAGATAATAAAGTTATAAACTTTTAATAAAATAGGAGCAAACTTTGATTTATGAATGATAGACAAGATAAAATTCGCAAAAGTAGTAGTATTTGAGCTCAAATACAGATGGAAAAAAAAGGCAGGAAAACAACTTCCAGGTTGATAATTTTACCAAAAAAGGTGCCAGTTAAGACTTTAAATGTATTTTCAGTCAAGTCTAAAGTCTTTCAAATAAATTCATGCCATGTTTCATCACTGCGCTCCTCAAACAATAAAGACCACCTGAACATTATTACTTTATTAACTCGTGTTTTTGATGYGTTTCATTCTTGAGGTCAAGCCAAGATCCAGGTACTTATTTTGTAAAAGATGAACATCTCCATAAAGAAAGAACAAACATAACTCTGTAGATTTGAATATTTATGGAAAAATACAATAAATCTCTCTGTAGCTCCGAAGTCAACTTCAAAATATATAACAAAAATCGTAAGGTAGCCTGTGTTAAAGCAAAGAACAGCATTGGACATTTTTCAGAATGATATCCCTTCTTTAAATACGACTCTGTCCGTCTGTTCAAGTGTTACAATATAACAAAGAAAACATTAATTTACAAAAAAAAATAATTTAGTTAACTTAAAACTAGTCTTCTACAAAAATGACCTCTTCTTCCCCAACAGGTTTGGAGTTTTAATAAGTACCATAACTTGAGTTGTTTTGTTAAAACTCCTAACAAGCTTTAAATTAAATGTGTCTAAAGCTCTGTGGACAAGCAGTACAAGCAGCTACAGTTTCATCAGAACAGTTCGTGTTGCAACCACGTCAAAAACATGTTTGTGCTATGTTTTCAGAAGTCTCTCGCCCAGTGTGTCTCAGGGTTTTTTTGTGTGTGACATCCATTGTTCGACGGGCAAGTTTCAAATGTGTCATCACTTGGACTCTCCCAGCAGATGCACAATGAGTTCGTACGTGGAGAGGACGATGGCTGTGTTGGGGATTTGTCTGATTAGCTGTGGAATGAGTCCTCTGTAAAAAGCTGCATAACCTTCCTCCACCCAAATTAACCTCCCGGTCTGAAAGAAATAGTTATACTTGCTGCCTTCTTCACGCAGCCTTGTCCGAATGACCTCTGTGGAGACACAAGGGTGAAACAGTGAGGTCTTTAAACACTTGTTGCTCCAACACTGGGTTGTGTTCTAAACTCATGTTATTTACCGTGTGGGTAGGCTATGCAGGAAGCACAACCCTTTGAAAAAGCCGCCGCCATCATCAGACGCAGGAAGTCTGACGCTCCTTTCTCCTTTTCACCATTTGAGGAGGCGAACTGTCTCTTGGCGAGATGTTTCTTCAGCGCCTCGTAGATGAGGAAGCAGATCATGGTTTCTGAGATGCCAGCGTAGGACGCAGTCAGGCCGCGGTAGAAGCCCCGGACTCCCTCTTTTTTGTAAACGTAGCGAGCACACTGAAGTGCATTCATCTTCTTCTCTCCTCTGGCTCTGAAAGTTCAACACGAATGGCTTATTAGCAATATAAAGATGTTTTTTTTTTCACGCTCAATTGAGAACATTATAAAAACAGCAAACCATTCATGAATATTTCAGGAAGCAATTTGTAGTTATGGTGCTGGTCAAATATTTTTAATGCTTTATACACTATACTTTTAAAAATTATTTTACTTAAAGTATTTATTAATTTCAGAATGGCTACAACCTGTCTTTAATATAACTGTATATTTGGTGATTTATTTATGCTGGCGTGGCAAACATCCATGTTATCCTGCTAGCTGTTTGATGTACAGTATGTCATTTCTAAAATGGAAACAGATTGTAATTATCTCGCTAAATTTGCTTGGTTGCAAATATCCGAGCTGCACACAGACCAAGCAGGAATCAATGACCAAATTTATGATGCAAATCTTTGTGGACGCAAAAAACAAGAAGTTCTTGTCAAGTAAATTAGTCATCTTTAAACTGTATAATGAATTTAAGTTTTCCTTCCCTGTGAGAAATGACTGACTAAGTTCACTAGTCTTTTGTCACCAAGTAATGTAGCAACGTAGGATGAGGTAATCCTAGAAAAAAAATCCCTAGGAGGGTATGGGAGGGAAAGTTTGACTGAAATTGCTCAACCTTCACCTCCGTCATTCTTAAAACCACCAACTTGTGCTTCAGGATATAATTTAATTCTTTAAAGGACAGTAGGGGGTTCTGTGAATTCACATGATACTACTGCTCTGTACCTGGTAATGTAAATATAGCCTTGTGCCTGAAGGACAGTGCGTCAGCACTGCGTATTTATAAATGGAGGTCACATGCTTAGCCTCATGCACTGCAGAATGGTGGGACGATGCAAAGAGGATACAGCCCCCTCTAAAAAAGGTTACTGCTGAAGGTCAATTATACTTTGCCACCTGCCAACAGCCTAAAATAAGTCAAGACTGTTTTACACAGACTCGTAACAGAACACTACTGTGTGTCTAAATATTAAAACACGTTAACACATGACAGATGTTAGTAAATACTTTAGGACTTTAACACGTACTTTTTCTCCAGCTGCATCCTCGTCTTGATCATCCAGATGGGGTTCATCAGAGAATTGGTAACAAAAGCTGAGAAAAATCAAAAACAATGATATGTGAAACATCGTAAAACTGTTCATGCAGGATGTTTATGTTAGAACCACTGAATAAACATAAAAATCCAAAGGACTAACATTCTTTGAAGGATWGTATTTTCCCATGACACCTTTCATGTTGACGTTTTAGACAGGGATCACATACAATATTRCAAGACATCCTGCTCAAAGTATCTGTTGTGATAGACTCTCAGCTGCACCACATTTTAGCACAATATCTGTAAAATTATCTAAATTTTAACAAATTCTGTGTTTAGTATTAGTCAGCTGTGGCAGCCATCTTGAATTGGACTGATTTCCTTCATGAAAGATTCATTAAAATTCATCCAGTGATTTCYAAGATATTGTGTTAAAAATGCAAACACGCACACAAAATCATCATTGCACACCTTTGTCTTTCGGTGGTGGACAAATATGCAAGAGGCTGCTCACCTGCAACACCAGCTGAAGACATATGGACTAATCCACTGTTGGGGACAAACAGCCCATTGAACATCTCTTTCGACTTTGAGTAAGCAGTAAAGTAAATGGCTCTGAATGAAACACAGAAACACTGATAAGAACACAAACTGGAAGCAGCTGCAGATTTAATCACAGTCTCACCAGAAAGAGTGTATTTTCACMATGTGAACGTGACTTTATTAACTGTGCGATTATGTAACAGATGAGTGTGAGCAGGTGTCCAGTGCGATCTGTTTTTCTGTGCCAKTTTACCGTGTTTGCCTTCTGGAACAGAACATCGCTGCACCAGAAAGAGCTGAATAAGCATTGAGCTCAGGAAAAACCCACAGAGCTTTTCTCAATGCCAACCTTTCTAAAGGCTGGCCAGAGATTAGGGTTCCCAGCATTTCATGAGAACAAAATTCCCGGAGATGTCCCTGATTTCTAGAGTCACTGGGAACCCTGAAAATAATGATGTGGCTACTATTCAACCACAGAATCCTTTATAAGTAACTCTTTCAGTYTCATAGTCCAAATCAATGTTTTCTTTGCCACATGTATACAGATTACCAGTTCCATTTCACGATTTATACCGATTTGTTGAAACAGAGTTTACATTTAATATTATCAGCACTGAGGAAACAGGACAAAGTACTGTTGGCACTAAAAATAGAACAAAGGTGAAATTGAAACTTGCACACAACATTGAACTTTTGCACGCAATATTTTGACATTATCTAACCATTTCTGGAGTAATTAGTTATCATTTGTGGTACAAACATCAATATCTGAGGCTCTATAAAGATAGATACCAAATACCAAACGAGCCTACTCATGTTGACAAAATTAACAGCTCATTCAAACTTTGCACCATGATATGGGCCACAAAGTCATTGTTATGACAACAACTTCCTGTTTATAGAGCAGAGAAATGTTTCCAGCTATTAAAACAAATCTGATATAAAAGACATCCTTTTCTCTGGCAGCTTTAGTGATATAAGCTCTTGGAGTCTAAAGAAAATGCCTAAAAGTTTTTCAGGCTCCTCTTTGCATGTAATTTGTTTATTATGAATTCATGACGACATTCAAATGTTGTCTATTAAATGCTAATGTGAAATACGGATGAACAAAGCTAGATCAGAGGAAATAAAGTAAATAAAATTATTACTATTGTTCTTTACCTTGAAGGGGCAACACCAACAAGATTAGGCCCCAGTCCACGAAAAAGAGAACTTGGTCCCTCTTTTTCAAGAATTGATCTGAAATGAAAGCACGGGGGAAAATTTACCAATCTGTCATGAATATACAACATAACTTATTTCATTTTGGAACATTGTCAGATGATTCTTCAGGAGGATGAATGAGATAGCTTTTTGCTGCAATGTTCCCCGGTGTTACATCAGCTCAGTTCACTGGATTCTGGACTGAACTCTGCGCCCTGATTAATGTTTGGCATGTCACGCCAGCCACAACCTCACAGTGGGGTGAAGGGTTTTAACTCTTTGTAGAAAGTGACCCTCAACGAGACTGTCTCTGCTTTTGCAGGACCTCTACAGAGGGAGGGGTGTGCCTTGAGTTGGTTCCTTAAATGCTCTGCACACTGGTCACGCAGGGTTCATGGACTCCACTCCCATCTGYCACAACTCCAGACACCTCGTCTCAAACGACAAGCTTAAAAGACAAAAGTGACCCCCTCCCCCCATTCTAAAGTAATGACTAGTCTCAAGGTTTGGAAAAAACAACTTTCTAACCCCCAAAAATCTCTTGCAAATTTGTAGCAGCTAAGCTTAATTRTAAAAACAGATCAGGTCTGGAATAACAAACATATTTATTCTTCAGAGTCAAAAAGTTMATCTTTATTAAATCTACAGCAGCAGCAGCTGACGCCAGTCTAGACCAGTTCAGTTTGTGAGCCTTGTGATACGAGTGTAACACGACACGGACCCAGCACCCTGGGTAGTACTCTTCCTCTTTCTCTTCAGCCAGGCGGAACGGTTTCTAGTCCTCATCAAGCAATCTCAGCAACCATATTAAGGAACGATTTTTATGAACATCGGATTTAGCCAAATCAAGAAACTGGTGGGGRAAAAAAAAGATGATTTGTGTCGGCACGAACAGCCGGTGAAGAGCACCAAATATGAGCAGGACACTGTGTACTTAATCCTTACTTTATGTAAGACCAGCTTAGAGTTAGAGTCCTTGATTTTAGGAGTGTGCAGAGGGCAACAAAATGCATTTTCAAAAAATTATACTAAAATTAAAATGTGCAGGACTTCATAACACTATTGCAAATCGGATTATCTTTCTGCCATAATGTAGTGAACGTATAGGTAAACTGTCAAAGCAGACAAGTCATTTGCAAACAACAATGCTATCCCTTAAGTGTCTTWGCAGATAAACAGCAGAATGCACCAGCTGAACACTTTGTCCCTCCATTTCCAGGTAGAAAAATACAACATCTCAGGGGAAAGCCCATATCGAACATGCTTTGCCCAACAACAACACAGATAATCATCTCACCGTAGGACCTGCAGCAGCCCAGGTGYAACCGTCCCAGGTCGGATAACCCCAGCCCCATTGAGGGTACCCAGCTGGACCTGGAAGACAGGCCGGAGGGTGAGGCCAGAGGACTGCAACCGTGTTTTCAACACCTCCAGTGGGCAGGTTGCAATGGCTCCCACTGTGCCACTGCATCTGCAATTTGATCAGATAAGACAGAAAGATTATGAGTATTGAGATGTTTAAAACTAGAGTTACTTATTGAAGGTTGAAAAACTTTTATATCAACAAACAGCTTAAGAGCTACAAAGCTTACTGAACAATTATGTTCAAAGAATTTTCTTGCTCTGCAATAGAAACAATACCTAAATCAAACAAATCTGGTTCTTCAACTAAGACATTCTAGTTGCACATGAAAAGAACTTTGAACCTGAGGGGGAAGTGTTTTAAAAGAGCACTTTTACAATTCACAAATAAATACAGGTACATAATAAAACTTTCAAATCTGTCACATGCAAACAATACAACCTTGTCAATGACAAGCTTAGAAATCTGAAACATATTAGACCAGTGGTTCCCAAACTTTTTATCTTCTGACCCATAAAATATCCACGGCAAAAACTTGTGACCCCAAATATTACTGGTCTGAGTACACGAACTTCATTAATAATCCTAAAAACAC
>NW_013952405.1:6949336-6966794 GCF_001266775.1 Austrofundulus limnaeus
TTGATGTTTCGGGACCCCACTTTGGGTCCCGACCCCAACTTTGGGAAACACTGGATTAGACTACATCTTTATACAGAGTCACATCTGAAGGACAGCCAAACATCTTACGAAAGGAACACATAAACCTAATATTTATTATGCTGATCTGTGCATATGCTCAATAAGAAACTTTTTTTAAATATTTCCTGAACACCCAGACACAGCTATGTTACTGTGGGCACAAGTTGCAGTTCTGAAAAATACGTGTGGCATAAACACATTCATGTAAAAGTTTAAATGATAAAACAGAAGAAATTTAGACAACTTCAATTGCTTTTCTGCTTCAAGGTTACAACTTATACRTTTCCTAATTTCAGACTAGTTAAACCTGTGTCCTTCAAGGTCAGACAAAACAGTCTTTCCCCTCCACCATGTTTTTTTACTGCACACGTGTTGGCTTTCTTCTATGACCGCAGTTTACAAAGCATTAACTGTACTGAATGACACATTTGTGTTTTAGTTTTTAGTATGTTTAAAGTAGTTTATAGCAAGACTGATTTTGTTGTCTAAATCTGATTTGTGAAAGTCCTGTTCCCATAAGATTAACAACGCAACAACCGATAAACCCTAAACCATAAAAATGTAGCTTTTATTAAAATATTCTGGAATAAATCCACGTAATAATACATTATCAGAWGTACATAAATAATATAAATTGGTAGGGTATCGACTTGTGACCCCACAGTTAACGGGTTCATTGTTATGTAACAGTGAAGGACATCCAGATGCTAACAGCTAACTCTTATACCCGTGACTAAAGCCAGTCAGTGACGACGGCAGACAAGGCCTATCCTAGATTTTGAAACATACACAGTTACTTTTAAAACGCGTTAATTAAAGCATAAAGCAGTCACTCCCAACAAGGAGCCACCCGACACTATATCTACAAGAAACGGTGTTAGCCTGCTAGCTAGCTGCGGCGATAACAGATTAGCAGACTTCCGCGTGGAAGAAATCCTGAAGCCGGCCGGTCTTTGTCCAGCACGACCTGACCAAGGCCGGGAWACGTTATTATTTAGCACACAAAACGTAGCGTTTCTTCCCCGGTTTGTGTAATTCAAACAACAATTAGTCTAACGCGAAATAATCGTCTGAAAGCTCGCGCCGCGCTAACACGAGCTAGCCCTCACAAGATTTATTGGCCGGATGCTCGAAAATGTTATAAACGCGATTAATTAAAATTTAAGAATATTTGCTTAGAAAAGACAGCCCGCTAATTATGTTTGATAWTTGTTTTCAAATTAAATTAAATGTCAGTAATTATTTAACGTTAGCATAGTGATAGTCAGTGACTTACCCCCCGGCGAAGAGATGCAGCAGCGTGTCTTTTTGAAACATTTTAGTTCTTTTTTTCTTTTGTCTAAGCAGCCACCATGATTTTTACTAGCTTTGTGTTAAAAACCGCGTTCAGCCAAAATGAAAGACCGAGTGACTCAGTGTTCCGAAGCTCATTAGGGTCCTCCTCTGCTTCGCACGACACCGGCCGGTGAAGCGCCTCCTTTGGGCGTCTGTCTTTATGAACGTGAGGAGTAGATCCGCGAGGTGACGTAAGAGCGCATGACGTCATTACGTCAAAGGGCCGGACGGGGGTGTTGTCCGTGACGGGAACACATGCGCCACGCCACCTTGTCCTTTTGCAGAAAGTTGCCCACACTCCAAACACTAACTAACTAACTAACTAACTAACTAAATAAATAAATAAATAAATAACGACCGAAGAAGTCTTTGGAACTACTAAACTTTACCAGTTCAGGGACCAAAAAAAAAAAAAAAAAACAAGCACACTGAACACAACACAGAATTATCAACAAAATAATATTTGTCTAATTAATCTAAGTTTTTACCTTTAATGCAGTTTTGTTGTTACTTTACATATTCATCCTTCTTTGTTTAATTCTGCATGTTATCTGCACTAGCTGGTTCATATTCCAAGCAATTAATTTTTCAATGTCAAATTCAGAATTTTTTTCTCCAAGCATGTTTTTACTGTACTGTTTTATTTTCCCCACATGAGAAATGGATCAGCAAGCATTTTCAAGTTACAAGATTTGCAGTTTTGTTTAATCTTACATTGTATCAGTTTATATTTTACTTATAAGTACTATAGAAATTTCCAGCCCCGTAACGGCCTTCTTTGATTCATGAAAAATAATGCTGCAAGGCTAATCACACTCCACTGGAGTACACATTGAACCGTGAGCTTATCTCTTCTCCTGTTGACGTATTAGCTTTGAGTTCTTCCATTAATCTGTTTGTCTACCTGGAATTACTTTGGAAACAAGCTGAAAAGCAAAAGAAAAACAGCATAGTTTAAAAAAAAACAGTAAAATTACTAATCAACAAAAACTAGAATTATGACTAAAAACTTAACTACTGAATGCTATCAAAGACAAAACTTCAAATCAGCCAACTTTCCATGCAGTTCAATCTACAGGTACGCAACCTTGATAACAACTTGTTTGTGCAGTGAGAACATCTGAGTCATGACAAAAACAATTTTGTCAGTGTTTGTTTGAAACTGTAACAGTGTATTTTGTCACAACGTATTGACATGAAAACAGACACCGGGAATTATTTTATGTCAAGTTCAGAATTTTGTTTATTTTCTTTACATGTTTACTATTTTAACTGAGCCAGCAAAACAGTGTCCCCTTKTACATAACAAGCTATCGGTGTTAATTTCGTCAGCCGTGCCCAACATGACCCATCTAATTTAAGCCTGCGTAAATGATCTAACATCTAAAACTGTGTACCACTCCTCTGCTTCGGTTTTAACTTGCTTCCTCGTGTCTCTGATGCATGTTTCAGAGACACGTAGTTCTGACTCCAGCACGTCTTCATTTATTTAACCAAAGAAAAACAGGGAAATCATGGTCACCTCAGTGGCTGCAAAACAAACCCAAATCATCATCCTGCCACTACCATGCTTAACTGCGCTGGTGGTTTTGTGCTGATATGCTTGATTTTAAAGAAACATGATGGTGCATTATGGGTAAGCATCTCTATTTTAGGTTTTGTTTGTCCATCATCACAAAACCGTTCATTAAGATATAACTTTAAAAATATGTTATCCTGCCATGTACGTTTTGGAAAGAGTTTTTATTTCCACTTTTTGACTTTCTGAACATAGGTTCTGAAAACTTGTAATGAATATTAAAGTGAAGTTTAAACAAGTGTTTGTTATCCACTGCAGATATAGGGATTTTTAGTTTTAAAAGATGACAAGCATCACATAATACTCACGACTTACAAAATAAAAGCCTAGTATTGCCTTTCATAATCATTTAAAACTAAAGTCATTTTATATTGGGGAAAGTGAGAGCATTTTAGAGGTTTTGGTAAAAACTGTGTGATCACATGCACTATTGAGACCTTAGAAGATAATCGAAATGATTATCCATACAACATTTTAGCTGAGCTATAGCAGCAGTTCAGCATCACTTAATGGAAAATGTTGAAGTCAGACAGGTTAGACAACACAGGTTGTTTTATCAGTTTCCCTGTTTTGACAGTTGTCATCTTTGATAAATGAGATGCACTAAAAGGARTCAAACAGCATTTAAAAACAAACGTTGAGTTGAAACAGGATTTTGATTCTTCCCTAAAAGTATCAATGTATTACCAGTTCATTTTAATAAACCACCCTCAAAAAAGAAGCAAAAATTTGTAATTTACTGCAGGAATAACATTTCTGCTTTTTCTACAGACATATCGAACTGTTGTAAAATAAAACCCAAGTCTTAAATTAAAGCCTAGTTTTGATGTTTAGAAACCTGTCAAGACATTGCTTAAAAAATAACTTAAGACAAACCTTTGCAATGGAACGTGTAAAACATGCTGCAGGTCGTTTTTAGTTAAAAAAAAGTTTGAACAAAATGTTACATATCAATACAAATTGTTGCCCTAGATCAAGTTAACAGAATACCTGAGCAGGACTGGTTAAATGACAAGTCTGACTACAACAGTTCAGGAATGCACAGATAATTTGAAATAAACTTTAATAGATACTTAGAAACAAATCTACAACAAGGAATACAAATCTGGTGGAAGTTGCAAGCAAAAACAAACAAAAAGRRAAAAAAAAGGAACGTGTAGCACTGTATCCACATCCAACTGAGTGCTGAATGTGCATCACTTATAAACATTTAAAACCTTTTCCGTAAGATTAGGATATGGCATTTGACAAAAGGTTGGYAGTCTGGCCTTCTTTCGGTACATTTGTGCAGCACTTTGTAGATTGTCGTTTTTACGGTGCTTTAAAACCAACGTTTGCAAGTTCCAACGCAGACCACTTCCCAAATCCCCAGTCCATCTGTTACATTTCATAAACACAAATGTTAACGGTTCTCAGGTATCTCACCAGTAATTACACTGGTTCTTTTCGTTCCTCTGGTTTAATATGTGCAAACCAGTGCTCATTGGAGAGACTCTGGGAGTTTAAAAACACTTGACCTCAACAGCATACGGTTGAAATCTACTCCACTTTTAAAAAAAAAAAGTGACAAAAAGTCTATAAAAGAAACAAAAAAAGGACGCGTTTGTTGGGAATTTTCCTGCAGATGCATGCTACAAATAATCACAGTGACATTATCTTTCTGTTAAAGAATGCTGATGTTGAGACGGGACACTTCCACGTCACACAGAAACCTGATGGTGCGGTGAGTGGTCGGTGCTGCTCTTCAGCTGCTTCAGTGCATCCACACCGCACTGAAAAGCTCTCTGTGGAACAGTCAGCATCTCTCTTCTGTGTAAGATCCATTTAAAACTCTTTTCTAAAAACAGGGTTTTATTACATATAACGCTCAATTTGAGACGAAGCACTGTTGCCATTGAGTGTGCTGCCACCTTGTGGTCTGACAATAGCAGTGCACGACCGTGTCAACATTAAAAGTTCAGTGTTCACCTCAGAATTGCCATAGCATATTTAAATTCGAAGGCTACACGAAAGGAATGCATAAATGAACAGGTTTGGAGGTCAAAGAGGCACTGACCACTTATGCCAAATGAACCTTCAAACTGGAGGTGGCTGTCAGGGCGTCGACTGGATCAGCGTGTGCATAGTGCTCAGTGATTCCTGATTATTATTACTTGTTTTTTTGTTTGTTTGTTTTTTTACAAAGTTAGAGAATACAGTCGCAATAAGATATTGAAAACAAGAAACGCAAAAGGAGTCTACCCACTGCCRGTGAAGTGTACATGCTGAATCAGCGCTGGAGGTTTGAATAATGCTGCCAAACGGGTTAAACCCAAGAACGATCCCAGAGAAACACAAGAAAGAAACAAAAGGAGGGTTGAGTGTTGTGACAGTCAGCGTTGTCGTCATTGGTAGAGCAGGTAGTTCTTGAGAGACGCCGGCAGGGGTAGTCTATGGATTTCACTCAGACGGTCTCTTCCTAAGGCCACCCTTACTGAACGTCGACACAGGTCCATCAGTGACAGGGGTTCAGCTAGAGACAGAAGAGAGAGGGGGTGAGGACAGTTTGAAACGGCAGTCTTGTTTCAAATGTGTGCACACATCTGATTTTAAATTATTTWAAAAAAAGGTAGTGGATATAAATTGATCCCTATTTAAAAAAGGCAGAGACAAAACAAAATGAATTGGAGAAACACATTTCTTACATGACTTGTAACTGATGATTAGGAGGAAGAGTTGAGCACGAGTTAACACACACACACACATACACACAAAGCTTCAAGGGTTTAGTCACACTGAGGTGCTGCATTTGAACAACCAAATCTTGCAGGACTAATTCAGATTGGACATGAAACTAGATTATTGTCATATCAAGCTGAAGCTGTCTTGCTKTGTGTGAGTATGTTGTCATCTGTGCTGCTTCTCTTGAAACAAGACAGAAAGTAGGTCAAGGAATCTGAGCTGAACATAAAAATCTAATGAGCACAGTGCAAAAGGGACAGTTTGATAAAAACTTCTGTTTCTCCACTGAACCCTCATGTTTTCACTAGGGATGCACGATAACTTGTGTTARTGCATTATCTGTTTTGAACTTGTGGAATGACTCTTTTGTTTAAATCTGARATCAGTGTTAAAGGTCTTTTTTATAATTAATGTGCCTTATTTAAAATAAATGGCCATTTGAGAAATTGTCTTGTTTGATATACTTTAAGAAATGTTTGTTTGCTWAGAGTTTATTTCAAATAATATAATTTAGTGTCTTTTTTTTTTTTTGGTTTTGTTTAATTATGTTATGATCTTACCCATTTTGGACTAGTCTCATCCCCTGGCATGTTATCAGTTATTATCGGTTATCGGCCGTTAGAAGGAGAAAGTTTTCAATATCAGTTCTTAAAATAAGTTACTTTTTTTTTTTTTTTTTGGTTTTGTTTAATTATGTTATGATCTTACCCATTTTGGACTAGTCTCATCCCCTGGCATGTTATCAGTTATCGGCCGTTAGGAGAAAGTTATCTGTATTGGTTCTTAAAATAAGTTAGATTCAAAGTACATTTGTTTTTAATATTATTAATATGAWTTAAAACATTTTTCTACCTGAAACAATGCTTCTGAGAGTGTGAATACATTACGACCGCATCATACTTACAGGAAGACACACAGAGAGGTAGCGGCTGTTCAGCATGGTAAACCGTAGCTATCAAGGAGATACTGTAAAAGCGTCGGTATTTAGTGAGGGTTAATGACTGGTTGGCATCATTTCCATCATTWAATTGCTTGAGWTCTGTGTCCTCTCTGGCAATTTGTTTGGATTTGTCAAAAGCCTCAGCAATGATTTAAGTCCCTATGAGTTCTTGCACGCTAGCTTGTTGTTGTTAGCATTTTAGCAGAACGGACTTTGTGCTGCGTTCAGGAGGTAACAGACTTTACATGTTCTCAAAYTGGGAGTAGTTCYGACCTTTTTATGTTTATAATTATAAAGTTTGTGTGCGTAATACACAGGGTTGATTGGTAAAATAAGTCATTTTAATAATTCTTAAAATGACTGGTTGTTTTTCAGCACGGAGTTTTCTAATTATTTTTCTAGTAAGAARGTWATTTTTTCTGACGCCACTTGAACGTTGCTCGGGTCRTGCCGGATGGGAAGCGGCTTTACCAAAAAGGATAAAAATAAAGGWGCGCACTCACCGCCGCACTGGCAAACATATACATATATTATCGGTTCTGTTTGTTATGATATCGGACCGATAAGTACGACGTCATAATTTCCTGATATCGGGCCGATAACTATCGTGCACCCCTAGTTTTCACCAATGTCTAACCATAATTTATTTGTAGTTACTAAACATTAATCTCTGGGAGTGAAAGCAGCTTGTTTTAAGACACATTAGTATTTATTGTGAAGCTTCTTAATCTCGTTAAACAAGCAGTCAAAGTACAGTTACTGAGCGATCTCTATTTAGTGTTACTGTACTTTTCTTTAAATAAATTAAATTTTAGACCTTTAAAGCAGCAGGTAAAAGACACATTTGTTGATGTCTATGTGGTTTAAACGRCATAGCAAGAATAAGGATAATCTGGTGTTATGACGCATCATTTTACATAACAGTCAGTCATACAAATAAAACAAAAGCTGCTTTGCTAAAATGTGTCCTGTTTCGATGTAAGAACAAAGCGTTATATTTTCTTTACTTTGTAAATAAATAAGTTAMATATCTTAACAGCTCATGAAAAACATTTTTCAAACTATTAAAATCTTATACTTACGGTCAAGTCCATTTATGTACCGGATTCTTATTTCACAGTGTCCCCACACGGCGCTCACCACTGGGTACAGCTTCTTGCCTTTCAGTCCTCTAAACGCCACACCAAGATAATGTCCATCCACTATGTAACCAAGAGTCCCCTCATCCATGTCCAGCACTACTAAGAGGGAATCTGGGATTATGAAGGTGTCGTCTGGTTCGAGGAAGGCCGGGTAGGTTTTTCCTGGCAGATTTTTGCCATCGTGGTAGAGTTTACTTCTGCACAAGTCCCAGCCCCAGGACTCTGCGTTGCTTCCTACCAAAGCGGTGTAGCCCACAGAGTGCAGCGGGGCGTCACTTGTAGCCACCCCAACAACCGCATGCGTGCCCCTCTGTCGCATCGCCCAGCTGATCTCCCACACGTGCAGTCCCCTTGTATAGCCAACGCGCGCCCTGATGGCGTCCGTGCTCTGCGCCACGGGGTGCCTGTGAAACACCAGCTTGTTGTCGTCCTTGACAAACACGTTGAGGGAGCGGTCGTTATTGTTCCACGAGTGCTGCACCTGGACATCCAGGCTGGCAGGCGGCATGTCCAGGAGCAGATCCAGTCGAGACGGCTTGGTGTGACTCAGGGCCTGCAGCTCCACCGTCAGGGGGCTGAATGCCGGATCCCGCATGTCAATGGTTTTAATGCCACCCGGGACTTTCTGCCCCATGCTCCAGGTGGTTCTAGCAGCTCCTCCTTCCTCCGCCTCTTTTTCCTCCCCCCCTCCTAAAAAACAAACGGGGGGAGTAGAYGGCCTCAGACCTTCTCCACCGTGCTCCTGTAGCCTGAGATGCRAGTGGATCGTCCTGGGTCTAAGGCAGGCCACCAAGGTGAGAGGAGTTATGTTTAGGGCCTACCTACCTAAAGAGTACAAAAAGCACAAAAAACAACTTCATCAAATTATGTCCTAATTTAGACTCATCAAATCCGTACCAACCTAACAGATACATTATGGTACGTCAGCAGTAATGACATTATCATTTCCTGGACGTACATGTACACATTTAACAAGAAGCTCAGTACAGTTTTAACTACTTAAATGGTAGATAAATGATTAGCCTCAGGCCTGTGAGAGGCTTTTAAAGTGCCTTTGTTCTCATGTGATTCTCAGAGTAGTAAAAAAACAACACAATGTTCTCAATCCTACATACAAACACAAACATACAGCAGATTTACACTGATGCTAGAAAACATGTCCCGATTTTCTAAAGTATTTAAGAGAGCTTGTAAAGTTATAACTGTATCAGAATTCATTCACCTCCTAATTTAATTCAGTGTTGAGTTGTACTTTTGAAAAACATGTCTGTGTCACCTTGTTTTCTTTTCCATCACTTCGCTGTAATGTCAAGCCAACCAAGACAGACAAGATCAACAAGTTTCTGTTACCTTGTAAAATGTCTGTTAGATAGGAAAGATTACAGTAAGTATAATAATAGATTGGATTATAGACTGAATGAGGTGGTCTGGCTGAAATTAAACATTTAATAAAAAGATTTTATTTAATGTAAACACAGTCCTTATAAACGTGTCCAAATTTAGTTACAGATCTGTTTTAAATGCTCTAATAGTGTTGAGTTTAGGTTTGAGTGTTGCGGGAAGTCGCAGAACATTTTTATGGTTGAATTAATCAAAAACAGACAAAAATTTGAGAAATTGTCCCGAGTTTTACCACAAACACACACACACACACAGTGGTGATTTAATTATTTACCACTACCAGAGCAGATTAACATTCACTCTAATAAAACTCTCAACTTGTGCTTTAAAGTTGGAAGATTTGGGACTTCTTTCTCAGAAAGCAAACAAAGAGGCAAGACAAATTGAATTTGTGTGATTTCTCAGATGACATCACAGATGTCAGCCTACAAACATGCTCGCAATACATTTTCATTAAACATATGAAGCATTAAAAACACACGTTTACCAAATGTCAGACCAATTAAGTGTTGTAAAGCTTGTCATCTATAACACCATAACTAATACATGTATTTTGCCATAATACAGCTTAAAGTAACAATCCCTGATCACTGGTACAGGTGGTTTGACTCAGATTGCAGCAATCAAAAAAAGTCACATATTCATAAAAAGTAGATATAAATTTATTAACTATTTTAATAACTATTTTCTACAATTTGAGCAACTTTCATGACAATCTGTTGACCCAAAAGTTGTTTCTGAAGCCTCAGAATTGGGACGATCTGATCGGGTCATCCTGAAAAATTTGTCTTAACATTCCACTAAAATTTCCAAAATGTCCTATTTCTCTATCAATTATAACAAAGCTGGTATTATTCTCCTTGTCTTTTTTTTTAGCTTCATCCAGTAAAGAGTTTTAATATAATCTAGATCCCCCCGCCCACATAGAGTGCACAAACATTTTTTAAAATGTTATCATGTTGTGCTTCTTGAACACTTCTTGATAAACCAGTGATAAGGAATGATAACATGATGACCTGCGTCTATTACTCATCTAGTGCCTGTTATAAAATGCTTGACATACTGACCCAGGTAAACTTAAGAAATGCTGCCATGTAGTTGTTTTTAGGCATGTTTGGTGATCTTTAATAATAAAAAAAGACACAAACAACGGGAAATTATTGGGTCACAGCTATGCTGAGGAAGAAATATTTTCATGTCCACAAAAATGTTAAAAGCCTGATGAATATTGCATAAATTACTGAACCTATTACAATATATCACAGCTGTAATGGAGCACTTATACTGTTTTATTAATGAGGAATCAGACTATTAAATATCATACACTAAGGTTTAATAAAAAAGGAACTGCACCCAAGATGACTCAGTGATAATTCTGTTCTTTTATGGCAACAACTCATTTTATTCAGATAGCACTGATCATCCAAATGTAAAGCAGGGTTTGGTGGTGCAGGTGTCACTGCTGCTCTTTGGTCATCCTGTTCCTGACTGCACAGCTGCAACACTGCAGGTAGTGTTGTGTAATGTGGAAAATCGTGCTGCTGGGAAGGCCACTCTTAATTAAATTGTAGACAAGAGTTCATTGAGCACGTCTTGGCCCTTCTTCTAATGCAAGTAAACAACCGTTTAAATGGGTCATGTCTCCTCAGTGATTGGAAAACAGGAGGGTAGAAAAAGCCAGCGGCGGGTGGCCAGCATCTGAATGTAAACAATCTCCTTTTCAATGCCTGTCTGGCATTCAGGGAGAGTGAAACATGTTCATTTGCACAGCCTTTGAGCCAAAACTTTTCAATCCAACACACACACACACACACACACACACACACACACACACACACACACACACACACACACACACACACACACACACACACACACACACACGTCAAAACTAACAGAAGGTGGGGGAAAAGCTCCTCCCATATCTACCTTGTATTTTAAACAAACAACTGTTAGAAGAATAAAAAGGTGTATTGGGGAAAAAAAACGTGTTTGAGGCTAATAGCCAGGTCTGGGCTGGTTGAGGTTCCTGGGGGCCCCAGTTGCTTTAAACGCTCATTAAAATGCAGGAGGAAGGGTTCTGGATTTGCTGAGCCAAGGAAACACTTGTTTCTCATGTAAGGCTCAATTTTAGCCYAGGCCTACCTGAATTTAACCTGAAAAACATATAGGGTTCATGTTTTACCCAAACATAGAATCATATCTTCAGTTTAAAACACAAATCTGTAGTCCATTTGCTTTCACTTACTATTTACTTTAATGAGGTGCTGTGAGAGTATTTAAACCATGTGAAAAACATCTTGTCACCCTGACCTTGTTGATATATTTTTGTTAAGTCAGCTTTGAGGTTCTGGAGGCAGCTGTTTGTAGTGTTGCTGAGCAGTTTTGTGTGAAACAGATGTGGATCTAATCACTTATTTGGTCTATAATTTACTGGTTAAACGTGACGTAAACACCACTTCAGTTTTGTACTTCCCGTTTAAATCTGACTCAGAACTTAGAGACGAACACAGATCTACATTTTGAAACAGGCCAGGACGAATTTTGCTTTTTACATGAACAAAAAGTCGCCGAAACTTTTATAAAAACCCAAACCGTGTTAGCTTCTCGCTGCGGGACAGCGCGTGAGCATCTGTAGGCCGCGCGTGAGCTCGTCAGGTTAGCCCGGATTGTAAAATGTAGCCAGAAGCTAACCGCGCTGAACTCCGGGTTCGGTAAACTCCTCCACACGGCGGATAAAGCGTCCTCTGAGCTTAGCGTCGACGCTTGCATTTACCCGAACGAAACTGGACTTTTTCCCCTTTTCTTTTTACCAGAAGACAAAACACGGGACCGCGTCGGTGCGTTAGCATAAACAAGCAGCGCGATGTGGCTAATAGTAGAGAGGGAGACAAAAACAAAAAATAAATAATAAAAAACGGGACGTTTGGTGGAAGAAAGCGAACGAAACGTTCATCAGCACTTGTTTTTGATATCAAACATGATGCTAAGACGAAGACTAAAAAGCAAAACAAACGATATAAAAGGGAGCGTAGAGGAAACATACCTTGATTTGTGAGGCGGTGAAGCAGCAGTCGGAGGACGACACCGGGTCTTTTTTCTTCTTTTTTTCCCTTTCTAGTTCCCCCCTTTTCTTTTCCCGTATTGTCGCACCTTTCTGTCGTTTGTGCCCGGACATGAATTGGGTGAAATGATGATGATGATGATGATGATGACGGTCCTACCGTCGCGCGCGTCACGTGGTCAAACGCTCCCAGCTGCTTCAGCAGATTAGGACCTCCCAGGAAACACACTGTTTCTTTCTGTTTGCTCAGAAACGTGCAGCTGGTAAAATAATCGGTGCAAACATTTCTCACCACATGACGACGAATTTAATTCAATCGTTTGCGAGTGCTTCTTCCTATTTTTAAACGCTCCAATTATGTGTTTACACTAAACTAAGCTATTTAAATTTGTAGAGGCAAGCACACACAACTAAACTTTTCATGTGACATTTGTTTAAACTTCCAAATGTATATGTTTATTTAACATAAATTAGTTAAAGCATGTGGTTCTTAAGACTAATAACACAAAACAAACTATGTACTAATATGGGATAAGCCAAAATTACTATTAATAAATGGGGGAAGGCAATACAGTCATGGCCAATATTGTCACATTTGCTTTTTTTAAAGATGAACCTTGAAACAGAGCAGATGACACAACCATAAAATAATAATGGCTCGAAATTCCAGAAGAGATGTGTAATACAGGGATTCATAATTCTGTCACTTCTTGTATTATTTATTCCAAATTATTGAGTCTTACAGATTGTTACAAAATCAACTAATGTTCTTGATTTTTCTGAAAATACTTTTTTAAACACAATGAAGTCTAACCTGTATGTAATCTCTGGTGGTTTTTATTTACTTTAACCTAATCAATCAATAAATAAAAAAACAATAAGTAATCATTTATTTTCTTTGTCTTACTTCTTATTCTAGAGGACACATGTTGGTGATAAAAACCAACAGCAGCAGCACCAGTAAATCACAACAGTTCCCACACCGACCTCAGCCCGACCCTTTTGTCTTTTAACTTATGGCGTTAGTGAACGGCAATCGTCTACGTGAGCCGCTGCTGTTCAGTTAGTCACAATCACATTTCTGTTTGACACGGGGAACACCTGGGAACATCCAGATCATCCTTCTCACAGCACTTCATGTTCAACCAGTCAGCTGACTCAGCCGCTTCTAATCTGTCCAACTGATACCGCAACAAACAGAACTTCTTTACAGCAATTTTCATTCATGAGTGCAACAGTGATGTTAGCATTTCGGTGAATAATAATCATCAGCTCTCATTTATTTTTACTTTGTACACCTGACACTGACTGTAAACCCTGAAAACCTCTGCAGAAAATTTCAGGTGAATTCTGAGGGGGAAAACTTGGACACTGTTGCCATCTAGTGGACTCTCTTAAACACACACTTTCTTCTGAGCTGTAGCTTCATGCTGAGCTTGTACCACAGACCCTTGGAAACACTCAGAATTAATGTTTAGCTCTTTAAAGAATCACAGTATGCAAGTGGGGTGTGTGTGCTTTCATTAAATGCTGAGAGTTGAATTAATGGGAGTTCGAATGCTGAATGAACTTCCTCCTCTATTCGGCCCTTTTACCCTCAGCCGTGGTTGGTTTTTGCATTTGTCATGTGAATTCTCTGTGACGGGGACCGGAATTAAAAAGACCTTTGAAAATGACCTTATTTGTCCAATGTGCAATGCTTCTGAAGGTAACTCGTCTCAGTTTACATCCTCTGGTGAGGAACATAGCTCGGCGCCTTGAATTACCTTCCACTCAGCTCATCTCCCGGTGAAAATCCCATTTTCCCCCCGTGCGGAGATGGTGCAATGTGCTGAGCTTGGTGATATCTCAGGACCACTCCACAGCAGAGGAGGGGCGAACAGACATGCTTACTGCCTCCCTTTTAGAAACCATCATTTCAGCAGGATCAATAGTACGTCCCACTCCACGGCTGGCAGGGTGCGCTGCCTTTACAGAGTGTGGAGGATTGTGGTGTGTGTTTGTGTGTGTGTGTGTGTGTGTGGGTGGGTGGGTGCATGGATAGCTGCAACCAAGGCAAGTCCAAGCAACGCAGGCAGTCAAGGTGAATGATCGCATGCTGCGTCAGACACTCTGCTGCTCACTTGCTCCCAGATGCAGTTTCTACAGAAGACCAGGGGGTGGATGCTGTCTTCAGCTGGTGGAGGCAGTTGCAGGCAACAAAATGATGAACTGGTTCAACTGTACAGAACTTCATGTTCTGAGCTTTAGTGTCCAAACCGACTCACAAACGCCCAAAGAGATAAATAAAGACGGTGTAGGTCCCTGCTGCACATGTCCGTTTTAACGTCTGCCTTTTTGAACCCTTTGACTGTGTCGGAGGTTGAGCATTTAGGCGGACGCTGGAGGTGAGAAGATATCTTATGTTTCAGTGTTTCGCTTGCAATATAAGACCTGCAGAGTTCAGCTCTGTGAAGGAGAAAACCTTACGCAGCAACAAAAATAATCTTTACTGGTTCCTGATGTCACTGAGGATTTCATTTATTCCAGGAATACTCACTAAAGTCTTATTTGTTCCATAAATGTCATACTTATCATTTTATGGTCAACAGCATAAACTAGTAATCTTTTTTTAATTAGTATCCTTCTTCAAATGAACACAGAAATGTGTTTCCCAGTATTTTTACTCAAATTCTTATTCGTCAAATCAAATGGACCAAGACTTTATATTTTCATTCCTAATGACGCAAAAAGAAAGGTAGCTGCAAATATTCACTTTTGTGGAAGAATTTTTTTTATCTCAGCTGATTTAAAATATTTGATAAACTATGAATAACATTATAATGTATTTGTTTTGAATGGAATTACTAAAACAATAACACCTAAATTATATCTGCGACAAAGACAAAACAGTAATTAAAGTAGTTTACGCTCACTCATTAACTTTTTTTCTTCACATGTGTATCAGTGCATTTAGCAGTTCTTGTATTTGTGTGACTGAGGGGAGCTTTTGCTGGTTTAGAGTAAAAAGCGCATCAGTTAAGGGAGGTGAACCACTGCAGGGCAGAGGGATGTGGACGGGACAGGATGTGGTGCAGTACGAGCATCCCCCCACTGCTCAGATCGCTGCTCATTTGTCAAGTCGCCCGCAGACTTGAATGGTGCATTGCTGCTGAAACACAGAGAGGCAATCAGCAGTAGAGCAGCTCACCTCATCCAACTAGGAGGGGTCCCAGGTGGACGAGCGCCTTTTTGGACCGTATGCAGATAAGACTCTTTTCTTCCACAAATTATCCTCCGAAAGAATGTTTGGCTGATCACAGATTTTTGTTATATCTTCTGATTTTTCTTTCTAATAAAAAACTACAGTAAATTAATCAAATTAAAGCAAAAAAGCCTTAAAAAAAACTGTTACGATGAGTTTGAAGTCACAGGAGTAATGTGGACAGAAAGAAACCAGGATGCCGGATGACCCGTCCCACACTCTGAGGTGGAGGTTCTCCTCTGTGTCCACAAAGTTTTCACATCAAGCTCATCAATAACATCGACAACATGTTCTCTGGTCGGACTCAATGGATAATCGAGCCAAACATAACCACGGTCATAAAAAGAAATAAAAAAAAGTTCACTATTGCCCGTTCATTCACTTCAAGCTGTAGGCACTAAATTTCAGATTCAAAGCAAAAACACAACTTCAAAACACAAAAGTCATTTACAATAATAACAATTATTAAAGTTATTAAAAATCTACCCTTTCTGTTCCTCTACCCATCAGAAATACAGTGTTTTAAACTAACACCACTGGTACCAAAGATTTTTCTCAAAATATTCCTGGAAAAAAAACTACATTTTTAATGCACTAAACACAAATCACAAAGAGAAACAAGTCAATAACCACTAATCATTAAAAAAATGGATCACAAATGAATAATCTTTGTACAGTTTTTAATTTTATAGTCAATAATGAAGCGCGAGAAAATAGATTCCATTTGATTTGAACAAATCTAGGAGTGACTTTAAAAAATGTCTTGCACACCAGAATATATTTCCACTTGAGGGCAAGTATTGACGCAACATTAAAATGTAAGTGGTTAAATATGAATGAAAAGTAGGCGCCGTGCTGATTGAGAACCTTACTGGGATTGTGACAAACCCACAAACATCAGGAATTAGACATTAATTTAAACTTATTCATAGTGTTCTGTGGACAAAATCTTTTAGTTCAGGAAGTTATAATTTCTAACAAAAAATGGACATTTGTTTTGTGTTGCATTCAAAAGGATTTTAGAATAAATGCTTTTTTATTAATGCTTTTTTATAATTGACGCATCTCTATTTTAGGGATCAACATTCTGACTGGGAAGTTGGACAGCTCTTAAAAAACACAACAACTCTGCTTCTGTGGTTGACCTTAAATGTGTGTACAGAATATCCATCCATCCTGTTCTGGGTCACTGGGAGCTGGTGTCTGTCTCCAGCGGTCATTAAGCCAGAGGCAGGTTCAACACGGACAAAATGTCCAGGATGGAAATATTCTATATTTCATCCACACTCGGTTCCTCCCATCTTGCTCATTTTCTTGATGAAAACAGCTCCCGTGTCAGGAATCAGCCGCCCTGAGCTGCTGCAGCTACTGAACTGCTTCATGAACACACGGGCGTCAGTAGGTCATCGTGGAGAAGCTGCTGTGATCTATTTTGTCCGCCTGCACTGTACCTGATTCTGATGGTGTGAAACGGCCGTGGTGAATGTAGGCCGGGAGTCAACGCTTCTCTCCAGATGACACAAGCTGATGTGGAGGGTGTGCTCCAAGAACCTCAACACAACGCAGCGAGGAAGATGGGACTAAAACAAGCAGCTCGTCGTTTGAATCGCAGAAATTAAATAACAGAGTTAGGATTTGGTTCTAAGGTTTCTAATCAACTCAAAGCAGCTATTGTCTGACATTAACTCATCATGTGTTAAAGTGCTATTAAGCCATGAAAAATAATACTCATAAGGAATAATGTACAGTGGTTTGTACTGAGATTAGATTACACACAGGTGGACACTTTTGAGTCATTAGCAGTCATCAGGCAACTTCTGAATGCAATTGGTTGCACTCAGGGAAAAGGGGCTGAATACTTTTGCACGTCGCACTTTTCAGTTTTTTATTTGTAAAAAATGTTTTGATTCATGTAAAATTTTGCTTCCACTTCACAATTGTAAACCACTTTGTGTTGGTCTTTCACATTAAA